>NC_072393.2:41867934-42178260 GCF_028885625.2 Pongo pygmaeus | reverse complement strand
GGTGGCTCACGCCTGTAATCCCAGCACTTTGGGAGGCTGAGGCGGGTGGATCACGAGGTCAGGAGATCGAGACCCTACTGGCTAATACGGTGAAACCCCGTCTCTACTAAAAATACAAAAAAATTAGCCGGGTGTGCGCCTGTAGTCCCAGCTACTCCAGAGCTGAGGCAGGAGAATGGCGTGAACCCGGGAGGCGGAGCTTGCAGTGAGCCGAGATCGCGCTACTGCACTCCTGCCTGGGCAACAGAGCGACACTCCATCTCAAAAAAAAAAAAGCTAACTCGTTCTTTGTAAGAGTTAAACTATCTTCCATTATATGAGCATTTAAAGATATTAAAGTACTTTTGCAACCAAAAATAATGCTTCTGTAAATATTCTTTTAATTATATCTTTATTAATTTTTACTTCTACTGAAACAAATTGCATGAGGAAACAATGTATGTGTATAAAATGTAATATATGTATATATATTTAATATGTGTATATACAACTTAATATATACACATACATACAATAATACATACAATTTTTTTTTGTTGTTTTTTGAGTTGGAGTTTCAGTCTGTCACCCAGGCTGGAGTGCAGTGGTGTGATCTGGGCTCACTGCAACCCCCACCTCTTGGGTTCAAGTGATTCTCCTGTCTCAGCCTCCCAAGTAGCTGGGAATACTGGCATCTGCCACCATGTCCAGCTAACTTTGTCTTTTTAGTGGAGATGGGTTTTCATCATGTTGGCCAGGCTGGTCTCAAACTCCTGACCTCAAGTGATCCACTCACCTTGGCCTCCCAAAGTGCTGGAATTACAGGAGTAAGCCACCGCGCCCGGCCTAGCATATACAATTTAATGTATATACAAATATAGGTTGGGTGCAGTGGCTCACTCCTGTATTTCTAGCACTTTGGGGAGCTGAGGTAGGGGATTGTTTGAACCCAGGAGTTTGAAACCAGCCTGGGCAACATGGTGAAACCCTGCCTGTACAAAAAACACAAAAATTAGCTGGGTGTGGTGGCACGTGCCTGTGGTCCCAGCTACTCAGGAGACTGAGGTGGGAGGCTAGCTGGAGCCCAGGAGGTCGAGGCTGCAGTGAGTTGTGATCACGCCACTGCACTCCAGCAGGGGTGACAGAGTGAGACTCTGTCTCAGACAAGAACAAAAACAAACCAAATATAATGTTTATGCACTACATACTCGATTTCTTTCCAAAGGGTTATATAACACCATATTTTCACCAGCAATATATGAGACTACTCATTTCCTACATACTCACTATCACTTGTGTGCAGTCAAGGAAACTAAGTAGGCCTGAATTGTCCAAACCCCACACACTCCAAAGAAAGGTTTCACTCTAGCCCATCTCCCAGGAAATATCCTCTAAGTCCTTGGAATATCCTGCCACTCTAGGAGTTAACAATGTGATTTATTGTGGGGACCTTGGACCATGCAGTGTCAGCTTGACCTTGGGAAGGGTGGAGACAGAGAAACTAAGGTCATCCAAATGGGTGCTCTTGTCCATGTGACCAACCTCCAGTAAAACCCTCAACACCAAGGCTCAGGTAAGCTTTTTGTTGGGGAGTATTTTCTGTACTTTCTGCCACATATCGCTGGGTGAATTAAGCACTGTTCACACGATGCCGCTGGGAGAGGACAACTGGAAGCTTGCGCTTGGTCTCTCCTGGTCTCTGTCCTATGCACCTTTTGCTGCTGAGTTTAATCTGCATATTTTTGTTGTAATAAACCATAACCATGAGAATAACAGCTTGACTCAGTTTTGTGAGTCCTTCTAATTAATCACTGAACCTTTGGGACCCCAGAACACAACTTTCTTAATTGAATTTTACATGTTATGTAAGAAACCTATGTGCATAATTGAAAAATCACACACTAAGAGCTTTCCATGCAGTCTACTCCCCCGCCCTGTATCTCCAGTGCTCCCAAGTCTACTCCCTGAATAATCAAATGTTTAAATTTACTAAACTATTTCTAATCTATATATCTGAGTGATTATCTCTGTGTTATATAATAGGTAGATCCTGCTCCTTCTCAATATATCCACTTGATATATTACCTGATGATTTCCTGTTCTTTTAGCTGATGACTTGGCTAACACTCACCCCAGTGCCTGGACCACTTTCCAAATATGGTGCTCTCACTATTTTCCTTTTTGTTTTGTTTTGTTTTGTTTTTTGAGACAGAGTCTTGCTCTGTCACCCAGGCTAGAGTGCAGTGGTGCGATCTTGGCTCACTGCAACCTCCGCCTCCCGGGTTCAAGTGATTCTCCTGCCTCAGCCTCCTGAGTAACTGGGATTACAGGCACGTGCCACCACAACTGGCTAATTTTTGTATTTTTAGTAGAGATGAGGGTTCACCGTCTTGGCCATGCTGGTCTTGAACTCCTGACCTCGTGATCCGCCCACCTCGGCCTCCCAAAGTGCTGGGATTACAGGCGTGAGCCACAGCGCCAGGCCACTCTCACAATGTTTAATAGCTCCATTAGTTACCTTTCACAGCGTTCAACAATTAGACTTATACCTCATTTATTTATTTATTTTTAGTTTTTTCTATTTTTAGGTTTAAGGGTATATGCGCAGCTTGTTACATGGGTAAACTGCATGTCACTGGGGTTTGGTGTACAAATGATATCGTCACCCAGGTAGTGACCACAGTACCCAATATTTTTTCGATCCATAGCCTCATGCCACCCTTCCCCCTCAAGCAGGCCCCAGTGTCTGTTGTTCCCATCTCTGTGTCCATGTGTACTCAGTGTTTAGCTCCCACTTATAAGTGAGAACATAGGGTATTTGGTTTTCTGATGTTGCATTAATTCGTTTAGGATAATGGCCTCCAGATGCATCCATGTTGCTGCAAAGGACATGTTTTTTGGGTTTTTTGGTTTGTTTGTTTGTTTTCTACAGCTATGTAGTATTCCATGGTGTATATGTACCACATTTTCTTTATCCAGCCCACTGCTGATGGGTATCATATATGCAACTTCAAACTATACTACTAGGCTACAGTAACCAAAACAGCATAGCACTGGTACAAAAACAGACACATATAGACTAATGGAACAGGTTAAAGAACCCAGAAATAAAGCCACACACCTACAACCATCTGATCTTCAATAAAGTCAACAAAAACGAGCAATGGGGAAAGGACTCCCTATTCAATAAATGATTCTGGGATAACTGGCTAGCCATGTGCAGAAGATTGAGTCTGGGCCCCCTACCTTTCACTGTATACAAAAATTAACTCAAAGTGGATTAAAGATTTAAATATAAGACCTCAAACTATAAAAATCCAGGAAGACAACCTAGGACATACTCTTCTCAACATTGGCCTTGGTAAGGAATTTTTGGCTAAGTTTCCAAAAAAGCAACTGCAGCAAAAACAAAAATAGACAAGTGATACCTAAGTAAACTAAAAGCTGGGAGGCCGAGGCGGGCGGATCACAAGGTCAGGAGTTCGAGACCAGCTTGACCAACACGGTGAAACCCCGTCTCTACTAAAAATACAAAAATTAGCTGGGCATGGTGGCACACACCTGTAATCCCAGCTATTCAGGAGGCTAAGGCAGGAGAATTGCTTGAACCCGGGAAGCAGAGGTTGCAGTAAGCCGAGATCATGCCACTGCACTCCAGCCTGGGCAACAGAGCAAGACTCCATGTCAAAAAAAAA
Source organism: Pongo pygmaeus (assembly GCF_028885625.2). NCBI lineage: Eukaryota > Metazoa > Chordata > Mammalia > Primates > Hominidae > Pongo > Pongo pygmaeus. The sequence goes on along the minus strand of NC_072393.2, from coordinate 42,174,586 downwards.
AAAGAAAGAAAGGAAAGAAAGGAAAGAAAGGAAAGAAAGGAAGGAAGGAAGGAAGAAAGAAAGAGAGAAAGAAAGAAAGAAAGGAAGAAAGAAAATGGTCACAGTAACTTATGACACTTGGAGGAACTTTGCATTTATGTTAGTGGGGTAGTGGCAGTATACAGGGCAAGAACATTTTGTTGTAGATGAAGATGTTAAATTTGATTATGGAAGAAAGGTGTATGTTACTGATGAGATGTCAAAAGATAGAAGATAGGAGGCAATTGTTCTGTTTTTCTGGCCACTCAGTACCTTTTGAACATTTTTAAAATTTTTTTGAGACAAGGGCTCACTCCATTGCCCAGGCTTGAGTGCAGTGGTGCTGTCACAGCTCACTGCAGCCTCAGACTCCTGGGCTCAAGCGATCCTCCCACCTCATCCTCTCAAAATGTTGGGAACACAGGCATGAGCCACCACTCCCTGTCCCTTTTGAACATTTTTGCCAGCTCTAGGAAATTTCTTCAGTTCCTTGGGTTCTTTTGAAGTAGGGAATGTGACTAAGTCATGTGTCTAAGTTTCAACAATGAAACTCATATCATTTCAAATATTGAATATTTTGATATTTGATATTTCAAAATTGATCAACTTAAGGTTTCACATGGAATTCATTTTGTGGGCAAGGGTGGAGGCAGAGGTTCCGGCTTTCACAGGCAAGAGTAGTTGTATCAGGTGCAGACGGCACATCAGTGTGGCAACAGTGGCAATTCCAATAGTTCTTGTGCCAACAGGAGAGGCAGGTGACTTACTAACTATACCTGTCCCATGGCCTAATTTTGGGCATAGTTGCTAGAAGCCTAGCCTGGAGCCTGGATTTCTATCCCTCCCAATCATTCTGTGAGCTACCTACCTTTTTGGCTTAATTACCAAAGGCTGGGACTGTTGCTTGCAATTGGAAGCCTTGAATGTTAAAGTATTAAACAGTAAAACAGGCCAGGCCTGCTGGCTCACCCCTGTAATCCCAGCGCTTCACAAGGCTGGGACGGGTGGATCATTTCAGCCCAGGAGTTTGAAACCAGCCTGGGCAACATGGCAGAACCTGGTATGTACAAAGAAATACAAAAATTTGCCAGGCAGGGTGGTGTGTGCATGTAATCCCAGCTACTTTGGATGCTGGGGAGGGAGGACCATCTGAGCCCAGGGAGATTGAGGCTGCAGTGCCGTGATTGTACCACTGCACTCCAGCCTGGGCGACAGAGCAAGACCATCTCAAAAAAAAAAAAAAAAAAAAGCAAATAGTAAAAATCATGTATTTCCTTCCTTTAACCCCCGGCCCTCCAGCATGTGGTTGTTTTAGAGGTATTTCATTATTGCATAATGATATTCACTTGGGTGACTAGTAGAGTAGGATACGAATACAATTGGTATCTTAATTGAATTTGGGGAGTTGTTTGATTAAAACTACATACAACTGGCTGGGTGCCGCGGCTCATGCCTGTACCCAACACTTTGGGAAGTCAAGGCAGGCAGATCACTTGAGGCCCGGAGTTTGAGACCAGCCTGGCCAACATGGTGAAACTTTGTGTCTACTGAAAATACAAAAATTAGCTGAGTGTCATGGCCCACGCCTGTGGTCCCAGCTACTCAGGAGGCTGAGGCACAAGAATCGCTTGAACCTGGGAGGCAGAGGTTGCAGTGAGCCGGGATCATGCCACTGCACTCCAGCCTGGATGACAGAGTAAGACTGTCTCAACCCAAACTGGCCGGGTGCGGTGGCTCACGCCTGTAATCCCAGCACTTTGGGAGGCTGAGGCAGGTGGATCACGAGGTCAGGAGTTCAAGACCAGCCTGGCCAAGATGGTGAATCCCGTCTCTACTAAAAATACAAAATTAGCCAGGTGTGGTGGCACATGCCTGTTATCTCAGCTACTCGGGAGGCTGAGGCAAGAGAATCGCTTGAACCCGGGAGGCAGAGGTTTTGGGGAGGCGGAGGTTGAGGTGAGCCGAGATCGTACCATTGCACTCCAGCCTGGACAACAAGAGTAAAACTCTGTCTCAAAAACAAACAAACAAAGAAAATTACACACGACTCATTTCCTGGTTTGTGATAATCTATGAAATATATTTTGAAATGAATTGGAATTCTATACAGTACTATTCACACCCCAATACTCCTAATATTTCCTTTCCCAGATGATGACCTGGGCACTCTTCCTATGGAGCTTGATGTCTCCATACAGGTCCCCAGTACAAGTATTTGTGATTCTGAGTCAATTCATTGTCTACATGGGTGACAATGCAATGCTCTTGTTGTAGAGTACCAATACTTTATATTTTTGAGGAAGGGTCTCACCTCCATCACCTGAACTGAAGTGCAGTTGCATGATCAGAGCTCACTGCAGCCTTGACCTCCTGGGTCCAAGTGACCCTCCCGCCTGAAACTCATAAGTAGCTGGGACCACAGGCATGTGCCACCATGCCCCCATAATTTATTTTGTGGAGACAGGTCTCCCTAGGTTGCCCAGGCTGGTCTCAAACTCCTGGGCTCAAGTGATTCACCTGCCTTGGCCTCCCAAAGTGCTGGGATTACAGACATGAGCCACTGCGCCCAGCTCCTCTAGAGGAAAGTCACCACAGCTAATTTTTGTATTTTTAGTAGAGATAGGGTTTCACCATGTCGGCCAGGCTGGTCTAGAACTCCTGACCTCCAGTGATCTGCCCGCCTCAGCCTCCCAAAGTGCTGTGATTACAGGTGTGAGGCACCGTGCCTGACCAATTGCACAAAATTTTACTCTTTGGTATTTAACTTCTCTCAAGTCTTATGGGCAGCATTAATCATTTCATGGAAGATAAAAAATCTATGCAAGATCAGGCCATGTGCCTTGCTTTATTTTTTATTTTATTTTATTTTTTTTGACACGGAGTTTTGCTCCTGTTGCCCAGGCTGGAGTGCAATAGTGTGATCTCAGCTCACTGCAACCTCCGCCTCCTGGGTTCAAGTGATTCTCCTGCCTCAGCTTCCCAAGTAGCTGGGATTACAGGCATGCGCCACCACGCTGGGCTAATTTTGTATTTTTAGTAGAGACGGGATTTCTCCATGTTGGTCAGGCTGGTCTCGAACTCCTGACCTCAGGTAATCTGCCCGCCTTGGCCACACCTTGCTTTATCAATCCCAGTGACCTCTACCTCTATTCTACTCAGACATCTGTGTTCATTATTATACTCCTGAGTAGTACGTATTTTAGTAGTCTTGTTCACTTCTACGTGAAAACATTTTTTCAGCTCAGATATCACCTTTTCCAGAAATGTGCTACTTTTCCTCTGGCTTTTTCTAGAACCATGTGCTGACCTTGAGCATAGTACATACTTCATTCCATGGATCTTGTAAGGAAGTTGAATGGATACTCCTGTATTTCCAGCATCCACAATATTATCAAGTGTGTATTGACATTTGTAAGTACTTCACAAATTAAAGAATGAACATATGAATGAATGAATCAAACCAAGGCTCAGATGAGTTGTATGTTTGTGGTAGATGAAAATGAATGTTACTCATGGTCCTTGGACTTATATTTCTGCTCCCCAGCAGTTTTCAAGCATGTAACTGAGTACCTCCTATGCTCCTAGGAGCTGGAGATAGAGATGAGTCAGGTCCAAACTGCACCTTTGTAGAGAACATAGTATATGTGCAATTGAACATGTACATGGTTATGATACTGAAAACAATAAGAACGTAGGCCGGGCGCAGTGGCAGACACCTGTAATCCCAGCGCTTTGGGAGGCCGAGACTTCGCAATCACCTGAGGTCACGAGTTTGAGACCAGCCTGCCCAACATGGTGAAACCCTGTCTCTACTAAAAGTACAAAAAATTAGTTGAGCATGGTGGTGGGCACCTGTAATCCCACCTACTCGGGAGGCTGAGGCAGGAGAATTGCTTCAACCTGGGAGGCGGAGGTTGTAGTGAGCCAAGATCACACCTCACACCACTGCACTCCAGCCTGGGAGACAAGAGTGAAACTCCATCTTAAAAAAAAAAAAAAAAAAAAAAAGAGAACAATCGCCTTGGGAGTTTCTTTAAGTTGGCTCCTGTATTCCATTTATAGCATGGGCTCCTGTATTCCATTTATAGCATGCCTTTATCAGGGGATTGGGGTACGGGACTAATTTCCAACTTTCTGGCACCATAAAATATTTTGATTCATCTGATATTTTCCCTGACCCAGACATGGAATAAACCATTGATTTGGGAGGCTGAGGCAGGAGGATCCCTTGAGGCCAAGACTTTGAGACCAGCTTGGGCAACACAGTGAGACCCCATCTCTATTTTTAAAAACAAAACAAAAACAAAATCACCAAGATCAGGGTGACAAGTGTGCTCATTGCTACTGGTGTGTCATTGCTTCTAGGCCCTCTTAGTGGGCAGAACTAAGAAATATATTGTATGTATACTAACACACATACCTAATTTGTATATTTATTTAGCCTTACTGCAAGTATTCTTTTTTTTTTTTTTTTTTTGAGACAGGGTCTCACTCTGTCACGTAGGCTGGAGTGCAGTGGCATAATCTCAGCTCGATGCAACCTCCACCTCCCAGGTTCAAGTGATTCTCCTGCCTCAGCCTCCTGAGTAGTTGGGACGATAGGTGCATGCCATCATGCCTGGCTAATTTTTGTATTTTTAGTAGAGATGGGGTTTCACTATGTTGGCCAGGCTGGTCTGGAACTCCTGACCTCAGTGTATCTACCCACCTTGGCCTCCCAAAGTGCTGGAATTACAGGCATGAGCCTCTGTGCCGGGCCAAGCATTCTTAATGGGTGTGATATCGCCCCTAAGAGGGTGAACATTGGTTATTGAAGGTAAAATGAACTATAGTTGTTGCAATGGTTTGTGGCCTTCCACAATTTTTTTTTTTTTTTGAGATGGAGGCTCACTCTGTCACCCAAGCTGGAGTGCAGTGGTGCAATCTTGACTCACTGCAACCTCTGCCTCCTGGGTTCAAGCGATTCTCCTGCCTCAGCCTCCCAAGTAGCTGGGATTATAGGCATGCACTACCACGTTCGGCTAATTTTTGTATTTTTAATAGAGATGGAGTTTCAGCATGTTGGCCAGATTGGTCTAGAACTCCTGACCTCAAGTGATCCGCCTGCCTCGGCCTCCCAAAGTGCTGGGATTGCAGGTGTGAGCCACCACGCGCCTGGCCTATTGCATAAAATTTTACTCCTTGGTATTTAATTTCTCTCAAGTCTTATGGGCAGCATTGAACATTTTATGGAAGATAAAAAATCCATGCAAGATCAGGCCATGCACGGTGGCTCACACCTGTAATCCCAGCACTTTGGGAGGCCAAGGAAGGCGGATCACTGAAGGCGGCAGTTCGAGACCAGCCTGTCCAACATAGTAAAACCTCGTGTCAACTAAAAATACAAAAAAATTACCTGGAAGTGGTGGCACGTGCCTGTAATCCCAGCTACATGCGAGGCTGAAGCAGGAGAATCACTTGAACCCAAGAGGCGGAGGTTGCAGCGAGCCAATCATGCCACTGCACTTCATCCTGGGAGACAGAGCGAGCCTCCATCTTAAAAAAAAAAAAAAAAAAAAAAATCTAGGCAAGATCAGTGCTACAAAATGATGGCAAATTGATGGCTATAATCGGAAGACTTTTTCTTGATTGAATGATCTATCCCAAAGTTATATGAGAGGTGGTCTGTGTATGTCTATTGGCTGCCTTGTGGATAGTATTTATGATTGATCCTCAGTGCTTTGGAAATTATGTAAAATAGTTTATATTATGAAAATAATTCAACCTAGCATTAATTGTGTTAAGTGCTGAAAATGAAAAATGTTGACTACATCTGAATGAATGAATATCTGGCTTACGGGTTTTGTTTTGTTTGTTTTTGTTTTTTGAGACGGAGTCTCACTCTGCACTCCTGAGTTCAGGCAATCCACCCACCTCGGCCTCCCAAAGTGTTAGGATTACAGGCGTGAGCCACCACGCCCGACCTAGCTTACGGTTTTATTGAAAACCCCATTTAACTCAAAACAGCTTGTTTCTTATGAATAATAGTTGGTTTTTTTTTTTTTTTTTTTTTTTTTTTTAACAAACAGGGCTATGAAACCATCAAGATTTGTGGATCATCAAAAAAAGAAGCGTCCTGATAAAGTCGAGAAGCAGAATATTTAAAAAGTTCAAAACAGAATTTTGAACTGTAACACTGTTACTTCCTTATTTAAGAAGGACAAGCGGCCAGGTGAAGTGGCTCACACCTGTAATCCCAACAGTTTGGGAGGCCGAGACGGGTGGATCCCTTGAGCCCAGGAGTTGGAGACCAGCCTGGGCAATATGGTGAAACCTGGTCTCTACTAAAAACACAAAAACTAGCCAGGCATGGTGTGTGCTCCTGTAATTCCAGGTACTCGGGAGGCTGAAGCAGGAGACTCACTTGAACCTGAAAGGCGGAGGTTGCAGTGAGCTGAGATTGCAGCACCACACTCCAGCCTGGACGATAGAGTGACACTTGGTCTCAAAAAAAAAAAAAAAAAAAAAGATAAGCAAACAAATTATGACGAAATTATTGCCTTATAAAATTGCAGAAATCGGCTGGGCGCAGTGGCTCACATCTGTAATCCCAGCACTTTGGGAGGCCGAGGCAGGTGGATGACCTGAGGTTGGGAGTTCGAGACCAGCCTGGCCAACATGGTGAAACCCCATCTCTACTAAAAATACAAAAATTAGCCGGGCGTGGTGGCACACACCTGTAATCCCAGCTACTTGGGAGGCTGAGGCAAGGAGAATCGCTTGAGCCAGGGAGATGGAGGTTGCAGTGAGCTGAGATCATGCCACTGCACTGCAGCCTGGCTGATAAGAGCGAGACTCTTGTCTCAAAAAAAAAAAAAAAAATTGCAGAAATCATTGTAAAACCCCGCAGTGCTTACATAGTTGCCGAAACTGTCATAGGACCCACATTAGAGACCGTAACTTCAATAGTGATGTATCACATTGCCACTATTTAACAATCACTCCTATTGAGCAATAATTCAATTCATAGATGCATTAATGAGATGTCAGGTAATACCAAAGAGTAGCTGATTAATCAAGTAAGTTTCCTATTCAGATCAATGAAACCAGTTACTGATAGTAAGGCCTGACAATAGGATGTGTTTGTTATTTCAATAATGACTGCAAACTAGAAGAAGAGATATTGTTTGTAAAATCTTTAGCCACCGACCGTAGCAGTACATCTATTCTTGCCGCTGTAAAAACTTGGTTTGGGGCTGGGTGCAGTGGCTCATGCCTGTAATCTCAGCCCTATCATTTCCTCATATGATATGGAAAATGCCGACCTCTGCATCCTAAATCTAAACTAATTTCCCACTCACTTGCTAAGCTTCAGTCACACCAGGCTGCTTTCTGTTTCTGGAACGCTCCAAGTGCTCTCTGATTTTTCAGCGTCTTTAGTGTAACTGTGCCTCTGCTTGGAATACCCTTCCACACTGCTGACTCCTCACCACCAAAGCTCAAGGGTTATCTCTCAGACACCTGTCCTATCAATGCTACAGGAAGTATCCCTCAAGTTACTGCTTATACCACCTATTGATTTATTTCATAGTATTGATCACAATATAAAATTACCTCATTTTCCCCTTTTACTTTAAAATCTTTTTTTGCTCCCAGACTAGAATGTAAACCTCATGTAGGTAGCAGACATGTCTGCTTACTTTTTTTTTTTGAGACGGAGTTTTGCTCTGTCACCCAGGCTGGAGTGCAATGGCGCAATCTCAGCTCACTGCAACCTCCGTCTCCCAGGTTCAAGTGATTCTCCTGCCTCAGCCTCCCAAGCAGCTGAGATTACAGGCGCCCACCACCACACCCGGCTAATTTTTGTATTTTTAGTACAGACGGGGTTTCACTATGCTGGACAGGATGGTCTCGAACTCCTGACCTCAGGTGATCTGCCTGCATGTCTGCTTACTTTTGATAAGTATCTTTATTGATTGATTGATCGAGGCAGAGTCTTTCACTGTTGCATAGGATGGAGCGAAGTGGTGCAATCATAGCTCACTGCAGCCTTCAACTCCTGGCTCCAAGAGATCCTCGAAACTCAGCTTTCCCAGTAGCCAAGACTACAGGTACATACCACAAGGCCTGGCTAATTTAAAAAGTGTTTTTTGTAGAGATGGGGTCTTGCTTTGTTACCCAGGCTGGTCTTGAACTCTTGGAGTCAAGCAATCCTCATGCCTTTCTTAAGCTTTTACTATTTGAATTAAAATGAACAAATCAGGAAATGAGCAAAGCGTGTCTCTGAAAAACTGAATTCTCTCCCCAAAGACACTGCATGTAACACTATTTAATAATAAAATAGTGGCCAGGCGCGGTGGCTCAGACCTGTAATCCCAGCACGTTGGGAAGCTGAGGCGGGTAGATAACAAGGTCAGGAGTTCAACACCAGCTTGGCCAAGATTGTGAAACCCCGTCTCTACTAAAAATACAAAAATTAGCTGGGCGCGGTGGCAGGCACCTGTAATCCCAGCTACTCGGGAGGCTGAGTCAGGAGAATCGCTTGAACCCGGGGGGCGGAGGTTGCAGTGAGCTGAGATTGTACCATTGCACTCCAGCTTGGGTGACAGAGTGAGACTCCGTCTCAAAAAATAATAATAATAATAATAAAGATGATGATAGTTGGGCTGGGCACAGTAGCTCACAGCTGTAATCCCAGCACTTTGGGAGGCTGATGCAGTCAGTTTGCTTGAGCCTAGGAGTTCGACACTAGCCTAGAGACAGTCAAACCCCGTCTCTATAAAAAATAAAACAATTAGCTGGGTGTGGTGGCACATACCTGTGGTCCTAGCTACTTGAGAGGCTGAGGTGGGAGGATCACCTGAGCCCAGGAGGCTGAGGCTGCAGTGAGCTAGGAGTGCAGCATTGCACACCAGCCTGGGCAATAGAGCAAAAGGCCATCTCAAATAACAATAATAATAATTGGATAGTAACAAATGTGTGACTCCAACAAGTCTGCTGCAAAACAATGCTATAAATAATGAGAAAATAGACAATGCGTGGCTGCGCGCGGTAGCTCATGCCTGTAATCCCAGCACTTTGGGAGGCTGAGGCGGGCAGATCACGAGCTCAAGAGATCGAGACCATCCTGGCCAACATGGTGAAACTCAGTCTCTATTAAAAACACAAAAATTAGCCGGGCGTGGTGACAGGTGCCTGTAATCCCAGCTACTCAGAAGGCTAAGGCAGGAGAATTCCTTGAACCAGGGAGTCGGAGGTTGCAGTGAGCCGAGATCGCGCCGCAGTACTCCACCCTGGCAATAGAACGAGACTCCATCTCAAAGAATAAAAATAAATAAAAATAAATAAAAATAAAAGGGATGAAAGATGACAAAACTACCAGATGAAATCAGAAATTATAACATCCAATTGAAAGGAATTTCAGACAGAGAGAAGAAAAATGAATGGAAGAAAACTTCACAGAACAAACAAAAGGCGATTTCTAGAAACACAGATCATGAGCCTTCAAAATATTAATACAAAGGTCCACTGAGTACGTTGTACAATGAAAGAAACAAGAACCACACCAAACACATTTCTGTGAAATTTCAGAAAACTAGTATGAAAAGACAATTTTAAATGTTTTTTTAAATTATTATTATTATTATTATTGAGACAGGGTCTCACTCCATTGCCCAGGCTGGAGACCAGTGGTGCAATCTTGGCTCAACTGCAACCACGGCCTCCTGGGTTCAAGCAATTCTCCTGCCTCAGCCTCCTGAGTACCTGGGACTACAGGTGCATGCCACCTCACCCAACTAATATTTTGTATTTTTAGTAGAGAAAGGGTTTCACCATGTTGGCCAGGCTGGTCTCAAACTCTTGACTTCAGGTGATCTGCCCACCTCGACCTCCCAAAGTGCTGGGATTACAAGTGTGAGCCACCACGCCCGGCCTATTTTTACTTTTATAAAAACAGGGTCTCCTTATGTCGTCCAGGCTGGTTTTGAACTCCTGAGCTCAGGCAATCCTCCTGCCTCGGACTCCCAAAGTTCTGGGATTACAGGCATGAGTCACTGAGCCTGGCCTTTAAATGCTTTGAAAGACAAAGAACAGTAACACAACACAAATCAAATTGTCATATTTTAAGATAAACAGTGTAAGCTAGCAGACAATGTTATATAATTCAAAATTCTAAGTGAAAACCACATTCAATCTAAAATTTCAAACCTAGTTAAGGTGTCATCCAAAAGAGGCAGAATACAGACACTGTCAAGCTTATAAGGGTCCCAAGGTTTTATCCCAAATTCGCCTTTGTCAAAGTGGTAAACAAAATAAGAACGTGTTTTTTACAAAAAAGAGAAGCTAAACCAAGAAAAAAAAAAAAAAAAAAAAAGACATAAGCTCCAAGACACCAGTGATCCAATATAAGAGGCACAGGAAATTTTCGAGATGTTCAGGTGCTGGGTATTTATTTATTTATTTTATTTTTTTTGAGACGGGGTCTTGCTTTGTCACCCAGGCTGCAGGGCAGTGGTGCCATCACGGCTCACTGCAGTCTCGACCTCCCAGGCTCAAGCCATCCTCCCAACTCAGTTCTTTTGCCAGTTGGCTTCCTTTTACTTATTCATTGATGAATCCCACATATTCATTTATTCACTCTACAGTGGTGAAATCTCTTAGAATTATTTTCACTAAGTAATAAAAGTTAACATCACCAAGAATGGAACACATTGACAGTGTGTCTCTTGATGGGATAAACCGCATTAGTTATGTGGTATTCCTCCCAAAGATGCATAAAAGATGAGGTACATCCAAATTAAAGAACACTCTACAAAATAACTGTCCCGGCGCGGTGGCTCATGCCTGTAATCCTAGCACTTTGGGCAGCAGAAGTGGGAGGATCTCTTGAGCCCAAGAGTTTGAGACCACACTGGGCAACATAGGAACACCCCATCTCTACAAAAAATAAAAAATTAGCCGGGCGTGGTGGCGCAGGCCTGTAGTCCCAGCTACTCGGGAGGCTGAAGCAGGAGGGTCCCTTGAGCTCAGGAGTTCGAGGCTGCAGTGAGCTACCATCGCGCCACTGTATTCCAGCCTGGGCGATACAGCAAAGCCCTGTCTCCAAAAATAAAACCAAAAACCAAAAAACAAAACCCCCCACTCACTCACCACCACCAAAAACAAAATAAGTAACCTGTATTCTTTGAAAATGTCAAGGTAGGGAACAGGTAGGATACACAGAAAACAAATAGGTGGAAGATTTAAATCGAAATATTTTAGTAGTTTCATTAAATGTACAGAGGAGAGTATGTGACTATCATTGGGAGTCTGAGACAAGATAAAAGCACGGATCTCATAACAATAAATTACTTTGAAATCTTCTTTCCTGCTCAGTACAGCTCCGGCCGCCGCGCCGCCTGGCTCTCGTATTCCTGGTTCTCGGCGGGCTATGGGGCCTCCGCGCCGCAGCCGTTAGTCTTGTCGGGTAGGCGACTCCTTCAGCGAGCAGCGGCAGCGACGAGAAAGGCCTCGCGGGGTTGCGCTGTCTTCCCGCCCACCGGAGGGCCCTGAGAAGCCTCCGGCCCTGAGGGAGGGCTTGGGGTCGGGGGCGGCCGCTGCCGCCGCCATGTTGGACTGGAGGCACGCACGCTCCCAACGCTCTCTGGCTGCAAATCACGGCGGGAGCGCCTCGGGCCTCTTGTCTTTTGACCCTGTCCTTGGAACCCGAGGAGACTTGCCGTTCCCGGGGGAGGGTGTGTGTGAGTCGGCCGGCGGAGGCCGTCTACGCCATCGTCGGGGCGGGGGGAGCCGAGATTAGAGCATCAGCCTGAGAGAAGCGGTGCTTCTGGTTCTCCGCTCCGCCTCGAATCTTTCAGCGAGGCCTCGAGCCAGTCATCTCACCGCCTCGTACCTCAGTTTTCCCATCAGTGAAGTGGAGCTGGGCCTGCCTGACTCATTCATTCATCAGGTGGGGGCCTTGACGCTCTAGGAGCCCTTTCAAAGGACTTTGCCTTACACGAAATAGTACCTATCGTTATTCACTCTGCAGTAACCACCCGGATTTGAGTTGCGGGTGTTTGCACAGTAATTCAGCTTTCTCTTCACCCTCCTGCCATTCGTCTTCCCCTCCAGTTCATCTCCTGAAAGAGTTTGAAATCAGCCTTGTCTATTATTGATAAGCTCCTGTAGGTGTATGTGGCATTTCACTTAAAACATGCAGACCAAAGGAAAGGCAATCTTTTTCCCCCCACGAAGCAGTTAACTTGGCAGAGGCCACCCGTTGTATGGAAGAGAAAGAGAGGCATTAGTCTCTTCAGGACAGGCAGTTTGGATCCTGCTAAAACAGATAAAAAATCTAGAACATGGGCCGGGCAAGGTGGCTCACGCCTGTAATCCCAGCACTTTGGGAGGCCAAGGCGGGCGGATCATGAAGTCAGGAGATCGAGATCATCTTGGCTAACACGGTGAAACCCCGTGTATGAAAAATACAAAAAATTAGCCGGGCGTGGTGGCGGGTGCCTGTAGTCCCAGCTACTCGGGAGGCTGAGGCAGGAGAATGGCTTGAACCCGGGAGGCGGAGCCTGCAGTGAGCCGAGATCACGCCACTGCACTCCAGCCTGGGTGACAGAGCGAGACTCCGTCTCAAAAAAAAAAAAAAAATCTAGAACATGGATGTCCCCTTGATTTAGCAGACCTAGCTGATCACACAAGGTCCTGTATTGTTAGGCTGCATCACAGGCCGCAAAGACCCAGGTATCTATCCAGTTGCTAGAAACCATCATGAGAGTTAGATACCACTTTTCTGTTGGAAATACAGACCATTTCCTGAAGCCGTATGGTTGAGGTAAAACATAGGCCTTTTGCAGTCTTATATTTTGAGTAAGGCCAAACCTGCCTAGTGTTATAAAACCAGACAAAAAACCCAGGTACCCAGTCTTGCAGGATAGAAATGTGTGACTAAAATGAAGCATCGATCTGAGAAGACTACAAATGAGCGGGAAAGATTGGACAGGAGCATGCTATACATTATTTAGATTAATGTTGATATTTAAGGAGCCAGGATATTGGTTTGTTTTTGAGGGGTGCCCATCTACTTTATGTAAGAAGCTATAAACCACACTTCTTTCAGTTTCTGCTTAATCCTTGCTCAAACAAGGAATAATTTCTTATTCCAAAGTAGACATTGGTACATCTTTTACTAGGTACATAATTTGGGATGAAGTCTGATAAAGCTCCTTAGAAGTACTTACAGTACACCCTCACAAGGGTGTACCATCTACCCATGGTTTAAACAGAAATTAAAATTCTACTTTCGTGGAGAAATTTGCCAAGTTTTAATGGATTCAGTGCTCATTAAAAACTTTTAGCCTGTGTTGATCTTTAACATAATTATTGGTGTAAAACAATGGCTTCTGTGGAAAATTAAAGTTTTAGTGGTTTGTAATTTGTATAATACAGGCTTTTTCATGTATCATATTAGCATATAAGCTGGTTTAATCATTAGTACTGATCTTCAAATTACTAAGACACCAGATATTTGTTACTTTGTAATTTGAGTTTTTAAAAAAATACTGAAATTGGCTTTTCGATGTGTGAAAAGGATTACTTATTAGAGCTTGTTTTTAAATTTACATTCAATTAATTAAAGCTAGGGTCTTTATATTCTTAGGCTTGGTATACTATTTATATGTTTTGTAATAAGTGTATAAAAATAATACCTTTGACTTTGTATACAAAAAAAAAGAAATCTTCTTTCTTGCTTTAAAAGGCATGTTGGATTTGCATTCTAGACCGTAATAAATATAACTTTTAACATAAAAATCTATTTATGTTGTTTATCAGATATTAGGGTTTTTTTTCCCTCTCCTGTCAACCTCCAAATAAAATCGATGCTCCAGAATGATGCCCTCTTATCATAATTTTATAAATACCTGGCTCCAGGGTTACTACCGGATATAAAAATACAATGCTGGTCTCCCAAACAGGCAACTCACATTGACACTCACACAGCTTCCACTCACACCTGCGATCACAAGGCAGGATCTTCGGGCCCTCGTCGGCCACGATCCGCTCCCAGAGAGCATTCGCGCACAATCTCATCCCATCCACGATTTTGATTCCTTTTCTCCCCCTTCTTCAACCCGATCCGGGACGAGACCATCAGGTCCCACCTCCACCTTCACCTTCATTTTCCGCGCAATGCAGACTGAGCCCTGGACTCACCCATATACAGATTGAATTGTCCGGTCAGTGTTTCATCCCCTCTGCATTCTGAGGGCGAGTTAGCATCTGGGTGCGTGAGTTCCAAACTAACAGCCAGGACCAGGCTTGGAGCCAAGAATCCTTTGGCTCGCATCGTGGCTGGGTTGACCGCGTTTCTGCCCTGGACTACATTTCCCATCGATTCTACAGTTCGGAGCTACTTCCGCCGAGAACCGGAAGCATGTTTTCCTGTGTCGTACCCTAGATAACAGAGCTGCCAGGGATAATCAGGCCTGGCCACTCTAGCGGGTGAGCCGGCCCCATAGCGAGCCGATCGGCATGAGGGCTCTGCGCTCCTCGGTGCAGAGGAGCGGTAAATGGAAACAAGTCTGGCTTGGCTATGAGAGGCATCAGGAAGCGCGCAGTTGGGCTCTGGACTACATTTCCCAGAGGATCCCGCAGGCCGACACCAAGTCTCGCGAGATTTTAGCTTCCTCTTAGCCCCGTGGCGGGACCGTTTGCTGTGCCGAATTAGCTGCCGCCGCGCCTTGGAGTCCCGAGCAGCTCGGCCAGGCTGGCCCCGAGCGGAACCAAAGAATGCTGAGGGTGAGGAATCCGGCTCCGGTCCTTTTGTGTGTGGAGGGCTGAGGAGAGGAGTTTGCGTGTGTGATCGCGATGGTTGCCGTGGGTCTTCGTGGTCTGTGACTGTGGCTGTGTGGTGCTGACTCTGGGTGATCAGATGGGCGCTTGTGACTGTGCGCGCCCGGAGTGGATGCGTGTGTCCTGGACGAGCCTCGTTGTGCGTGCGGATGTGAAGAACCGGTGACTGTGTGGTTGGACTGCGTGTCCCGGGGTGGGTGTGTGACTTTGCGTGTATGTGCAGTACCGTGTGTGCGTGAGTTGCAGGTCTGTGGCTGTGCAGGTGCAACTTGTGTAGTCGCTTGGTGTATGTGAGAGAGGAGAGTGTGATTGACTGTGAGGCAGTGGGTAAGTGGATATGGGGAGGCATGTGTGCGATTGGGACTTTGTGTGTCCCCTTGAGAGAAAAAACCGTTTAGGCAGTTAGGGTGGGTCCTTGGTAAAAGTACTTTAAACAGAGAAACAGCCTGAAAAATCAGGCTGCAGGCACAGATAAGGAAAATAGTACAGGGAGGTTGTCCTGAAGACATTCCTCAGCTGCACTGATAAGGGACCGAGGCCCAACATAGAAACGCCTTTGTCCTTTGTGTGACCAGCGGGCTTCCACGAAATAGTCGCTTCTTTTGTGGGCATGTACACGGTGGGCTCTGTTAGATTTTGAAGGGAAGGCGAGGGTTAAAGAAAGAGCGAGAGAGAGAGTTGGCGGCTCTATGGCGGGGATCAACTAAACGCCAGAGCCCACTGCCGCTTACAGGCTGGGGTAATTACAGGCCTGGGCAGGAGGGGTCTGGGCGGCATGGCTTGTTGCCTGGGAGAAAGTTGATAAGGATGTTTCTTGGGCCTTTGCCCAGCAGGATGTGATAAGGAAGTCAGGCGGTTGGGAAGGATGTTTCGCACAGCCCAATCCCCAGTGGAATGTTTCCCTCTGACCAGGGTCTGTGAAATGGTGGGGGCTTACAAAACGGTGCAGCTTGGACTAACAGGTTCCGGCGGCCACTTTCCTTTTTTGGACATGCTTTAGACTGTGAGCCCGGCCTCTTTTGAATCATAACTTCAGCCCCTGATTGGTCCCGGGCCAAGCTTTCACTTCAGCCCCTGATTGGTCCCGGGCCAAGATTTCACTTCAGCCCCTGATTGGTCCCGGGCCAAACTTTCACTTCAGCCCCTGATTGGTCCCGGGCCAAACTTTCACTTCAGCCCCTCATTGGTCCTGGGCCAAACTTTCACTTCAGCCCCTGATTGGTCCTGGGCCAAACTTTCACTTCAGCCTGGGATTGGTCCCGGGCTAAGGTCCCAGGGCCAAGCTGAGTAGTGCTTTCTCCAAGACAGCCCACGTTCCTCTCCTTCCCAGTTAATAAAACCCCCAGATTCAGCCTCCTAGTTGGCAACCCTCTTTTGGGTCCCCTCCGCTGGGGACAGCTTTCTTCTTTTGCTTATTAATCTTCTGCTCCGACCTCATCCTTTGTTTCCATGTTCCTTAATTTTCTTGGCCGTGAGAGAAAGAAGGCAAAAACAAGAGCCTTTACCCTAACAATTCAATTGCTGGAGAGAAGATTAGTGCATGTCTAAGATATGTGGCATCACACACCATAGCCCTGGGATTGAAAGCCATGAAGTTTATGGGATGGTGTTAATCTCAGTCCAAATAAGTGATAAGATCTTTCACTTTGCTATATTTTAGGGGTAGGAATGAGACTGGGGGCTTGATCAGTAGTTTGTACCAGTAAGACCAGGGATTTGCCCAGTCATCTGTGAGTAAATGCTTGGGCCAGTTTCCATGTCTGTATTGAATTAAATACTCATACGGTTCTGTGATTTTCTCAAATACAGATTTGGTCTTTGTCCCTATTTCCTCGCATACAACTCCTAAAATCCTTGGAATCTCCTAAGTGCTGGCTTTTTTTTTTTTTAATGGAGTCTCTCTCTGTCACCCAGACTGAAGTGCAGTGGCACAATCTCCAGTCACTGCAATCTCTGCCTCCCGGGTTCAAGCAGTTCTTCTGCCTCAGCCTCCCGAGTAGCTGGGACTACAGGCACACGCCACCACACCTGGCTAATTTTTGTATTTTTTTTTTAGTAGAGACGGGGTTTCACCATTGCTGGCCAGTCTGGTCTCGAACTCCTGACCTCAGGTGATCTGCCTGCCTCAGTCTCCCAAAGTGTTGGGATTACCGGCGTCAGCCACTGCACCCAGCCTTTGGCTTTTTATATGTTAGCGATTGACCGAAAGCTTCAGGATGGGGGCTGGTCATCAGAAAGACCAAGGCAGGCTTAGAGGGTTGAGACTTTCAGCCCCTACCCTCCCACCCCTGGGGAGTGGAGGGGGCTGAGGATTAAGTTGATGGCAAGTAGCCAATGGTTTAATCAATCATGCCTATGTAATGAAGCCTCCTTACAAACCCAAAAGGAGTGGATTCGGAGAGCTTCCAGAGAGCTGAACACATGCAGGTTCCTGGAGGGTTGTGCCTAGGGAGGGCATGGAAGCTCTGTGCCCCTTACCCCATACCTTGCCCTAGGCATCTCTTCATCTGTATCCTTTGGAAT
Organism: Pongo pygmaeus; assembly: GCF_028885625.2. Classification (NCBI taxonomy): domain Eukaryota; kingdom Metazoa; phylum Chordata; class Mammalia; order Primates; family Hominidae; genus Pongo; species Pongo pygmaeus. Next base: position 42,157,222 of record NC_072393.2, on the reverse strand, counting down.
ATCTTTCTAATCAGCCAGTAAATGTGTTTCCCTGAGGTCTGTGAGCCATTTTATTCTAGCAAATTAATCAAACCCAAAGAGGGGGTCGTAGGAATCCCAAATTGAACCCGTCAGTCAGAAGTTGTAGAGGCTGGGACTTGTGACTGGTGTCTGAAAGGGGAGCAGTTTTGGGGGCTGAGCCCTCAGCCTGTGGGATGACAGTATCTCATGGTAGATAGTGTCAGAATCGAATTGGTGGACACCCAGCTGGTGTCTGCAGCAGAACTGATTCCTTGCTTGCTGATGGGGAGAAATCTCCTTGGATTTTGAGGCCACAGAAGTCTTCTGGTTTGATTGTTGTGGTTTTGTTGTGAAGCAGAGGAAGAACACAGTTTTGAGTTTTTTCCAAATGGGTTCACATTGGGGGTTTTCAACCTCGAATCCATCAACTCCATCGCTGAATTTTTATTTATTTATTTATTTATTTTTATTTTTGAGGTAGGGTCTCATTCTGTCTCCCAGGCTGGAGTGCAGTGGCACGATCTTGGCTCATTGCAGCCTTGATCTCCTGTGCTCAAGTGATCCTCCTACCTAAGCCTGCCAAGTAAGCTGAAACCAGAGGCACACACCAGCACTCTGGCGTAATTACAAATAATTTTCACTAGGAAAGACTCACTAGGTTGCCTAGGCTGGTCTTCAACTCCTGAGTTCAAGTGATCCTCCCACCTCTGCTTCCAAAGTGCTAGGATTACAGGCCTGAGCTGCCTCACCTATCACTGATTTTCTTTTTCTTTCTTTCTTTCTTTTTTTTTTTTTTTTTTTTGAGACAGTCTCACTCTGCCTTGCCCAGGCTGGACTGCAGTGGCACAATCTCAGCTCACTGCAGCCTCCGCCTCCTGGGTTCAAGTGATTCTCCTGTCTCAGCCTCCTGAGTAGCTGGGATTACAGGTGCCCGCAACCACAGCCGACCAATTTTTGTATTTGTAGTAGAGGCAGGGTTTCACCATGTTGGCCAGGCTGGTCATGAACTCCTGATCTCAGGTGATCCACCCACCTCTGCCTCCCAAAGTGCTGGGATTACAGGCGTGAGCCACCACACCCGGCCTTTTTTTTTTTTTTTTTTTTAAAGACAGGGTCTCACTCTATTACCTAGACTGGAGTGCAGTGGCGGGATCATGGCATACTGCAGCCTTGACCTCCGGGGCTGAAGGGATCCTCCCACCTCAGCCTCCCAAGGAGCTGGGTTACAGGCATATGGCACCATGCTGGGCTAATATTTGTATTTTTTGCACAGACGGGGTTTTGCCATGTTGCCCAGTCTGGTCTCGAACTCCTGAGCTCCAGCAATCTCCCAACCTGAGCCTCCCAAAGTGCTGGGATTACAGGGAAGAGCCACTGCACCTGGCCTATCACTGCATTTTTAAAGGGAAGGAGGACTATAGTGAGATTCACTAAGGATTACAGAAAAGGTAGAACCCTAGATAGATTTAAAGACAGAGATTATAGTATACTTGAGATGATAATATCCAAATTTAGCTTTCATAGATAGAGAAATTTGAAGTACATCAGACTATAAGTTGGCATTTTGTGCAACTAATTAAAACTATGTTTGAAAGAGAGCAAATGCATTTTCATTCTTATGAGTAATATTAAGCAACAATGAAAATAAATAGAAATACTCAAGAAATTGTTATATTTAAATCTTCCCTCCTTTTTTGGAAAGAGAAGTATTGATATTTTTAAAGATTCTAATCAAAACTTCTCTTTTAAAAAAATTGATGATTCTATGGAGATAGGGAGAGAATAACCTATGTTTATTGAACACCTAATATTCCACTTACCTGAATGTCATTTATTCTATATTATAGGTTTTGTTTGTTTGTTTTTGAGACAGGGTCTTGCTCTGTCACCCAGGCTAGAGTGTAGTGGGGTGGTCACAGTTCACAGATGTACACCACCATGCCTGGCTTATTATTTTATTTTATTTTATTTTTGCAGAGATGGGGTCTCCCTGTATTTCCCAGGCTTGACTTGAACTTCTGGGCTCAAGCCATCCTCCTGCCTTGGCATCCCAAAGTGCTGGGATGATAGGCGTAAGCCACTGTGCTCAGCCACTATTATAGTCTTGATAGTAGAAGTGTCTCAGTGTACTGGAAAACTGTCTAAATTTTGGAAAACTATTTAAAAACACGTTGGTGTTATTTGGCCAACATGGATTTCTTTGCTCCATCATTATTTATTGGCATTATTAGCCTGTTGACTTTCAATTTCCTTAAATCCCTTTCACTCCATTTTTGTTTTTTTGTCCCCCAAATAAAAGTTCTTTTTTTTTTTTCTTTTTTCTTTTTTTTTTGAGACAGATTCTCGCTCTTATCACCCAGGCTGGAGTGCAGTGGTGTGATCTCAGCTCACTGTAGTCTTCACCTTTCAGGTTCAAGCGATTCTCCTGCCACAGCCTCCCAAGTAGCCTAGATTACAGGCATGCACCACCACAGCCTGCTAATTCTTTGTATTCTTTTTTTTTTTTTTTTTTGAGATGGAGTTTCACTCTTGTTGCCCAGGCTGGAGTGCAATGGCACAATCTCTGCTCACTGCAACCTCTGCCTCCTGGGTTCAAGCGATTCTCCTGCCTCAGCCTCCCAAGTAGCTGGGATTACAGGTGTGAGCCACCAAACCCAGCTAATTTTTGTATTTTTACTAGAGACAGGGTTTTGCCATGTTGGCCAGGCTGGTCTGGAACTCCTGACCTCAAGTCATCTGCCCGCCTTGGCCTCCCAAAGTGCTGAGATTACAGGCATGAGCCACTGCGCCTGGCTTTTTTATATTTTTATATTTATTTATTTATATTTTGATACGGAGTCTTGCTCTGTTGCCCAGGCTGCAGTGCAGCAGCACGGTATTGGCTCACTGCAACCTCTGTCTCCCATGCTCAAGCGATTCTCCTGCCTCTGCCTCCCGAGTAGCTGGGATTACAGGCACCTGCCACCACGCCCGGCTACTTTTTGTATTTTAATTTGAGACAGGGTTTCACCATGTTGGCCATGCTGGTCTTGAACTCTTGACCTCTGGTGATCCACTCACCTTGGCCTCCCAAAGTGCTGGGATTACAGGCTTGAGCCACTGCGCCTGGCCTTTTTTGTATTTTAAGTAGAGACCAGGTTTCACTATGTTGGTCAGGCTGGTCTCGAGCTCCTGACCTCAAATGATCTACCCGTCTTGGCCTCCCAAAGTGCTGGGTCTACAGGCATGAGCCACCACACGTGGCCAAAATACTTATATTTTGAAAGACATAGTTCCCCAATTTTTTCCTGTGTGTTTGTGTTCATTTTAAGGAATGGTTGAACACATTCAAATAGATTAGCGTTTAGAAATAAGAAAAGAAACCACAAAGAAAAAGGTAGGCTTCAGTAAAATGCACATAAATTAAAATTTCTATACAGCCCCCTTCCTTAAAGGAATTTAAATGTGGACAGATTGGAGGGGAAAGTTTTGCAGCAAAAATCATAAGTAGAAGGAAACAGAATGGTTAAGTACACAGTGCAGTAGCCATTTAGGAAAGTAATAAGCCATTTAAATGCCATGTATAAAGTGTTTTTGATAAGAAAAAAATCAAAATGTAAAGAGAATACAAAATTATATGTGTACTGTGGTCACATCTGTATTGTTCTGCGTACGGAAAACAGACTGGGGAGAAATAGCTTTAAGTCCTAATAGTAATTTTCTTTTTCTCCCTTTTCTTTTTTTTTGCTTTTTCTTTTCCCTGTCTCCCTCAATATTGCATATCTTTCCCATTAAAAAGTATTGTATTATATATCTACTAAGAAGACATTTGTTTCAGATTTTTTGGTTTTGTCATCAAGGAACATTCTTCTGCATACAACTTTATACTTTTAAAATTCTCTGGCCTGGCTCGGTGGCTCATGCCTGTAATCCCAGCACTTTGGGAGGCCGAGTTGGGTGGATTGCTTGAGGCCAGGAGTTTGAGACCAGCCTGGCCAACATGGTGAAACCCGGTCTCTACCAAAAATACCAAAAAATATAGCCAGGTATGGTGGTGTGTGCCTGTATTCCCAGCTACTTTGATGGCTGAGGCACAAGAGTCACTTGAACCCAGGAGGCAGAGGTTGCAGTGAGCTATGATTACCTCACTGCACTCTAGCCTGGGTAACAGATTGAGACTTGTCTCAAAAAATAAAAATAAAAAATTATTGGCCGGGCGTGGTGGCTCATGCCTGTAATCCCAGCACTTTGGGAGGCCAAGGAGGGCCGATCACCTGAGGTCGGGAGTTTGAGACCAGCCTGACCAACATGGAGAAACCCCATCTCTACTAAAAATACCAAATTAGCCAGGCGTGGTGGCACATGCCTGTAATCCCAGCTATTCAGGAGGCTGAGGCAGGAGAATCGCTTGAACCCAGGAGGAGGAGGTTGCAGTGAGTCGAGATCGCACCACTGCACTCCAGCCTGGGCAACAAGAGTGAAACTCCGTCTCAAAAAAAAAAATCTTTACTTTGGATAAGTACTTAGAAATGGAATTTCTAGCTCAGCCACTAGATATTATTAATGGATTTAATATGAAAAACCGTTACTTGAGGATATATAAAGCTTTAAAAGACAGGGTCCCTATTCTTTAGTTATAAATAAAGCAGCATTTGTAAGGTAATATTCAGAAAACATCAGACAATATCATATAAAGCCCTTCTGTTCATGCTGATGACATTGGATGGCCAGTTAAGGATGACACTTCATTCTGTCCCCTGCAACCACGGTCCTGTCATGTCTAAATGATACTGACCCTATGAGAACACTGTGGATGTGAAAGCATTTCTTCAAGTTAGCTTTTTGGCCTGCTGGTTTTAATCTGATGATAGGATATCCAAAGTGAAACTAATGGAGTGAAATGATTGTGCATCTGTTGGGGGCAATCAGAGACGGCTAGAGCAAGGACAGACACGTGCTGAACTCATCCTCCTAAGAGCCACAGCAAGCAGCAGTGTTGCTAGCAGGGCTACTGCACATCTGTACATGTGGCTCCAATGGTTCTGACTTGTTTTTTTCCTAGTATGACCCTAATACATGGGGCAAGTTAGAAAATCAGAGTTGCCCGGGCATGGTGGCTCACGCCTGTAATCCCAGTACTTTGGGAGCCAAGGTGGGTGGATCACTTGAGGCCAGGAGTTCGAGACCAGCCTCAGCAACACAGTGAAACCCCGTCTCTACTAAAAATACAAAAATTAGTTGGGCATGGTGGCAGGCACCTGTAATCCCAGCTAAGAGAGGCTGAGGTTGCAGTGGGCTGAGATCAGGCACTTCAGCCTGGGCAACAGAGTGAGACTGCCTCAAAAAAAAAAATGGGAAAGGAAAGAAAAGAAAATCACAGCTTGTTAGCCACTTGCAGCTAAAGCAACAACACGCATACACAAAAATTATTCAGTAAAAACAAAACAGTTTTGGCGTATCTTGAGATTTGTTTTATATCCAAAGGAAGACTATCTTTGAACTACTCTTTGGAAAATGCCTTCTATGTAACAAATGTTGTAGTTTTCTTCTAATTGGGTCTTGAGGTCTCTCAGGAGAATGGCTATAAACTCTAGCCTCACCCTAATGCGGCTCTAGGGGAGGGGCTTGTGGGTCTTTACGGTAGCCTTTCACCAGACATTTATTTTTCCTGGCCCACAGCCTAATGCTCAAGTGTCTGACCCATGACCAGGTGTCTCACAGGAAACTTGTTTATACTTGCAGATGCCCCTGTAACTTTTGTCTGACCTGTGTGCAGTTTATTCCTACCATGATACCCACTCTTGTATTTTATTTTATTTTATTTTATTTTTTGAGATGGAGTCTTGATCCGTCACCAGGCTGGAATGCAGTGGCATGACCTTGGCTCACTGCAATCTCCACCTTCTGGGTTCAAGCAATTCTCCTGCCTCAGCCTCCCGAGTGGCTGGGACTATAGGCGCGTGCCACCACGCCCAGCTAATTTTTGTATTTTTAGTAGAGACGGGGTTTCACCATGTTGGCCAGGATGGTCTCGATCTCTTGACTTTGTGATCTGCCCAACTCAGCCTCCCAAAGTGCTGGGATTACAGGCATGAGCCATCGCACCTGGCTTTTGTTTGTTTGTTTGTTTTTGACACAGGATCTTGCTCTGGTGCCTAGGCTGGAGTGCAGTGGCAGGATCACAGCTCACTGCAGCCTCCACCTCCTGGGCTCAAGCAATCTTCACACCTCAGCCTCCCAAGTAGCTGGGACTACAGGCATGTCCCACCACATCTGGCTAATTTGTATATGATATATATTTTTGTAGAGATGAGGTTTTGCCATGTTGCCCAGAATTGGTCTTGAACTCCTGAGCTCAAGCAATTAATCTGCCTTAGCCTCCCAAAGTGCTGTGATTACAGGTGTGGGTTGCCACACCCAGCCAATGTACGTTTAATTATCGAAGTGCTATCTATACTATTTTATGGAAGTACTAATTAGTGAAGTGCATTAGAGGTTTTTTTGTTGTTGTGTTTGTTTTGAGACAGAGTTTCGCTTTTATTGCCCAGTCTGGAGTGCAGTGGTGCGATCTCGGCTCACGGCAACCTCTGCCTCCCAGGTTCAAGCAATTCTCCTGCCTCAGCCTCCCAAGTAGCTGGGATTACAGGCATGCGCCACCACCCCCAGCTAATTTGGTATTTTTAGTAGAAACTAAAATGGTCTCCATGTTTTGTATTTTTAGTAGAGACTAAAATGGTCTCTCCATGTTGGTCAGGCTGGTCTCAAACTCCCAACCTCAGGTGATCCATCCGCCTTGGCCTCCCAAAGTGTTGGGATTACAGGCATGAGCCACCGTGCCTGGCCAATAGGGTTTTTAAACTTTTTGTAGATATTTTTGAAAGATCCTGTCTTCCTTTAAGAAATGAGAAAAGGCTGGGTGTGGTGGCTCATGCCTGTAATCCCAGCACTTTGGGAGGCCAAAGCAGGTGGATTGCTCGAGCTCGAGTGTTTAAGAACAGCCTGACCAAATGGCAAAACCTCGTTTCTACTAAAAATACAAAAAGTTAGCTGGGCATGGTGGTGCACACCTATAGTCATAGCTAACACAAAGGCTGAGGTGAGAAGATCACCTGAGCCTGGGAGGTTGAGGCTGCAGTGAGCTGTGATCATGCCACTGCACTCCAGCCTGGGCAACAGAACGAGACCCTGTCTCAAAACGAAAACAAAAACAAAAAAATGAAACGAGGAAAAAAAATAACAAGAAAGAAAGTGGTAAGGGAGGAGTACCTGTTTATTAAGCTTTTGTTGTAAATAGTAATTTGCATATCAGATGTTTACTGTAATATTCTTTCAGCTTTGCTAGGCCTACAGCTTGCTGTGTGCTTTTGTACTCTAGTTTGCTTATTTGGGAAATAATATATCAATGTGTTTTATTCATTCCCAGCTCTAACCATGGAATATTCGGAATGTCCCATTCTATGAAGGAGGTTTGCCGGCCGCAACAGGAATATTCATGAACATGGAGGTACTTTGTTGAAGTTACACTAATTTTTTTACTCTTCCCCACTCTCATCCTAGCTCACTGTATTCTCTCCATCCTTCAGCACTCTTCTATGTCTTCCTTCATCTTAAAAACCTTTCCTTTAATTTCAACAGCACTGCATGGGTTTGTCATTTCAGGGGTTGGTCATGTTCCAGGATCTGTCTATAGACTTCTCTCAGGAGGAATGGGAGTGCCTGGACACTGCTCAGAAGGACTTATACAGAGATGTAATGATGGAGAACTACAGCAGCCTGGTCTCACTAGGTAAAGATGTCTATCCGCAAATAACTCATGAATTTTGGGTGTAGCTTTCAATTGTCTGGGTGACTTTTCACCTGTTGCCTAGGGAATTGTTTTGTGTTTTGTAGATTAATAGATGGGCAGCTCTTTGGGGTCACTCCATCTTCTCCATGCTTCAGACCTTTACACCTTCCTCTAGTCCTTCATGAGGACTAAGGGACTAACTTTGAATTCAGAAACAGCAGGAGTATGTCTTACTTCTTTTCTTTCTTTCTTTTTTTTTTTTTTTTTTTTGAGACAAAGTCTCACTCTGTCGCCCAGGCTGGAGTGCAATGGTGTGATCTCGATTCACTCCAACCTCTGTCTCTCGGGTTCAAGCGATTCTCATGCCTCAGCCTTCTGAGTAGCTGGGATTACAGGCACCCACCACCACGCCCAGCCAATTTTTGTATTTTTAGTAGAGACAGGGTTTCACCATGTTGGTCAGGCTGGTCTTGAACTCCTGACCTCAAGCAATCCAACTGTTTTGGTCTCCCAAAGTGCTGGGATTACAGGAGTGAGCCACCATGCCCGGCCATCTTACTTCTTTTCTTATAAACAGGTCTCTCTATCTCAAAGCCTGATGTGATTTCCTTACTGGAGCAAGGGAAAGAGCCCTGGATGGTTTCAAGGGACGTGCTGGGAGGATGGTGCCCAGGTAAGTAAGGACTGAGCAGATGGGGAAGACACTGCTATTTAGAACCCAGCCTGTCAGGGAGGCAACACCAAACAGGTATTGGTTGAGGAGTCTCTTCCTCAAGGTCCCATGTAAGGGTTGTGGCCTAAGACACATGAAGAAAAGTCACGATACACCCCCACACACACTTTTTAAAATTTTATTTATTTTTTATTTATTTATTTATTTATTTTGAGATGGAGTCTCGCTCTGTCGCCCAGGCTGGAGTGCAGTGGCATGATCTCGGCTCACTGCAACCTCCGTCCCTGGGTTGAAGTGACCCTCTTGCCTCAGCCTTTGAAGGAACTGGCATTATAGGTGCCCACCACCATGCCCAGCTAATTTTTGTATTTTCAGTAGAGATGGGATTTCACCATGTTGGCTAGGCTGGCCTCGAACTTCTGACCTCAGGTGATCCACCTGCCTCGGCCTCCGAAAGTGCTGGGATTACAGGCGTGAGCCACTGCGCCTGGCCAAGAATCCCCTTTTACTTCCACCTCTTCAGTCTATGCTACCCTCTTGTCATAATTTCTTCCCATTTCAAAGAATACCGTTCCCTTCTTCGGGAGCCATCCTGTTTCCTCTGTCTTCGAGCTACTTCTTTCCCTTTGAAATTTAAACCCGTGTTCTTGCTTTAAAAAAAAATCTTTCAAAATATATTTGTTTTTCATACTGATCCTTAACTTTTTTTTTTGTCCTGTCTTTTCTTGTCTAGTTTTGCTTTGATGCAGCCATTTCATGCATCGATGGATATTCATTCACTTTTTTTTTTGAAACGGAGTCTCACTCTGTCACCCAGGCTGGAGTGCAGCGGTGCAATATTGGCTCACTGCAACCTCCACTTCCCGGGTTCAAGTAATTCTCCTGCCTCAACCTCTTGAGTAGCTGGGACTACAGGCATGTACCACTACAACTGGCTACTTTTTGTATTTTCAGTAGAGACAGGGTTTCACCATGTTGGCCAGGCTGGTCCTGAATTCCTGACCTCAGGTGATCCACCTGCTTCAGCCTCCCAAAGTGCTGGGATTACAGGTGTGAGCCACCACACCCGACCTCATTCACTTTTAATCAACATTTATTGACTTAAAAAAAAATCATAAAGCCTTCTTTTCTTTTCTTTTTTTAAATTTATTTTTAATTTTTTTATTTTTATTTTTTTTTGAGAAGGAGTCTTGCTCTGTCACCCAGGCTGGTGTGCAGTGGCGCAGTCTCCGCTCACTGCAAGCTCCGCATCCCGGGCTCACGCCATTCTCCTGCCTCAGCCTCCGGAGTAGCTGGGACTACAGGCGCCCGCCACCACCCCCGGAGAATTTTTTGTATTTTTAGTGGAAACGGGGTTTCACCGTGTTAGCCAGGATGGTCTCGATCTCCTGACCTCGTGATCCACCCACCTCGGCCTCCCAAAGTCCTAGGATTACAGGCGTGAGCCACCATGCCCGGCCAAAGCCTTCTTTTCTTGGTGGGTGACAGTTATAGAAGACATAAGCTATCAGAATTACAGTCTAATAAAGGGTTTATTTATTTATTTATTTTGAGACAATATCTTGCTGTGTTGCCCAGGCTGGAGTGCAGTGGAGGGATCTCGGCTCACTGCAACCTCTGCATCCTGAATTCAAGCAATTCTTGTGCCTCAGCCTCCAGAGTAGCTGAGATTACAGGCATGCGCCACCACACCTGGCTAATTTTTTGTATTTTTAGTAGAGTCGGGGTTTTGCCACATAGCCTAGGCTGGTCTTGAACTCCTGAGCTAAGGCAATCTGCCCACCTTGGCCTCCCAAAGTGCTAGGATTACCGGCATGAGCCACCACACCCAGCCTAATAAACGGTCTAAATCATGTGTATAAATCACTTTCTAAAAAGTAGACTCAACCAGGAGATTTCTAATATGGTGCTTAGAAGAAAGAGCTGTAGATATAAATGTGAAGGAATAGGATATGCCTGCTTTTAGGAGGAAAAGGCACCAGAAATGATTGTGTATAAAAGAGGACAATAAGTTAAATACAGAAGACTTAAGTGTCAAGGAAAAGGGAGTGATCCATTTTCAATAATTTGGTGACAATGTTAACATGCGCAAAAATTAGGCTGTAAGTAGCATAGACTGAGGGATTTTTCTTTTGAAGTAGAAAAGATAAGGCATTTTATTTTTCAAAATGTGCTTTTAAGTAATGCAAACTATCCATTTTAAAGTGTTTTAATTGTAGGATATAGATGACTTTATTTCCTTTTATCCATAGAACATTACAAAAAAATTTTTTTTAATTATTAAGTTGATTACGGAAGTCTTTGAACATACACAAAAGTAGAAAGGATGGTGTACTGGACATCCCTCGAATCCATTTCCTAGCTGCAGTAGTTATCAATGAGTTTCCATGTTTCCAATCTTACTTGATCTATGCCTGTTGACCTCTGCACCTTCCCTTAACTATGTTAAAGTAAGTCCTGGATATCATGAGTTCAGTACTATTAAATGTATAGGTAGCTTTTCAGTGTTTCTTCTTCTTTTTTTGTTTTTGTGACAGGGTCTCTCTGTTGCCCATGCTGGAGTACGGTGGCACAATCACAGCTCACTGCAGCCTTGACCTCCAGGACTCAAGTGATCCTCCCACCTCTGCCTCCTGAGTAGCTCAGACCACAAGCACACACCACCACACCCGGTCAATTTCTAATTTTTTTTGTAGAGATGGGTTCTCCCTATGTGCCACAGGCTGGTCTGGAACTCCTGGGCTCAAGCAGTCCTCCCATCGCCTCACCTTCCCAAACTGCTGAGATTACAGGCATGAGCAACTGTGCCCAGCTGTTTCTTCTATTTAAAATGACTGCTCTGATGTATCTTTATTTAAATGGACATTTTCATATTTAATCTTTCAGATGTGAGATTCCTGGGCCAATATACATATATTTTTTTAGATGGAGTCTTGCTCCCTTGCCAGGCTGGGGTGCTGTGGCACGATCTTGGCTGACTGCAACCTCCGACTCCCTGGTTCAAGTAATTCTCCTGCCTCAACTTCCTGAATAGCTGGGATTACAGGCATGCGCCACCACACCCAGCTAATTTTTTTTTGTATTTTTAGTTGAGATGGGGTTTCACCACTTTGGCCAGGAGGGTCTCGATCTCCTGACCTCGTGATCTGCCCGCCTCGGCCTCCCAAAGTGCTGGGATTACAGACGTGAGCCACCACACCCGGCCTGGTTTAAACTTTTTAAAGCTCATGACAGTCTAGGACAGAAATGCATGATCCACTGGAGCTGCCTCATCCAACTCAGTTCAGACAAGTATTCGTAGCTGGTTAGTTAATTTAAAAGTTTAAAGTGAAAAGATCTGATATGCCACAACCACACGATTTTAGATGAGAGCATTTAATCAGAGATGGGTGGATCACTTGAGACCAGCCTGGCAAATGTGGCGAAACCCCCTCTGTACTAAAAATACAAAAATTAGCCTGGTATGGTGTTGCACGCCTGTAATCCCAGCTACTTGAATGGCTGAGGCATGGAATTGATTGAATCCGGGAGGAGGAGGAGGCAGTGAGCCGAGATCACACCACTGCACTGCAGTATGGGTGACAGAGTGAGACTCTGTCTCAAGAAAACAAAAAAAGAACTTTTTAATTTTCATGATACAATTTTTAATCCATGAGCTTTTGTAAATGTTTTGCCTTTAATTTTTTCCCATTTTTAATAGTTGTTTTTATTACTGAATTTATTTATTTATTTATTTACTTACTTACTAGTCTCTGATAGCAGGGCAAAGCATTTTGTTTGAAAATGGGCTCCCTGCTGGGAGTTCTGCCTCATTTTGTATACATACTATACCTGTAAGGCATGAGTCATCATTTAAGGTTTTAGTTTTTTATGTGAAGGGACAACACAAAGGTTCTTGCAATCCAGTTTCAATAGATGGTTCATAAAAGCTGTGCTGTTCCATACAGTAGCCACTACCTACATGGGGCTAATTAGATTTAACTGTAAAGTAATTAAAATTAAAATGAAAAATTCACTTCTTGGCCAGGCACAGTGACTAACACCTGTAACTCCGGGGCTTTGGGAGGCTGAGGCAGGAGGATCGCTTGAGTCCAGGAGTTCAAGGCTGCAGTGAGCTGTGATCGCACCACTGTGTTCCAGCCTGGGTGGCAGAGCAAGACCCTGTCTCAAAAAGAAAAAGAGGCTGGGTATGGTGGCTCACACCTGTAAATCCCAGCACTTTGGGAGGCTGAGGTGGGCGGATCACTTGAGGTCAGGAGTGGTCTGGTCAACATGGTGACCAGCCTAATCAACATAGTGAAACAACATCTCTACTAAAACAAACACACAAAAAATTAGCCGGGTGTGGTGGCAGGCACCTGTAATCCCAGCTACTCGTGAGGCTGAGGACGGAGAATTGCTTGAACCCAGGAGGTGGAGGTTGCAGTGAACCCAGGAGGCGGAGGTTGCAGTGAGCCAAGATCACACCACTGCACTCCAGCCTGGGCAACAGAGCAAGACTCTGTCTCAAAAAAAAAAAAAAAAGGAAAAGAAACTATATTTCCTATTTGTGCTTCCTTTTTATGTTTCATCTTTTCTACTTCTTTATTTGGTTTTATTTTCTTACTAATTTTTAGGAGTGACTCATTCATTCATTTTTTCATTTATTTATAATTATGGTAAAATATACATAACATAAATGTATTACTATTTTAACCATCTTTAATTGTATTCATATTGTGCAACCATCTGCACATTCATTTCTAGAACTCTGGAAATTCCAACATAATCACGACGGATCTACCTATTTGGGTTAAGAAGAGCTTCTATTTACTAGTTATCTTATTGTTAGCATATCCCAATGGACCCCTGCCAAAGTTTGCCCCTCAGATAAACAAAAACTCAACACTATATAGCATGGGAATATTCATTGCTGGCTAGGAACAGACCATCTCTGACACTGCCAGGAAGCATCAAACTAGCCAGTCAAATGAAAATGTGCCTACATTTGGAATGAGTAATCTCACTTTTTGGACTGTCTGCTACAGAAATAAAAGAAGTAGCTAATTCTGATATATACAGAAACACATTTCCTGGAACAGCAGTAACAGTCTAAATGGGCATTAACAAAAACTGTGACAGGCCAGGCGTGGTGGCTCACGCCTGTAATCCCAGCACTTTGGGAGGCCAAGGCGGGTGGATCACAAGGTCAGGAGTTCGACACCAGCCTGGTCAACATGGTGAAAACCCTGTCTCTACTAAAAATACAAAAAATTAGCCACGCGTGGTGGTGCACACCTGTAGTCCCAGCTACTTGGGAGGCTGAGGTAGGCAAATTGGTTGAACTCAGGAGGCAGAGGTTGCAGTGAGCGGAGATCGTGCCATTGTACTCCAGCCTAGGCAACAGAGCAAGACTCCGTCTTGAGGGGGAAAAAAATGTGACGTTATGGTATATCCACATAATGGGATATTATGCAGCTATTCAAGGAAATGAAGTAAATCTATAAATAGTAATTTTATCACTATCCTTTATCTGTTGTTATCTGGGGGGAGAAGTTGCACACCAGTATGTATAGGACAATTCTATTTTTATAAAAAGAAGAAAATGCACACATAGATACACATACATCATATATGAATGGGTGAATATGTGGATGTGCATAAACTTGGGAAAAGAAACACTCCAGACAAGAATGCATTCCTCTGGGGGTAGAAAATCATGTGTTCCAAATAGAAATAAACGTTTGCAAATACACATCTTCCTGGAAATAAGGTTATGTAGTGTGCTGAAAGTATAGTTGAGATCTTAATGAACAAGTAGGTGATACGGCACTTAAAAGATTGGCTCAAGGCCAGGCGCGGTGGCTCATGCCTGTAATTCCAGCACTTTGGGAGGCCAAGGCGGGCGGATCACAAGGTCAGGAGATTGAGACCATCCTGGCCAACATGGTAAAACCCCGTCTCTACTAAAAACACAAATATTAGCTGGGTGTCATGGCAGGCGCCTGTAATCCCAGCTACTAGGGAGGTTGAGGAAGGAGAATCGCATGAACCCAGGAAGTGGAGATTGCAGTGATCCAAGAACACACCACTGCATTCCAGCCTGGCAACAGAGTGAGACTCCATATCAAAAAAAAAAAAAAAAAAAAAAAAAAAAAGGCTAAAAACTAGATATATAAAAAAACTACGTAGTTACTTTATTTACTAGTGGTGTCAAGACTTTCTAACTTCTTTAAGCATTATTAAACATAATAATTCTCTTTAATATTAGTATTTGAAGACTTTTGGTTCTGTTTCTGCTTTTTTTTTCTTCATGTGATTTCTCATTTCCCTGTATGTGTTATTTTTTTTTTTTTTTTTTTTTTTTTTTTTTTTTTTTTTTTTTTTTATTGTGAAGTGCTCTCTCTTTCCTTGAAACTTTGTGAGAATATTTTGAGGGTTGAGTTGAGGTTGATTTCGTCCACAGAGATTTTGTGTTTGCTTTTTGCCTGTTGCCTAAGACACAGCCCGGCCCATGATACAATTGTTATTGTCATCACTTAGCATCAAAGTAATTTTTAGGCCAGGCACGGTGGCTCATGCCTGTAATCCCAACACTGGGAGGCCGAGGTGGGTGGATCACTTGAGGCCAGGAGTTTGAGACCAGCCTGGCCAACATGGCGAAACCCTTTCTGTACTAAAAATACAAAAATTAGCTGGGTGTGGTGTTGCATGCCTGTAATCCCAGCTACTCAAATGGCTGAGGCACAGAACTGATTGAACCTGGGAGGTGGAGGTTGCAGTGAGCCAAGATCGCACCACTGCATTCCGGCATGGGTGACAGAGCGAGACTCTGTCTCAAAAAAGCCGAAAAAGAATTTTTTAATTTGCATGATACCATTTTCAACCCATGAGCTTTTGTAAATGTTTTGCATTTAAATTTTTTTCCCATTTTTTATTCCTGAATTCAACCTTAATTGCACTATAGTCAATACATACATGGTCAGTATGAGACCAGTTTCTGGAAGTGTGTTCAGACTTACTTCATGCACTGCTGAATTGTCAGTGTTTTTGTGGGGGTAGGGATTCACATGTTCCTGTGCTTTCTTTTAATTGCTGCATGTAGAATTCTCACATGTTCAACATATCATGCTTGTTAATTTGATGTAAAGATCCTCTGTATCCCTTTATATTTTCTGGGTGCTTGACCTGTCAGTTATTAAGAGGTGTATTGAAATCTCCCACAATCAGCCATGTGTGGTGGCTCACGCCTGTAATCCCAGCACTTCGGGAGGCCGAGGTGGGTGGATCACGAGGTCAGGAACTCAAGACCAGGCTGGTCAAGATGGTGAAATCCCATCTCTACTAAAAATACAAAAAATTAGCCGGGTGTGGTGGCAGGCGCCTGTAATCCCAGCTACTTGGGAGGCTGAGGCGGGAGAATCGCTTGAACTCGGAGGGCAGAGGTTGCAGTGAGCTGAGATGGTGCCACTGCACTCCAGCCTGGGTGACAGAGTGAGACTCCATCTCAAAAAAAATAACTAAAAAAAAGAAATCTCCCACAATCAAGATGAAGCCTAAACTTTTTGTATTTTCTCAATTTTCACTTTGCGTATTTAGAGTTTATTTTACTGGATGCTTACAAATTTAGAATTGTTATATCTTTTTGGTGAATGAATGTTTTATTATGTAGTAATCCTCTTTATTCCCAATAATGTTTTCACCTTGAAGTCTATTTTTTTCCAGTGCTAAGACCCTAGCTTTCTATTCATGAATGCTTGCCTGATTTTCATTTTCTTAGCTTTTACTCAACTTTTTTGTGTCCTCATGTTTTTAGTCACTTTTTATTTTAAAGGGGTTGAAATTTACTTTTTCTTTGTTTACATTCCTTATAATTACTGATGTATTTGGATTTTTTTTTTTTTTTTTTTTTTTGAGACAGGGTCTCTCTCTCTGTTGCCTGGGCTGAGTGCAGTGGAGCAATCACAGCTCACCACAGCCTCAACCCCCTAGGCTCAAGCAATCTGCATACCTCAGCCTCCCGAGTAGCTGAAAATACAGGCACGATCCACCTCTCTTGGCCTGTTTGAATTTTTTTAACCAGCTTTTTCTATTTGTCTCACTTTTCCTGTCTTCTGTTGCCTGTTTTATTTTACACTGTTTTAGATTTGAGGTTTTAAAAAAATCTGATGCCCATACTTAGTTTGATTCCACTGATTTGGAAGTTGAAAGCATGGACTCTGGAGCCAGATTGCCTCCATTCAAATCCTAGCTCTGCCATTTAATACCTCTATGACTTTTGGCAATTTACTTAACCTCTCTGTCCTCATTTGCAAATATATGTGCTATTCACAGGATTCTTCTGAGGATTAAATGAGCTTATATAGTAAATGTGTAAAGCAGTGAAAATAGTGCCTGGCATATAGCAAGCATGGTGTGTAAGCTTTTTTTTTTTTTCCTGTCCATTTTGTTCTCATTCTTGGGATTTCATCATGCATAATTTTTTTTTAAGAGACAGGTTCTCCCATTGTCACCCAGGCTGGAGTGCAGTGGCTTGACCACAGCTCATTGCAGCACTGACTTTCCGGGCTCGGGTGATCCTCCCGCCTTAGCCTCCTGAGTACCTGAGGCTACAGGCATATGCCACCACACCAGCTTTTTTTTTTTTTTTTTTTTTTTTTTTTTGAGACAGTGTCCCAGGCTGTTGCCCAGGCTGTTGCCCAGGCTGGTCTTGAACTCCTGGGCTCTGGCAATCTTGCAGCCTTGGCGTCCCAAAGTGTTGGGATTAGAGCCATGAACCACCATGCCTGGCTTATAGAACTTTTACTTTTCTTTTTTTTTTTTTTTCCTGAGATGAAGTCTCGCTCTGTCACCCAGGCTGGAATGCAGTGGCACAATTTCGGCTCACTGCAACCTCTGTCTCCTGGGTTTAAGCAATTCTTCTGCCTCAGCCCCCCGAGTAGCTGAGAATTCAGGCGTGCACCACCATGCCTGGCTTATTTTGTATTTTTAGTAAAGTCGGGGTTTTGCCATGTTGACCAGGCTGGTCTTGAATTCCTGACCTCAGGTGATCTACCTGCCTCAGACTCCCAAAGTGCTGAGATTACAGGCGTGTGCCACCGCACCCGGCCCCATAGAACTTTTAAAATTTACCATTCATGGCACTCATGGCACCTCAGATTTTTTTTAGAAAACCTCATCACTTCTGAATAAATTTTAGCTGTTCCATCTTGAATATAGTTTGCTCCCTGTTCTTTCAGTATTACTTTTAGGAAGACAAATGAATTCTTTGACTTTTCTTTATTACTTTTAACCTTGCTTTTGCATTTCCAATTATTTAACCATTCCAGTGCGGTTTTATTGTTGATTTCTTTCTCTTTTTCTCCTTGAAATTTATATGTTGAAGAAACTGGATCATCTGTCATTTAACATTTAGCTCACCTCCCTTTATTCCTTTCTTTCCTATAAACAGACTATGTGATATTATTAGTATTGTGTATTTCATCAAGAAGCACATATCTGGTTGTTTCTGTTTCTGTGATGTTAGCAGCCATTCATCACCTCATCCCCTAAAAGTTACTAGGTAATTTTAAAATTGTCCTTATGAACACACAGATTTAAAAAATATTTGATGTGATTTATTGTAATTACATTACAGTGATTACAGTTGTTATTCTTGAATTCATGCTCAATTCGTCCCATCTTTGGCCAATGGGACCCTCTTCACAATGGTTCCTGAGTCTTTTTGACATGACCCTAGGAGTCTTGAATAAGCTTCTTTGTTTTTCTAATATGCCAGCTTTTTCCATGCTCATAATGCACAGTTTCTGTTCTAATCCCAAGATGCTCCAAGGAGCCTAGGTTCTGTATTGTAAGAAATGGTATTCAGATTCAGTAATCTGTCATTAGCGTGTTCATTGCTGCCGGATTGGTTGTTTCTAAGGCTTCAATGGATGAAGATGGAAAGTATTTTTTAAAAATCATGATTGCACTCTTATACTGCCAATTCAAATTCATTCATTGAATTTTAAGTTTCAATGATTCATTTTTTAATTTTTAGATACTGATACCCCATTTGTGTCTTTTACAAAAATTTGCTTGGCCTTTTTGCTAATGAGATGTTACTTTCTCACTTTAAAAAAGTAAACTTTAGGTTTTAGGATAGTTTTAGACTTACAGAAAAGTTGTCAGGTTAGTAACAGAGACTTCCTATACACATCACATGTAGTTTCCCATTAACATTTTATATTTGTACATTTGTCATAATTAATGAATGAATGTTGATCCTATTCAATAATAACACTGTTGAAGCAATGTTGTTATTATTATTTACCTTTCCTATGGTGCTGAGATATATTATTATTAATGGAAACCCCGACTTTACTCAGATTTCCTTAGCTTTTTTTTTTTTTTTTTTTTTGAGATGGAGTCTGGCTTTTGTTGCCTAGGCTGGAGTGCAATGGTACGATCTTGGCTCACTGCAACCTAGGCCTCCCGGGCTCAAGTGATTCTCCTGTCTCAGCCTCCCCAGTAGCTGAGATTACAGGCATGGGCCACCACATCTGGCTCATTTTTGTATTTTTAATAGAGACAGGGTTTCACCATGTTGGCCAGGCTGGTCTTGAACTCCTGACCTCGTGATCCGCCCGCTTCAGCCTCCCAAAGTGCTGGGATTACAGGTGTGAGCCACTGTGCCCGGCCTCCTTAGCTTTTACCTAATGTCCTTTTTTCCTATTCTAGGATCTTGGCTAGGATAACACATTGCATTGAGTCATTATGTTTCCCTAGGCTTCTCTTTGCTTTGACAGCTTTTCAAGCTTTCCTCGTTTGTGATTATCTCAATAGTTTTGGAGAGTACTGGCCAGGTATTTCATAGATTGTCTCTCATTTTGGGATTTGTCTGGTGTTTTTCCAGTGATTAGACTGGAGTTCAGTATTTTTAGAAGGAAGATCACAGAGATAAAATACTGTTCTCATCACATCATGTAAGGGTACATACTATCACCATGTATACCATGTATGTACACCATCTTTTTTTTTTTTTTTTTTTTTTTTTTTTAAGACAGGGTCTTGCTCTGTGGCCCAGGCTGGAGTATAGTGGCACAATCACAGCTCACTGCAGCCTTGAACTCCTGGGCTCAAGCAATCCTTCTGTCTCAGACTCCCAAAGTGCTGGGATTACAGGCATGAGCCACCATGCCCAGCACATCTTTAATTCTTAAGGACATTATTTTCAGTTTGTCTCCCCTTTCTATCATAGATGTTTTTATTTCTACTCAACAACGAAATGCTATGTTTTTGCTTTCTGGTTATTTTTCAGACTCGAAGTTTAGATGTAAGACCAAAGATTCATGTTTGCCAAAAGAAATCTATGAAGTAATATCATCTCAGTGGGTGAGAATGGAAAAATGTCATAGCCTTGTGGGCTCCAGTGTCAGAGATGACTGGGAATGCAAAGGCCAGTTTCAGCACCAAGATACAAATCAGGAGCAATATTTGGAAAAAGCAATAATGACTTATGAAAAAACACCTACTTTCTGCCTACAGACATCTCTCACTCTGCATCATTGGATTCATCCTGGAGAGAAACTGTATAAATCCACAGAATGTATGGCTTTTAAGTATGGCTCAGAACTTACACAACAGCAAGAAACCCATACTGGTGAAAAACTCTATAAATGTAAGGAGTGTGGGAAGGCCTTTCATCACTTTTCCTATCTTGTTAAACATCAGAGAATTCATACTGGGGAAAAGCCCTGTGCATGTAAAGAATATGGAAAAGCTTTTATTTCTGGCTCACATCTTATTCAACACCAGAAAATGTATACAGATGAGAGACCTCATGAGTGTCAGGAATCCGTGAAGGCCTTTAGACCGTCTGCACACCTTATTCAGCATCGGAGAATTCATACTGGTGACAAACCTTATGAATGTGAAGAATGTGGGAAATCTTTTACTTCTGGCTCAACACTAAATCAACATCAGCAAATTCACACTGGTGAAAAACCCTATCATTGTAAGCAGTGTGGAAAATCTTTTACTGTTGGCTCAACACTAATTCGACACCAGCAAATTCACACTGGTGAGAAACCGTATGATTGTAAGGAATGTGGAAAATCTTTTGCTTCAGGCTCAGCACTAATTCGACATCAGCGAATTCACACTGGTGAGAAACCCTATGACTGTAAGGAATGTGGAAAATCTTTTACTTTTCACTCAGCACTAATTCGACATCAGCGAATTCACACTGGTGAGAAACCCTATGATTGTAAGGAATGTGGGAAATCTTTTACCTTTCGCTCAGGGTTAATTGGACACCAGGCAATTCACACTGGTGAGAAACCCTATGATTGTAAAGAATGTGGAAAATCTTTTACTGCTGGCTCAACACTAATTCAACATCAGCGAATTCACACTGGTGAGAAACCCTATGATTGTAAGGAATGTGGGAAATCTTTTGCTTCGGGCTCAGCACTACTTCAACATCAGCGAATTCACACTGGTGAGAAACCCTATTGTTGTAAGGAATGTGGAAAATCTTTTACTTTTCGCTCAACACGCAATCGACACCAGCGAATTCACACTGGTGAGAAACCCTATAATTGTAAAGAATGTGGAAAGTCTTTTGCTTCTGGCTCAGCACTACTTCAACATCAGCGAATTCACACTGGTGAGAAACCCTATCATTGTAAGGAATGTGGAAAATCTTTTACTTTTCGCTCAGGGCTAACTGGACATCAGGCAGTTCACACTGGTCAGAAACCCTATGATTGTAAAGAATGTGGAAAATCTTTTACTTCTCGCTCAGCACTAATTCAACATCAGCGAATTCACACTGGTGAGAAACCCTATCACTGTAAGGAATGTGGAAAATCTTTTACTGTTGGCTCAACACTACTTCAGCATCAGCAAATTCACACTGGTGAGAAACCTTATGATTGTAAGGAATGTGGGAAGGCCTTTAGACTTCGTTTACGACTTACTCAACATCAACAAATCCATACTGGTGAGAAACCTTATCAATGTCAGGAATGTGGGAAAGCCTTTGTCAGTGTCTCAGGACTCAACCAACATCACAGAATTCACACTGGTGAGAAACCTTATGAATGTCCGGACTGTGGAAAGGCCTTTAGACAGCGTACATACCTTAATCAACATCGGAGAATTCATACTGGTGAGAAACCTTATGAATGTAAAGAATGTGGGAAATCTTTTACTTTCTGCTCAGGACTAATTCAACATCAGCAAAATCACACTGGTGAGAAACCCTATGATGGTAAGGAATGTGGGAAATCTTTTACTTCTCACTCAACACTAATTCAACATCAGCAAATTCACACTGGTGAGAAACCCTATGATTGTAAGGAATGTGGGAAATCTTTTACTTCTCACTCAACACTAATTCAACATCAACAAATACACGCTGGTGAGAAGCTCTATGATTGTAAGGAATGTGAGAAATCTTTTACTTCTCATTCAACACTAATTCAACATCAGCCAATTCACACTGGTGAGAAACCTTATAATTGCAAGGAATGTGGGAAATCTTTTACTCTTCGCTCAGCACTAATTCAACATCGGCCAGTTCACACTGGTGAGAAACGCTATAGTTGTAAAGAATGTGGGAAATCTTTTACTTCTCGCTCAACACTAATTGAACATCAGCGAATTCACACTGGTGAGAAACCCTATCATTGTAAGGAATGTGGAAAATCTTTTGCTTTTCGCTCAGCAATAATTCAACATCGGCGAATTCACACTGGTGAGAAACCCTATGATTGTAAGGAATGTGGCAAGGCCTTTAGACGTCGTTCAAAACTTACTCAACATCAACGAATCCATACTGGTGAGAAACCTTATCGATGTCATGAATGTGGAAAAGCCTTTGTCCGTTTCTCAGGACTCACCAAACATCACAGTATTCACACTGGTGAGAAACCCTATGAATGTAAGACATGTGGGAAGTCCTTCAGACAGCGTACACACCTTACTCTACATCAGAGAATTCATACCGGTGACAGACCTTATGAATGTAAAGAATGTGGGAAATCTTTTACTTGCGGGTCAGAACTAATTCGACATCAGCGAACTCACACTGGTGAGAAACCTTATGATTGTAAGGAATGTGGGAAGGCCTTTAGATGTCCTTCACAACTTAGTCAACATAAACGAATCCATACTGGTGAGAAAACTTATCAATGTCCGGAATGTGGGAAAGCCTTTTTCTATGCCTCAGGACTCAGCCGACATCAGAGTGTTCACACTGGCGAGAAACCCTATGAATGTAAGACATGTGGGAAGGCCTTTAGACAGCTTACACAGCTTACTCGACATCAGAGAATTCATGACCTAGCATAATTAATGTAGGAAACCGTTCTCATGCCATTTGTCATGGATCATCAGCAGATTCCATATGTGGGTCAAATACAATGGATGTGTATTACAATGGATGTGTATTACTTCATATTCACTTTTTCCAGAATTAAGACTTTTTTTTTTTTTTTTTTTTTTTTTTTTTTTGAGACAGAGTCTTGCTCTGTCGCCCAGGCTGGAGTGCAGTGGCGCTATCTCGGCAAGCTCAGCCTCCTGGGTTCATGCCATTCTCCTGCCTTAGCCTCCCTAGTAGCTGGGACTACAGGTACCTGCCACCATGCCTGGCTAATTTTTTTGTTTTTGTATTTTTAGTAGAGACAGGGTTTCACTGTGTTAGCCAGGATGGTCTCGATCTCCTGACCTCATGATCCGCCCACCAAAATTAGGACATTTAATACTGAAAGAAATTGATAGTGAATGTAGATGAGTTTTCTATCATGATTCAAAGCTTGTTGAAGTTATACAAATTCATATTAGAGAATGTGGTCAATGACAAAAGACAACCATTTACTACCTACGTGACATTAGGCTAGTTATGTAAATTCTCTGTGCCAAAATTACTAATTGATAAAATGTTGATGGCAATAGTTGTTTTTGTGTATTTTTTGTTTGTTTGTTTTGTTCTAAGACGGAGTCTTGCTCTGTTGCCCAGGCTGGAGTGCAGTGGTGCTATCTTGGCTCACTGCAACCTCTGCCTCCCGGGTTCAAGTGATTCTCCTGCCTCTGCCTCCTAAGTAGCTGAGATTACAGGCATGCACCACCATGCTCGGCTAATTTTTGTATTTTTAGTAGAGACGGGGTTTCACTGTGTTGGTCAGGGTGGTCTCAAACTCTTTACCTCGTGATCCCCCTGCCTTGGCCTCCCAAAGTGCTGGGATTACAGGTGTGAGCCACTGCGCCTGGCTAGTAATAGTTTTTTTTTTTTTTAATTAAGTATTTATTGATCATTCTTGGGTGTTTCTCGGAGAGGGGGATATGGCAGGGACATAGGATGATAGTGGAGAGAGAAGGTCAGGAGATAAACACATGAACGAAGGTCTCTGGTTTTCCTAGGCAGAGGTCTCTGCAGCCTTCTGCAGTGTTTGTGTCCCTGGGTACTTGAGATTAGGGAGTGGTGATGACTCTTAAAGAGCATGCTGCCTTCAAGCATCTGTTTAACAAAGCGCATCTTGCACCTCCCTTAATCCATTTAACCCTGAGTTGACACAGCACATGTTTCAGAGAGCACGGGGCTGGGGGAAAGGCCATAGATCAACAGCATCCCAAGGCAGAAGAATTTCTCCTAGTCAGAACAAAATGGAGTCTCCTATGCCCACCTCTTTCTACACAGACACAGCAACAATCTGATCTCTCCTTTCTTTTTCCCACACTTCCCCGCCTTCTTTTCAACAAAACCGCCATCGTCCTCATGGGCCTCTCCCGATGGTCACTGTCTCTTCGGAGCTGTTGGGTACACCTCCCAGACAGGGCGGCCAGGCAGAGGCGCTCCTCACCTCCCAGATGGGGCGGCCGGGCAGAGGTGCTCTTCATTTCCCAGATGGGGCAGCCAGGCAGAGGCGCTCCTCACATCCCAGACGATGGGCGGCCAGGTAGTGGCGCTCCTCACCTCCCAGACGGGGTGGCCGGGCAGAGGCGCTCCTCACTTCCCAGATGGGGTGGCCGGGTAGAGACGCTTCTCACCTCCCAGACAGGGTGGCCAGGCAGAGGCGCTCCTCACCTCCCAGACAGGGCGGCCGGGCAGAGGTGCTCCTCACTTCCCAGACAGGGCGGCCGGGCAGAGGTGCTCCTCACTTCCCAGACGGGGCGGCCGGGCAGAGGTGCTCCTCACTTCCTCCCAGATGGGGTGGCGGCCGTGCAGAGGCACTCCTCACCTCCCAGACGGGGTGGCTGGGCAGAGGTGCTCCTCACTTCCCAGACATTGGGTGGCCGGGCAGAGGTGCTCCTCATCTCCCAGACGGGGTGGCCAGGCAGAGGCGCTCCTCACTTCCTCCCAGACGGGGTGGCAGCCAGGCAGAGGCGCTCCTCACCTCCCAGACGGGGCGGCCGGGCAGAGGCGCTCCTCACCTCCCAGACGGAGCGGCCGGGCAGAGGTGCTCCTCACCTCCCAGACAGAGCGACCGGGCAGAGGCGCTCCTCACTTCCCAGACGGGGCGGCCGGGCAGAGGTGCTCCTCACATCCCAGACGATGGGCAGCCGGGCAGAGACACTCCTCACTTCCTATACGGGATGGCAGCCGGGCAGAGGCGCTCCTCACTTCCCAGACGCGGTGGCCGGGCAGAGGGGCTCCTCACATCCCAGACGATGGGCGGCCAGGCAGAGACGCTCCTCACTTCCTAAACGGTGTGGCGACCGGGCAGAGGCTGTAATCTTAGCACTTTAGGAGGCCAAGGCAGGCGGTTGGGAGGTGGAGGTTGTAGCGAGCCGAGATCACGCCACTGCACTCCAGCCTGAGCAACATTGAGCACTGAGTGAGCGAGACTCCGTCTGCAATCCCAGCACCTCGGGAGGCCGAGGCGGGCAGATCACTCGAGGCCAGGAGCTGGAGACCAGCCCGGTCAACAGGGCGAAACCCCGTCTCCACCAAAAACACAAAAACCAGTCAGGCCTGGCGGCGCGCGCCTGCAATCCCAGGCACTCGGCAGGCCGGGGCAAGAGAATCACAGGAGCCTGAGGCAGGGAGGCTGCAGCGAGTCGAGATCACCGCAGTACAGTCCAGCTTCGGCAACAGAGGGAGACCGAAAAAAGAAGGAGAGGGAGACCGAAGAAGAGAGGGAGAGGGAGGGGGAGGAGGAGGGAGAGGGAGACCCAACGTAATAGTTTTATAATAAAGAAGTGTGACTATATTTTTCATGTTTGACTACTGACTTTGTTTTAAGCTTCACCTTCCCTGTCTATTTCCCTGTCTACTTTAGCCCATAACTGCAAAGGTGGCTAAGAAAGTCCTTGCTGGAAAGAAAGCAAGCAAAACTAAAGTCCGTGCGCACCTTCTTCTTTGGATCCAGTGGGCAATTTATATTAGAAATTCCAAGCTGGGCATGGTGGCTCACGCCTGTAATGCCAGCACTTTCGGAGGCTGAGGTGGGTGGATCACCTGAGGTTAAGAGTTCAAGACCAGCCTGGCTAACATGTTGAAACCCCATCTCTACTAAAAATACAAAATTAGCCAGACATGGTGGCGTATGCCTGTAATCCCAGCTATTCAGGAGGCAAGGCTGGAGAATCGCTTGAACCTGGGAGGCGGATGTTGCAGTGAGCCAGTCAGTGGAGCAGTCAGAACACACACAGTGTTTATCAATTAAGTTTGTAGTCAGAACACACACCATGTTTATCAATTAAGTTTGCTGTCTTATATGGACACAGTTTGTGATGCCCTAAAACAACTAGTGGTGCCAAAGAGAATCATAGGCCACCATAACGGATATAATGACAATGAGAAAGTTGAAATATTGTTGGGATCATCCAAATATGACACAGATACAAAGTGAGCACATGCTGGTGAATAAATGGAGCCAATAGACTTGTTCACTGCATGGTTATGTCAGAGGCGTGTAAACCAGAGCAACTTCTTGAATAGGAGCTGTGTAAAGTAACACTGAAACCTACCGGACTGCATTCCTAGACAGGTAAGGCATTCTAAGTCACAAAATGAGATATGAGGTCAGCATAAGATACAGGTCATAAAGACCTTGCTGATAAAACATCTTGCAGTAAAGAAGTCAGCCAAATCCAAGATGGTGACAAGAGTGACCTCTGGTCGTCCTCACTGCTATACTCCCAGCAGCACCGTGACACCCAGCTAAGTTTTTATTTTTTATTTCAGTAGAGTTGGAGTCTTGCTTTGTTACCCAGGCTGGTCTTGAATTCCTGTCTTCAAGCAATCTTCCCACCTTATGAATATAAAGAATGGCCCACCTTGGCCTCTCAAAGTGCTCGGATTACAATCATGAGCCACTGCACCTGGCACTTTCTTTTCTTTTTCTCTTTTTTTTTTTTTTTGAGATGGAGTTTTGCTCTTGTTGCCCAGGCTAGAGTGCAATGGCATGATCTCGGCTCACTGCAACCTCCGCCTCCTGGATTCAAGTGATTCTCTTGCCTCAGCCTCCTGAGTAACTGGGATTACAGGCATGCTCCACCATGCCCGGCTAATTTTTGTATTATTTAGTAGAGACGGGGTTTCTCCATGTTGGTCAGGCTGGTCTCTGAACTCTGGGCAGGGCTAATTTAGATAAGGTAGTCAGGAAAGGCATTTCTTACAAGGTGGTATTTGCATGAATGTAGACATATGGTTGCGTTTTATTATATGTAAATTACACTTCAATAAAGTTGATGAAAAAATCTTACCTCATCATCTATGCACTTCGGATTGTTGTATTTCATTCTATTTAAATTACACTTGCGTTTTAAAAATTTAACACTTCTCTAAAACTTACATATCTGTTGATTTGTACTTTTGCTAATATGCTTATGGATGATTCATATATATATATACACACACACACACACATATCTTTTAAGAAGGTTATTTTAAGGTTAATCAATTGAGGCTTTGTCTCAACTGATTTTTTTTGAGACGGAGTCTCGTTCTGTCGCCCAGGCTGGAGTGCAGTGGCACAATCTCAACTCACTGCAAGCTCCACCTCCCGGGTTCACGCCATTCTCCTGCCTCAGCCTCCCGAGTAGCTGGGACTACAGGCGCCCGCCACCACATCTGGCTAATTTTTTGTATTTGTAGTAGAGATGGGGTTTCACCGTGTTAGCCAGGATGGTCTTGATCTCCTGACCTCATGATCCACCCACCTCAGC
This sequence comes from Pongo pygmaeus, assembly GCF_028885625.2. NCBI lineage: Eukaryota > Metazoa > Chordata > Mammalia > Primates > Hominidae > Pongo > Pongo pygmaeus. Next base: position 42,129,650 of record NC_072393.2, on the reverse strand, counting down.
CTCCCAAAGTGCTGGGATTACAGGCGTGAGCCACCCTACCTGGCTCAATTGATTCTTTTGTCTCAATTTGTAGTCAGTTGAGGTTTGTCTCAATTTATGGAAACAAATCAAATGTTTGTTCTCAAATTCTTACTCTGTCATCTACTATCCTCCATATTTTTGTAACTGCTTCCTTGGAGATATTTAAACATAAATGTATACAGAGAGGGTGAAGATGGAGGAGTGCTTTTTACAGTTCACAATTGTCTTTTTCATGTGTGACAGGTTTTTGCTGTGTTGCCCAGGCTGGAGTGCAATGCCACAGTCTTGGCTCACTGCAGCCTCAACTTCCTGGGCTCAATTGATCCCCCACCTCAGCCTCCCGAGTAGCAAGGACTACAGGTGCACACCACCACGGCTAGCTAATTTTTGTATCTTTTGTAGAGACAGGGTTTCACCATGTTGCCCAGGCTGGTCTTGAACTCTTGGGCTCAACTGGTCCTCCCACCTCAGCCTCCTAGGTGCTGGGATTACAGGTGTGAGCCGCTGTGTTCAGCCAATACTCTTTTAATGTTTTTACTTTTCACTTTTAAAAATTAACTCTTTATGAAAAAAGTAGAATTTTTTAAAGAGCAGAGAAAAGCACAATGAAGACAGAAAGATCACCTGTATATTCTTATTGACCAAAGATGATCTATTGGGGTAAATCCTTTTTTTTTTTTTTTTTTTTTTTTGAGACAGAGTTTTGCTATTGTTGCCCAGGCTGGAGTGCAATGGTGCGATCTTGACTCACCGCAACCTCTGCCTCCCAGGTTCAAACAATTCTCCTGCCTCAGCCTCCCGAGTAGCTGGGATTACAGGCATGCACCACCATGCCCCGCTAATTTTGTATTTTTAATAGAGACAGGGTTTCTCCATGTTGAGGCTGGGCTTGAACTCCAGACCTCAGGTGATCCGCCTGCCTTGGCCTCCCAAAGTGCTGGGATTACAGGCAGGAGCCACGTGCCTGGCCGGTAAATCCTTTTAATAGAGGAGTTTCAGTATTTCTACTCTGCCATAGTATTAGAAAGAAAAGAATCATTATTGACATCTTTACGACACTGAGTTTTTCTCTTGTACCTGGTATATCTCTTTATTTCAGTAGGTATTCTTTTATGTGCTTTAGTAAGTCTTTATATTTTTATCATAAAAGTGTACACATTTCTTGTTTTACTTATTTCTAGATACTTAATGGTTTTTGTTTATAATATGATTGGGATTTTTTTCTGCTATGTAATTGATTACTATTACTGTGTACTAAACTGTTGGTTTTTGTCTAAGGATTGTAACATTGATGAACTACTTTAGTAGATGAAATGGTTTCTTCATGAGATTGAATTGTCTAAAGAGATGTTGGTATTATTTGTAAATAAAAGTATTTGCCTATTCCTTTCTATATGCCTTATTTCTTAATTTATACTTGTAGCTTGGATCATATGTATAATATGAATGTCTACAGCACTAACTAGTTTCTTCATCTTGGCCCTTTCTTTAAGTGAGGTTTTTTTGTTTGTTTGTTTGTTTGTTTTTGAGACAAGGTCTCACTCTGTCACCAGGCTTGAGGGCAGTGGCATGATCACTGCTCACTGCAGCCCCAACCTCCCAGGCTCAATCAATCCTTCCACCTCAGCCTCCCAAGTACCTGGGACTACAGGTGTGCACCACCATGCTAGGCTCATTTTTGTATTTGCAGAGATGGGGTTTTGCCGTGTTGTCGAGGCCACTGTTGAACTTCTGGGATCAAGCCATCTGCCCTCCTCGGCCTCCCGAAGTGCTGGGATTACTGGTGTGAGACATCGTGCCTGGCCAAGGGAATATTTTTAATGTTTGCCATTAAGGATGATTGCTGTAGGTTTATGGTTTTGTTAATTAAAACAATTTTTGGCTGGGCATGGTGGCTCACACCTGCAATCCCAGCACTTTGGGAGGCCGAGGTGGGTGGATCATTTGAGGTCAGGAGTTCAAGAACAGCCTGGCCACCATGGTGAAACACTGCCTCTACTAAAAATACAAAAATTAGCCAGGCATGGTGGTGGGCGCCTGTAATCCCAGCTACTTGGGATGCTGAGGCAGGAGAATCGCTTGAACCCAGGAGGTGGAGGTTGCAGTGAGCCAAGATCTCGCCACGGCACTCCAGCCTGGGTGACAGAGCAAGACTATCTCAAAGAAAAAACAAAAACAAATTTTAATAAAGGAACTATGTCAAGCTGTAAATAAAACCACTTGGGCCTATATTTAGCCAGAGATTGTATCTTCCACTATTCAAAGACAAGACCTCATGACTTGTTATATTTTTATTAAGTTGGTTGAGGTATAATTTACATAGATTACAATTCATACTTTGAAATGAACAACTTGATTAATGTTGATATCGGTATTTGTTTAGCTACCATCACAATCATAGAGGACATTTCCATCATCCCAAAAAGTCCCCTCATGTCCCTTTGCAGTCAGTCCTTCCCTCCCTGCTTATTCACAGCTTGCTTCAACTGCAGATCTGCTTTTTTTTTTGAGATGGAGTTTTGGTCTTGTTGCCCAGGGTGGAGTGCAATGGCGCGAACTTGGCTCACTGCAACCTCCGCCTCCCAGGTTCAAGTGATTCTCCTGCCTCAGCCTCCTGAGTAGCTGGGATTACAGGCATGTGCCACCACACCTGGCTAATTTTGTATTTTTAATAGAGATGGGTTTTCCCCATGTTGGTCAGTCTGGTCTGGAACTCCCAACCTCAGGTGATCCGCCTGGTTCAGCCTCTGAAAGTGCTGGCATTACAAGCGTGAGCCGCCACGCCCAGCCAGATCTGCTTTTTATAACTGTAGGTTTTGTTTTTGTTTTTGTTTTTGAGGTGGAGTTTCACTCTTGTTTTCCAGGCTGGAGTGCAATGGCGCAATCTCGGCTTACTGCAACCTCTGCCTCCTAGTTTCAAGCGATTCTCCTGCCTCAGCCTCCCAAGTAGCTGGGATTATAAGCATGTGCCACCATGCCCAGCTAATTTTGTACTTTAGAGACGGGGTTTCACCATGTTGGCCAGACTGGTCTCGAACTCCTGACCTCAGGTGATCCACCCACCTCGGTCCTCCAAAGTGCTGGGATTACAGGCATGAGCCACCGCACCCGGCCTGTAGTTTTGATGTCCACACTTTCACTTCTGACATTGGCAATTTGTGTGTTCTCTCTCTCTTTTGATCTGTCTGCTTAGAGGTTGATCAATTTTATTGATCTTTTCAAAAAACCAATTAATATTCTGTTCAAATTTTTATTGTAAAATACATATAAAATTTACCATCTTAACTATTTTTAAGTGTACAGTCAGTACTAAGTACATTCATAATGTACAACCAACGTCCATCTCCAGAACCCTTTTCATTTTGTAAAAGTGAAACTGTAAACCTTTCTAACAACACTTCCCATTTCCCCTTTCCCCAGTCTCCTAACCTCCGGTGACTCCTGTTCTATTTCCTGTATGTATAAATGTGAATGCTCTAAGTACCTCACAAAAGTGGAATCACAGAATATTTCTCCTTTTAAAATTAGTTTTATGTCTACTTGTTCTATCAGTGATAGGAGAGTGTTGAAATATCTAACTATAATTGTGTATTTCTCTATATCTTTCTCAGTTTTATCTGTTTTTAATCTGTGCATTTTGGAGCTCTGTTATTATGCACTTACACATTCGGGATTGTTTTTTCCCATTTATCATTATAAAATTCCCTCTTTGTTCCTTGTAACAGTCCTTATTCTGAAGTCTACTTTGTCTGATATTAATATAGCCATGATTGGTGGTTGCGTGGTATAGCTCTTCCCATCATTTTTTTTACTTTTAAACTATCTAGGTGTTTAAATTTAAAGTGGGTGTCTTGTAGACAATGTGTAGTTTTAGTTTGGTGTTTTGCTGTTATTGTTGTTGTTTTGAGATACGGTTTTGCTCTGTCACCGAGGCTGGACAGCAGTGGTGCAGTCACAACTCACTGCTGCCTCAACCTCCTGGGCTCAAGCAATCCTCGTGCCTCAGCCTCCCCAGTAGCTAGCACTACAGGCATGTGCCATGAGGCCTGGCTGTGTTCTTACATTTTTATACAATCTGACAATCTCTGTCTTTAGTTGGAGTGTTTAGGTCAGGGAATGGCAAACTATGGTTCCCAGGATAAATCCAGCCTGTCACCTGTTTTATATATAAAGCTTTGTTGGAATACAACAAATGCTCATTTGTTTACATGTTTTAAATTGCTTTTCTGCTACAACTAAGGGGTTGAATCATTTGACAGAGACTCTGTGGGTCCAGAAAACCTGTATTTACACTCTGGCCCTTTATTGATAAAGTTTTCTGATGCCTGGTTTAGATTATTAACATCTCAAGTGAGTATCAGTATGGTTAGATTTAGTTCCACTAGCTTGCCATTTGTTTTGTCCTAACTGTTGTTTGTTCCTTCTTTTTTTTTTTTTTTTTTTTTGAGGTGGAATCTTGCTTTGTCACCAGGCTGGAGTGCAGTGGGGTGATCTCGCCTCACTTCAACCTCCAACTCCCGGGTTCAAGCGATTCTCCTGCCTCAGCCTCCCAAGATGGGATTACAGGTGCACGCCACCATGGCCAGCTAACTTTTTGTATTTTTAGTAGGGATGGGGTTTCACCATGTTGGCCAGGATGGTCTTGATCTCCTGACCTCGTGATCCGCCCGCCTCAGCCTCTCAAAGTGCTGGGATTACAGGCGTGAGCCACCATGCCTGGCCTTTTCCTTTCTTTTTTACAATTGTTTTTTATGATTCCATTTTATCTCTACTATGGTTTATTAGTTATACCTCTTTGTTTTTATATTTTCTAGGATTTGCTCTAATGTCTACAATATACCTGTATTCTTTATGTTTATTATGCTCTTTTTTGGGGGTGGGGGGGAAGTGTTACTCTGTCACCCAGGCTCTGAAGTGCAGTGGCATGATCTTGGCTCACTGCAACCTCTGCCTCCCGGGCTCAAGCAATTCTCCTGCTTTAGCCTCCCAAGTAGCTGGGACTACAGGCATGTGCCACTGTATCCTGCTAATTTTTTGTAGAGACAGGGTTTCGTCATGTTGCCCAGGCTGGTCTTGAACTCCTGAGCTCAAGTGATCCACCTGCCTCAGCCTCCTAAAGTGCTGGGATTACAGGCGTGAGTGAGCCACCACACCTGGCCTTATGTTCTTTTTTTCACAAATATTTTATTTTTGAAATTGACATAGAAAAATTGTACGCATTTGTGGGGAACATAGTGATGTTTTGGTACATATAACATATAGTCAGCAGATCAGGGTAATTATTAATAGTATAACCATCACTTCAAACATCTTTTTTGTTGTTGTTGTTGTTGTTGGGAATATTCAGTATACTCCTTCTTGTTATTTGGCTGTGGTTTTTTAAAATCTTTTTTCTTTTCTTTTTTTTGAGACAGAGCATTGCTCTGTTGCCCAGGCTGGAGTGCAATGGCAACATCTCAGCTCACTGCAACCTCCGCCACCCAGGTTCAAGCGATTCTCTTGCCTTATCCTCCCAAGTGGCTGGGATTACAGGTACACACCACCACGCCCAGCTAATTTTTTGTATTTTTAGTAGAGGTGAGGTTTCACCATGTTGGCAAAGCTGGTCTCGAACTCCTGACCTCAGGTGATCCACCTGCCTCAGCCTCCCAAAGTGCTGCGATTACAGGCATGAGCCACCGCGCCCGGCCTTAAAATCTTTTTTCTTTAAATTTTTTTTTAATTTGTAACTTTTGTGGGTACATAGTAAGTGTATATATTTGTAGGGTATATGAGATGTTTTGATACAGGAATGCAGTGCATAATAATCACATCATGGAGAATGGGGTATCCATCCTCTCAGGCATTTATCTTTTGTGTTACAAATAATCCAATTATACTCTTTTAGGTATTTTTAAATGTAAAATTATTATTGAGTATAGTCACCCCGTTGTGTTATCAAATAGTAGGTCTTATTCATTCTACCTTTTTTTACCCATTAACCCTCATCACTTCCCCCATGACTTTTCTCAGCCTCCATTAACCATCCTTCTACTCTCTCTGTCCGTGAGTTCAATTGTTTTGATTTTCAGATTCCACAAATAAGTGAGAACCTGTGATGTTTGTCATTCTGTGCCTGGCTTACTTCACTTAACATAATGATCTCAAATTCCATCCATGTTGTTGCAAATGTTAGGATCTCATTCTTTTTTTATGGCTGAATATTATTCCCTCGTGTACACAAACTACATTTTCTTTATCCATTCATCTGCTGATGGACACTGAGGTTGCTTCCAAATCTTGGCTATTGTGGACAGTGCTGCAGCAAACATGGAGTGCAGCTGTCTTTTCGATATACTGATTTCCTTTCTTTTGGGCATATGCCCAGCAGTGGGATTGCTGGATCATATGATAGTTCTATTTTTAGTTTTTTGAGGGACCTCCAAACTGTTTTCCATAGTAGCTATACTAGTTTATATTCCTACTAACAGCATATAAGTGTTCCCTTTTCTTTGCGTCCTTGCCAGCATTTGTTATTTTTTTGTCCTTCTGATAATAGCTATCCTAATTGGGGTGAGATGATATCTCTTTGTAGTTTTGATTTGCATTTCTCTGATGATTAGCGATATTGAGATTTTTTTCATATACCCATTGGCCATTTGTATGTCTTCTTTTGAGAAATGTCTGTTCAGATCTTTTGCCCATTTTTTTAATCGGGGTTTTTTTTTTTTTGCTATTGAGTTGTCTGAGCTCCTTATATGTTCTTATATATTCTCATATACATAATTATATAAGAGAATACTAATCCCCTGTCAGATGGGTTGTTTGCAAATATTTTCTCCTGTCTTGTGGGTTGTCTCTTCATGTTATTGCTTGTTTCCTTTGCTGCACAGAAACTTTATTTTGATGCAATCTCAGTTGTCTGACTGAATTCATTTTTCAGTTCTAACAGTTTTTTGGTGGAGTCTTGCTTTTGTTGCCTGTGCTTTTGCGGTCTTATACAAAAAAGTCTTTGTGTAGACCAATGTCTGTGAGTGTTTCCCCAATATTTTCTTCTAGTAGCAGGTCTTACATTTTGACTTGATTTTTGTGTATGGTAAAGATAGAGGTCTAGTTTCATTCTTCTGCATGTAATTATCCAAATTTCCCAGCATCATTTATTGAAAAAACATTCCTTTCCCCACTGTATATTCTGGGCACCTTTGTCAAAGATTACTTGGTTGTAAATGTATGGATTGATATTTGGGTTCTCTGTTCTGTTACATCGATCTGTGTCTGTTTTTATGCCAGTACTATGCTGATTTGGTTACTATAGGTTTGTAGAAAATTTAAGTCAGGTAGTATGATGTCTCCAGCTTTGTTCTTTTTGCTCAGAATTCCTTTGGCTATTCAGGGTCTTTTGTGGTTCTACATACATTTTAGGATTTTTTTCCTATTTCTATGAAGAATGTTATTGGCATTTTGATAGAGATTGCATTGAATCTATAAATTGCTTTGGGTAGTATTGTCATTTTAACTATTCTAATCCATGAGCATGGAATATCTTCCCCTTTTTTGTGTGTCATCTTCTACTGCTTTCATCCAGCTTTTCATAGTTTTCCTCACATACATCTTTCACTTCTTTGGTTAACTTGATTCCTAGGTATTTTCTATACTTTGTAGCTATTTTCTATTCTTTGTAGCTACTTAAGTGTGATTGCTTTCCTTGATTTCTTTTTCAGGTTATTTGCTGTTAGTGTATATGAAATGTTATGATTTTGATATGTTGATTTTGTATCCTGCAACCTTACTGAATTCATTTTTCAGTTCTAACGGTTTTTTGGTGGAGTCTTTAGGTTATTAAGTATGTAAGATCATATCTTCTGCAGAATTTGATTTCTTTTTCAATTTGGATGCCCTTTTTTTTTCTTGCTTAATTGCTCTTGCCAGGACTTCCAGCACTATGTTGAATAACAGTGGTAAAGGTGAGCATTTCTGTCTTGTTTCAGATCTTAGAGAACATACCTTATTGCGGGATCTGGCCAGCAGCCTGCAATGCAGCAGGGCTCTCTCTTTGTTCCCAGGCAGATCAGCAGGTTGAGAAATAATAGACACACACAAGATAGTGAAAGCTGGGTCCAGGGGGGTCACCGCCTTCTGGTCCCGTGGTGCCAACAATGCACTAGATATACCAGCATTTATTATTAAGTTTAATGAGGGCGGGGGTAGGTTAGTGAGGGATTTAGGGTCATTTGATTATGAGGTGAGATGGTCACATGGGGATGAAGTAATTCTTTAACATAACATCTGTATGCAGAAGTACAGTATACAGAGATAAGAATTTACAGTAGTGTGCATCAGTAATTTCTAACAGAGCCTTAAAACAGAAACATAGTCTCCATAACCTATGATTAGCAAGACATTAATCAGCAGTACCAGTTGCAGCAAAAGCTGGTTACAAACAATCCATAGAAACAGGACGTGAAGCTAGACAACCAGTTAGACCAGAAGTTCTCAGAAGGGAGTATGCCTTAACCCTGAAGAGGCCTAGAAGAGCTGTGGCAAGATGAGGACATTTATAGCCCTATCTTATCCATATGAACAGGCGCCCCCATGTGTCCATTTATAGGCTCTCCACAAGGGTCGCATTCCATTCCCAGAGCTATGAACATCTGCTTTTCTGGGATAAGAATCTTGGTGATTTGAAACCTCCCTGACTGCACGTCCATTTATAGGCTCTCTGCAGGGGGAAGCACATCATGTGCTGTTGGCTCATTCTGGCAGTCCAACCTGGCATTGTTTTTACACAATCCTGCATGCAACTTTGTATTTACAATAATCAGGAGCATTTCATCTTTTATTCCATAGCAATAGTTTCAGGGGGTCTCCCTACAATATCTTTAATTTTTCCCCACTCAGTACAATGTTAGCTGTAAGTCTGTCATATATGGCCTTTATTATTTCGAGATATGTTCCTTCTATACCCGCTTTGATGAGGGTTTTTATCATAAACGGATGTTGAATTTTATCGAATGCTTTTTCAGCATCTATTCAAATAATCATGTGGTTTTTGTTTTTGATTCTGTGAATGTGATGTACCACATTTATTGATTTGTGTATGTTGAGCCATCCTTGCATCCCTGGGATGAATTTCATTTGATCAAGGTGAATGATTTTTTTTTTTTTTTTTTTTGAGATGGAGTCTTGCTCTGTCCCCCAGGCTGGAGTGCAGTGGCACGATCTCAGCTCACTGCAACCTCTGCCTCCCGGGTTCAAGTGATTCTCCTTCCTCAGCCTCCCCAGCAGCTAGGATTACAGGCACATGCCACCGTGCCCAGCTAATTTTTTTGTATTTTTAGTAGAGACAAGGTTTCACCATGTTGACCAGACTGGTTTTGAACTCCTGACCTCAAGTGATCCACCCACCTTGGCCACCCAAAGTGCTGGGATTACAGGTGTGAGCCACCGTGCCCGGCCAGTAAATGATCTTTTAAATGTGTTGCTGAATTCAGTTTGCTATTATTTTCTTAAGGATTTTTGCATCTTTCTTCATCAGTGAAGATGTAGTTTTCTTTCTTTGTTGTACTCATGTCTGATTTTGGTATCAGAGTTATGCTGGCCCTCCTCTTCAATTTTTGTGAAGAGTTTCAGTAGAATTGGTACTAGTTCTTCTTTAAATGTTTGTTTCAGCAGTGAAGCCACAAGGTCCTGGGCTTTTCTTCAATGGTAGACATTTTATTATGGCTTCAATCTGCTGTATGTCTCCAAGGGTTTATCCATTTCTTCTAGGTTTTCCAACTTGTTGCCATATAGTTGTTCATGATTGTCTCTGATGATTCTTTGTGGTCTGTTATTATGTGTCCTTTTATTAAGAAAAACAAACTAGATCTCTTCCTCTGTGGCCCAGGCTGGAGTGCAGTGGCACAATCATAGCTCACTGCAGTCTTGAACTCCTGGGCTGGAAGGATCCTCTCGACTCAGCCTCCCAAGTAGCTGGAACTATAGGCGTGCACCACCATGCCTGGCTAATTTTTTAGAGATGGGACTAATTTTGTAGAGATGGGGTCTTACTGTGTTGCCTAGGCTCAGGTGCTCCTCTTGCCTTGGCCTCCCAAAGTGCTGGGATTACAGATATAAGCCACCATGCCCAACAACCTTCTTCATTTCTGATTTTATTTACTTGGATCTTTTTTTTTCTTTTTTGTCTACCTAAAGGTTTGTTGATTTTATCTTTTCAAAGAATCAACTTTGTATTTCACTGATCTACTGTATTTTCTTTCTTTTTTTAGATGGAGTTTTGCTCTTGTTCCCCAGGCTGGAGTACAATGGCGTGATATCAGCTCACCCCAACCTCTGCCTCTGGCATTTGAGCAATTCTTCTGCCTCAGCCTCCCAAGTAGCTGGGATTACAGGCATGTGCCACAACACCCAGCTAATTTTTATATTTTTAGTAGAGATGGGGTTTCTCCATGTTGGTCAGCCTGGTCTTGAACTCCCAACCTCAGGTGATCTGCCTGCCTCAGCCTCCCAAAGTGCTGGGATTACAGGCGTGAGCTACTGCTCCTGGCCTTTTCTATTTTTTTAGAGATAGGGTCTCACTCTGTTGCCCAGTCTAGAGTGCAGTCACACAATCAAAGCTTGTTGCACCCTCTCATGGGGTCAAGCCATCCTCCTGCCTTTAGTGTCCTAAGTAGCTGGGAGTATAGGCACTTGCCACTGTGCCTGAGTAAAATTTTTTATTTTATTTTGTAGAGATGGGGGTCTCACTTTGTTGCCCAGGCTGGTCTTGAACTCCTACCATCAAGTGATCCTCCTGCTACAGCCACTCAAAGTGCTGAGATTCTAGGTGTGAGCCACCGTGCCTAGCCTGTTTTTGTTGTTGTTTTAGCCTCAATTTCATTTATTTCTGCTCAAATCTTTATTATTTCTTTCCTTCTACTGTTTTGGGTTTGGTTTGTTCTTGCTTTTCTAGTTCCTTGAGGTGCATCATTAGATTGTTTATTTGAAGTGTTTCTAGTTTTCTGATATAGACATGTATTTCTATAAACTTCCTTCTTAATACTGCTTTTGCTGTGTCCCATAGATTTTGGTATATTTCCATTTTCATGTGTTTCAAGATATTTTAAAATTTCCTTTTTTGGTTGGGATATGTTCTTGCTCTGTTGCCCAGTGCAGTGGTATGATCATAGTTCACTGCAACCTCAACCTCCTCGGCTTAAGCATCCTCCTGCCTCAGTCTCCCAAGTAGCTGGGACTATAAGCATATGCCACATGCTCAATCAATTTTTTAATTTTTAGTAGAGACAAGGTCTCACTATGTTGCACAGGCTGGTCTCAAACTCCTGGACTGAAGCCTTCCTCCTGCCTAGCATCCCAAAGTGGTGAGATTACAGGCATGAGCCACTGTGTCTGGCCTTAAATTTCCTTCTTAATTTCTTCACTGATCCATTGGTCATTCATTAATATGTTGTTTAATTTCTATGTGTTTATGAAGTGTTTGAGGTTCCTCTTGTTATTTATTTCTAGTTTTATTCCATTGTGGTCAGAAAAGATACTGAATATGATTTCTACTTTTAAACATTTGTTTAGACTTGTTTTGTGGTCGAAGATATGGTCTATTCTGGAGAATATGCCATGTGCTAATGAAAAGAATGTGTATTCTCCAGGAGTTGGGTGAAATGCTCTGTAAATATCGGGCCTATTTGGTCTAGTGTGTAGTTTACCTCTGATATTTGTTGATTTTCTCTCTGGATGATATGTCCATTACTGAAAATGGTGTGTTAAATCTCCTAATATTATTATATTGTAGTCCATCTCTCCCTTTAGCTATATTGTTTCCTTTATATACATGGGAGCTCCAGTGTTGTGTGCAAATATATTTATAATTGTTATATTCTGTTTCTGAATTGACCCCTTAATCATTATATAGTGACCATCTTTGTCTCTTTTTTGTCTTTGATTTATAGTCTATTTTACTTCATAAAACTATAGCTACTTCTGCTCTTTTCTAGTTTCCAGTTGCATGGGGTATCTTTTTCCATGTCTTCACTTTCAATCTGTGCGTATTTTTATAGGTGAAGTGGGTTTCTTGTCAGCAGCATATAGTTGTGTTTTATCTTTATTCATTCAGCCACTGTATGCCTTTAACTGGGTAATTGAGTTCATTTACATTCAGTATTATTTTTGATAAATAAGTACTTAAAACTGCCATTTTGTTGCCTGTTTTACTCCTCTCCTCCTTTCTTCTTTCCTGCTCCTTTTAAGTGATTTTTGTCTGGTAAGGTGTTCTAATTCATTGCTTTTTATTTTCAGTGACTTTTTCATAGGTTTTTGTTTGTGGTTACTATGAGGCTTACAAATAACATAGTATAGATACAGTAAATTACTTTGAAGAGGTGCCAACCTATCTTTGATCACAAATAAAAGAATAAAGAAAAATGGAAAAAATTTTCCACACTTTAACCCCTTACCCCCATATTTTTACTTTTAGTTTTCCAAATTTACATATGTTTATATTACCTCTCTCTTAAGAGGTTGCTGTGGCCATTATTGTTTTTGATAGATATGTCTTTTGGGCTTCATGCTAGAGTTATAAGTGAATTACATACATTTATAGTAGTAGAGTATCCTGGGTTTGTCTGTTTACTTAATTTTACTGGTGGGTTTTGTACCTTCTTTGAAAAAGCTTTTTGCACATTAATGTTCTTTCTTTCAGATTGAAAAACTCCTAGGCTGTGTGCAGTGGCTCATGCCTGTAAACCTAGCACTTTGGGAGGCCAAGGCGAGCAGATACTTGAGCTTAGGAGTTTGAGACCAACCTGTGCAACATGGCAAAACCCCATCTCTATAAAAAAAAATACCAAAATTAGCTGGAGATGGTGGCACACACCTGTAGTCCCAGCTGCTCTAGAGGCTGAGGTGGGAGGATTGCTTGAACCTGGGAGGTTGAGGCTGCAGTGAGCCAAGATCACACCACTACACTCTAGCCTGGGTGACAAAGTGAGACCTTGTCTCAAAAAATAAAAAAGAAAAGGACAAAAAAGAAAAAAGAAAAACTCCCTTTAGCATTTCCTGTAACATGGGTGTGGTGGTGGTGAATTCTCTTAGCGTTTGTTTGTCTGGGAAAAACTTTCTCTTTCATATTTGAAAGCTAACTTTGCTGGATAGGGTATTCTTGGATGGCAATGTTTATTCTTTTGGCACTTCTAAAATGTCATTTGACTCCCTCCTGTCCTGTATGGTTTCCATTGATAAGTCTGTTGCCAGATGAATTAGAGCTCCTTTAAATGCCATTTGTTTATTTTCTCTTACTGCTTTCAGGATCCTCTCTTTTTCCTTGACTTTTGAGAGTTTATTATATGACTTGGGGTAATCATATTTGGGTCAACTCTGTTTGTTGTTCTCTGACCTTCCTGTACCTGGGTATGTATATCATTCTCAAGTTTTAGAAAGTTTTCTTTCCAAAGAAGACTGGAAAGTTATTAATATTTTTAAAAATAATCTTTGTACCCCCTTCTCTTGCTCAACTCTTTCCTCAACATCAATGATTCTTAAATTTGGTCTTTTGAGGTAATGTTCTACATCTCATAGATGATCTTTGTTCCTTTTCATTCTGTGTTCTTTTTTGTTCCCCTCTGACTTTGTATTTTCAAATAGCTTATTTTGGAGTTCATGGATTCTTTCTTCTATTGGACCCATTCTGCCATTGAGAGCCTATAATGAATTCTGTTTAGAAAATTCATTTTTTAGTTGCAAGATTCGATTTCTGTTTTTTTATTTTTTTCAATTTCTTTGTTAAATTTCTTTGATACATTTCTGAATTGCTTTTCAGTCTTATCTCGGAAATCACTAAGTTTCTTTAGAACTGCTATTTTCAATTTTTATCAGAATGCTCACATATCGCCATCTTGTTAGGATGAGTTACTGGTTTCTTGCTTTGTTCATTTGGTGAGATTATGGTTCCCTCTTTAGGCATGTTTCTTATGGATGTATATTGATGTCTTTGCATTGAAGTATTATTTATTTATTCCAATGTTCTCTGACTGGCTTGTTACAATTTTTTTTTTTTTTTTGATATGGAGTCTCGCTCTGTCACCCAGGCTGGAGTGCAGTGGCGCGATCTCGGCTCACTGCAAGCTCCGCCTCCCGATTCACGCCATTCTCCTGCCTCAGCCTCCAAGTAGCTGGGACTACAGGCGCCCGCCACCACGCCCACGTAATTTTTTGCATTTTTTTAGTAGAGGCGGGGTTTCACCGGGTTAGCCAGGATGGTCTCGATCTCCTGACCTCGTGATCTGCCCGCCTCGGCCTCCCAAAGTGCTGGGATTACAGGCGTCAGCCACCGCGCCCAGCCTACAATTTTTACTGGACATATTTGCTTAGAGGTTCTTTATCATGAGGTTACTGCCTCCCTTTCAGCTCTAGGTGGTGCCTTAAAACCTGGTTCGCCTTGGCTTTAGTAACGGTTGGAGCAATTCACTTCCTTAATGGGGTGGGTCCGAAAGAGGGTATTCTGGCCATGTGGGAGGGCTGGCTAGGGGTTTGTGCCGAAGAGATCTGTGGAATGAACCTCCTACAGCATGGTGCTGCTGAACAGCCACACTGAGTTTAAACAAGATCTACATGTTGGGCTTAGAGGATAAAGCTTATATATATATATATATATATATATATATATATTTTTTTTTTTTTTTTTTTGAGACGGAGTCTTGCTCTGTTGCCCAGGCTAGAGTGCAGTGGCATGATCTCGGCTCACTGCAAGCTCCGCCTCCTGGGTTTACGCCATTTTCCTGCCTCAGCCTCCTGAGCAGCTAGGACTACAGGTACCCGTAACCACACCTGGCTAATTTTTTGTATTTTTAGTAGAGACGGCGTTTCACCGTGTTAGCCAGGATGGTCTCGATCTCCTGATCCGCCCACCTCAGCCTCCCAAAGTGCTGGGATTACAGGCGTGAGCCACCGCGCCTGGCCTAACCACACTGATTTGGCATCTCCTCTGGCCAAGTTACAAACCAGAGTTTCCCATGGGTTAAGGCAAGGCCAGGACACCCAAGATGGTGGGGAAGCTGGTGGTGCACCTCAATCTCACTTTTTCCACTACAGAAACCATGAGTTGAGGGGAAATTTTCCACATGTTTGGTGCCAGGCAGAATGGGGGAAGAGGTGTCATGGATGTGGAAGTCTGCACCTCCTACCACTGCTCAGAGATTTTTCATTTCTCTGTAGCTCCAGAACTGACTCATCTTCATATTTGAGTTCTAGGATATTGTTGGTGATAATCTTGGTGATGCACACTTGTTTTTGGTTTTCTGTTGGTGGGCAGTGAAGCCAGTTTTCTTCTGCTTATCATTTGGAACCAGTAGTCTTCGAACACTTAAATCTTAGAGCCAATGACAACTTATTTGCTTTATCACCACCCTCACCACATCCTCTTTCATTATTCTCTAAACTCTCTTTGCCTCCTTCAAGTTGTGTAAAAACATTATTGAAATATATTTCTAATGTACATTATTTTCAATTCATCACTTATCTCCACGGTTTTGGGTTTTTTTCCTGGTACAGGAAAACAACATCTGTTTTCTTGCTTTTTTCAGGTTTGGAGACCAAGTATGACACAAATACATTATTTCCAGAAGAAAAAATTTTGAAATACATTAGCTGGAATACTTCACAAAGAGAAGCTGCCCACTGATGCTACTTGGATACCCCCACTGGTATTGTTCACATAGGATAACCAAGATATATTTTTTCCTTTTAGATACCAGTTTTTAAGATAATAACTTTGCTCCTTATTGTTCTGTGATCACTGATTCTTTAATATTGCTATAAATTTGGGAATTTAAATGTATCTGGTGTTTCAAATATAAATTTTTATAAATATAAATGTAAATTTATATTTATTCAAATATAAATGTATTTGGTGTGTTTCAAATATAAATTATTTTTATATTTAAGCTTGATTTGTCCTATCCTTGGTCATTGGGAACCTTTCCAAGTTGGCAGTGCTTTGTCATTAATCTACTGATTTTTTAAATTAGCTTTGTTATTATCTGGTATGACAAAATACTGCAGGCTCATTAAAAATTTTCTGCCCATACTTGGAATCAGCCACTTCTCCCAAGAAATCCTGGTTTATTTTAGCAGGAAATGGTCCATAAATATGATAATGTATGTGCTAGTGATGTGTATTGCTGCTGGACTGGTCAAAGTGATACTCCCACCAATTAAAATTCAGGAATATAGAGTATTTACTTACTTTGTCTATTTCATACTATTTAATTAGAATCATTGTTCTCAATAACCTCAATTCGGATTTATCTGATGTTTCCTCATTTTAGATACAGGTTATACATTTTAAGCAGAAATACCATTACAGCAATGATGTTGTATCCTTCTCGGTGCATGTCGTTAGGAGGCACATGGCATTGGTTTATCTATCTATTATTGGCCCAAAGAAAAAAACAAAAAACAAAAAACAAAGAAACAAAAAAAACAGGCCAGGAGCGGTGGCTCATGCCTGTAATCCCAGTACTTTGGGAGGCTGAGGCGGGCAGATCACGAAGTCGGGAGTTTGAGACCAGCCTGACCAACATGGAGAAACCCCGTCTCTACTAAAAATACAAAATTAGCCGGGTGTGGTGGTGCATGCCTGTAATCCCATACTTGGGAGGCTGAGGCAGAAGAATTGCTTGAACCTGGGAGGTGGAGGTTGTGGTGAGCCGAGATTGCACCACTGCACTCCAGCCTGGTGACAGTGCAAGACTCCATCTCAAAAAGAAAAAAAAGTCCTAACAAAAGGCTGCTCTGTGTAGAAAAAGACCAAGAAAAGGGCACCCGAGCAAGACAAAACTTCTAGATAAGAATTGCAAGGCCAGGCGCGGTGGCTCACACCTGTAATCCCAGTACTTTGGGAGGCCAAGGCGGGCAGATCATGAGGTCAGGAGATCGAGACCATCCTGGCTAACGCAGTGAAACCCTGTCTCTACTAAAAATACAAAAAATTAGCCGGGCGTGGTGGTGGGCACCTGTAGTCCCAGCTACTCGGGAGGCTGAGGCAGGAAAATGGCGTGAATCCAGGAGGTGGAGTTTGCAGTGGGCTGAGATTGAGCCACTGCACTCCAGCCTGGGTGATAGAGCGAGACTCCGTTTCAAAAAAAAAAAAAAAAAAAATTGCTCTACTCAGCCAACTACAGTGGCTCACGCCTGTAATCCCAGCACTTTGGGAGGCCGAGGCAGGCCAATCACTTGATATCAGGAGTTTGAGACCAGCCTGGCCAACATAGGAAACCCCTTCTCTACTAAAAATACAAAATTAGCTGGGTGTGGTGGCACATACCTGTAATCCCAGCTACTTGGGAGGCTGAGGCAGGAGAATTGCTTGAACCCGGGAGGCAGAGGTTGCAGTGAGCCAAGATTGCACCATTGCACTCCAGCCTGGGTGAAGAAGTGAGACTCCCTCTCAAAAAATCAATCAATCAATCAATCAATCAATCAATAAAATTGATCTACTCTAACCAAAAAGCACAGGAAAAAGAAAGAAAGAGAGAGAGAGAGAAAGAAAAGAAAGAAAGAAAAAAAGAAAGAAAGAAAGAAAGAAAAAGAAGAGAAACTCAAAACACCTGATGCCACTCATGCACCTTGCAAAGGCTGAGTAGGGAACCTAGACTTCTACTCTCAATAGGCTGTAACAAGATACTCTGACCTCCCTGCCAGGATGGTTTCAGGAAGACTGTGAAGGGAGCCAGGACTATAACTGCAGACGGAATTACGTAGGGCCCCTGGAGTCATTTAGGGAATCTGGATTTCCATTCCCATATGCAGCAGTAAAAAGATACTTGTTAAACTACCTGCTGGGCCAGTGTCGGAGCAGGCATAGTAAAGTCAGGATCTTCACTACTATCCTGCCTAACAGGGCCAGCCCTGCCTCTGTGGTGTATATGGAAGGCAAATGGAAACCATTAACAAGGCACCCCTGTCTCTCTTACTGGGGTATAAGAGAGGTATAAAAAGGTGACTAATAGGGAGCCAGAACTCCTCATTCACACCTAACCGTGAGGAGGAGCACTTCCACCCAGGTGTCAGTGGAGGGGGAGTGGGAAATCTGGATTCTCACCCCCTATGTGGCACAGCAAAATGGCACACTTGCCCTCCCCATGCCAGGGTGGTATCAAAAAGTCAGCTAAAACAGGTTTAAATAAGATCTACAATCTCATAATAGATAAAATTGCACATTTCAATGGAAATTCAATAATTGTAACCAGGAAAATCTCAAATGAAAAAAGACGAGCATGAAGATGACAATGATGTCAGAATTATATGATAAATACATAAAGCAGACATCACAAAAATGCCTGAAGAATCACACACTTGAAAAAAATGAGATACAATATCTCAACAAAGAATTAGTCCAGACAAAAAATTAGAAGACATACAAAATAACCAAATAGAGAGTATAGAATTCAAAATATAACTAAAATAAACTCAAATGGAGGGACAAAGAGTGGAAACAGAGGAGACAGAGCAATCAGTGAACTGCAATACAGAACAATAGGAATTACCCAATCTGAACAACAGAGAGATGGTACACTGAAAAAAATAACATGAAAAGAATGAGGAACTGTGAGAATGTAACACAAGATTAACATTCATGCCCTTGAAATCCTGGAAGGAGAGGAAAAAAAAGACAGGTCTGAAAAAGTACTTAAGGAAGCCTGGACAACATGGTGATACCGTCTCTATAAAAAATACAGAAGTTAGCCAGGCCTGTTGGTGCGTTCCCATAGTCCCAGCTACTCAGGAAGCTGAGGTGGGAGGATCACTTAAATCCAGGAGATCGAGGCTGCAGTGAGCTGTGATCATGCCACTGCACTCCAGACTGGGTGAGACAGCAAGACATCCCCTCTCCCCTACTACAAAGGACTTAAAGTAGTAATTGCTGAGAACTCACCACATTTGGCAAAAGACAGATTCAAGAAGCTGAGTGAATTTAAACAAGATAACTTTCTTCCCATCCCCAAAATGTAACACCACAACACATTGTACCCAACTTGCAAAAATTAAAGACAAGGCCGGGTGCAGTGGCTCACACCTGTAATCCCAGCATTTTGGGAGGCTGAGGCAGTCGGATCACCTGAGGTCAGGAGTTTGAGACCAGCCTGGCCAATAGGGTGAAACCCCGCCTCTACTAAAAATACCAAAATTAGCCGGGTGTGGTGGCATGCACCTGTAATCCCAGCTACTTGAGAGGCTGAGACAGGAGAATCGCTTGAAACTGGGAAGTGGAGGTTGCAGTGAGCCGAGATCACACCATTGTACTCCAGCCTGGGCAACAAGAGTGAAACTCCATCTCAAAAATAAAATAAAATTAAATTAAATTAAACTAAAGACAAAAAATAAAAATCTTGAAAGTAGTAAGAGAGAAATACCATATTTTTAGAGGAAAAAAATTAAAATAGCAGACTTCTTATGAGAAACCACGAAGACCAGAAAGAAGTGACATTTTTCAAGTGCTGAAAGGAACAACTCTCAATTCCTAAGTCCTATTTTCAGCAAAATATGTTCAAGAATGAAAGAAACCTACATTATTAATCATTACAGAAACGCAAATCAAAATCTCAATGAGATACTTGACAGCCACAAAAAAGGCTATAATTCAAAAAAAATTTTAAAGGAAAATAAGTGATGGAAAGAATATGGAGGAATGTGAACTTTTTTTTTTTTTTTTTTGAGATGGAGTCTTACTCTGTTACTCAGGCTGGAGTGCAGTGGCACAATCACAGCTCACTGCAACCTCTGCCTCCCAGGTTTAAGCTATTCCCCTGCCTCAGCCTCCCAAGTAGCTGGGATTACAGGACCCCACCACCAAGCTCAGCTAATTTCTTTTTTTTTGAGATGAAGTCTCGCTTTTTCACCCAGGCTGGAGTGCAGTAACATGATCTCAGCTCACTGCAATGTCCACCTGCCTGGTTCAAACAATTCTCCTGCTTCAGCCTCCCGAGTAGCTGGGATTACAGGCACGCACCACCATGCCTGCTAATTATTGTATTTTTAGTAGAGATGGGGTTTCGCCATGTTGGCCAGACTGGTCTTGAACTTCTGACCTCAATTGATCAGACCGCCTCAGCCTCTGAAAGTGCTGGGATTATAGGCATGAGCCACCACACCTGGCCTGAGAAATCTGAACCTTTTTGCATTGCCATTGGGAATGTAAAATAGTGAAGCCACTGTGGAAAACAGAATGATGATTGTTAAAAAAAAATTAAATAAAGCAGGGCGTGGTGGTTCACGCCTGTAATCCCAGCACTTTGGGAGGCCGAGGTGGGAGGATCACCTGAGGTCGGGTGTTCCAGACCAGCCTGACCAACATGGAGAAACCCTGTCTCTACTAAAAATACAAAATTAGCCAGGCATGGGGGCAAATGCCTGTATTCCCAGCTACTCATGAGACTGAGGTGGGAGAATCGCTTGAACCCAAGAGGCAGAGGTTGTGGTGAGCCGAGATCGCGCCATTGTACTCCAGCCTGGGCAATAAGAGTGAAACTGTCTCAAAAAAAAAAAAAAAAGAAAGAAATACAGAATTGCCATATGATACAGCTATAGACAGTTTCATAAGAAACTAATCAGTTTTTCATACAAAGAACATGTTAAAACTGAAAGTTATGAGTATGATTATGGAAAGATGCCCAATAATTGTTATACAAATACTTTTGTGAATTGTTTATATATCCTATACTGGAAGTTTTCTTAGATAATAAAACATCCTTAAATAATCTCTGGGTTCATGATTATATTTTCTTTTTGAGACGGAGTCTCACTCTCTTGGCCAGGCAGGAGTGCAATGGCATCATCTCGGCTCACTGCAACCTCCACCTACTGGGTTCAAGTGATTCTCCTGCCTTAGGCCCCCGAGTAGCTGGGATTACAGGAATGTGCCACCACATCTGGCTAATTTTTGTATTTTTAGTAGAGAGGGGGTTTCATTATGTTGGCCAGGCTGGTCTCAAACTCCTGGCCTTAGGTGATCCGCCCACCTTGGCCTCCCAAAGTGCTGAGATTACAGGTGTGAGCTACCATGCCTGGCCTCAAAAGTTTCAAAGTTTGGCCATTTATAAAACTGCCCGTTAATACCTCATACTTTCTAGTTCTTTATATTTAAGAGCTATAAAACATGAATATATGTAGTATGTTTGAAAATAAAGTGGACATTGGATACAATGTTCTACTGAAACAGTACATGGCTATTTCATGATAATCAGTAAATCAGGAGACAGGGCAGCACATGTAGTGATGCCACAGATACTTTTTATTTTTTGTGGTAGCCACTGAAATGTCTGGAAATGCAAAATCAAAGGGGAGTAGAATGTCCCAGAGAATGTGACTCACATGTTCCCCAAATCTTTGGTGGGTTGATGCTAGGACAAACATCCAGTTAGGCCATCCTCTCCACCTAGAAAAACAAGGTAGGCTTCCATCTTTGGTCATGAGTACAATTCTTCTGTTAGTCACCATTGTTAGCATATACTAGTATATAACTCCCCTACAAATTCACAATGACAAAATCCTTGGGTTCTCACAGTCCTGATTATAAGTCCTATAATTACCTGTTTTAGTTACTTTAATAGGTTTATTAAACCTATTAATAATTCTTTATATTCTTTAAAAATGTATATTCTTTAAAAAATCTTTATGCATATATAAATTATTAAGGCTAAATTTAATGACATCTGTCTAGTCATTATAGACAAGGCATTTTACATATATATACACATACATACGTGTGTGTTTTCTGTATGCTACTATCAAGTCTAAATTTTTATGCTTTTGTCTCATTGCCCTGTTCATTTTTTGCTATGAAATTATCAGAAAAATAAGGATTGACAAGAATGGTTCCATTTAATACTGATTGGCAATGGCTGTCCCTTTCTAACAGGCTAGAGGGTCTGTTTAATATATTTAATGTCAAATATTTGAATCCTGAACCATCTTTCTATTTATGCAGATATGGTTTACAGTTCTAAATCTTTTAAAAAATAATTTTCAGGCTGGGCACGGTGGCTCATGCCTGTAATCCCAGCACTTTGGGAGGCAGAGGCAGATGGATCACGAGGTCAGGAGTTCAAGACTAGCCTGGCCAACATTGTGAAACCCTGTCTCTACTAAAAATACAAAAATTAGCTGCGTGTGGTGGCACGTGCCTGTAGTACCAGCTACTTGGGAGGCTGAGGTAGGAGAATCGTTTGAACCCAGGAGGCAGAGGTTAAAATGAGTTGAGACCATGCCATTGCACTCCAGCCTGGGCGATAGAGACTCCGTTTCAAAATAATAAATTAATAAACTTCAATTTCTACTGAATTGTATTACAATGACTTCATATATGTAGTAAATATTGGTTGTAAGTAATCCTTCCCAAGAAGGACCTGCAATAACGCTGTTCAAGTTGCCACTGAGCTTACTCTTCTCGCCAAAAGGATACCATGGAAGTCACTGTCTTCGCAGATTTCCAATTCTCAAACATCAAAATCTCTCTAGTCACTTACTTAGGATTTTCAGAGACTTACATTTCCTATGACATAGATTACGGTATAAAAGGCTTATGTTGTAGCCAGGCGTGGTGGGTCGCCCTGTAATCCCAGCACTTTGGGAGGCCAAGGCAGGCGGATCATGAAGTCAGGAGTTCGAGACCAGTCTGACCAATGTGGTGAAACCCCGTCTCTACTAAAAATAAAAAAATTAGCTGGGCGTGGTGGCATACGCCTGTAATCCCAGCTACTCAGAAGGCTGAGGCAGGAGAAGCACTTGAACCCAGGAGGCAGAGGTTGCAGTGAGCTGAGATTGCTCCACTGCACTCCAGCCTGGGCAACAGAGCGAGACTCTGTCTCAAAAGAAAAAAAAAAAAAAAGAAAAAAGACTCTGGTACTCTCAAATTTTCCTCACCTATTTCCCTTCTCAATGTCCCTTTCTCTTGTATGAATTCTAATTCCTTAATATTAAATAAGGTGTAATAAGCTATGGCTAAACTACCCGTAAAATCATGACAACTACAAGATTTCCCTCCAATACGAATTTGCTTGTTTTGCATTTAAGCATTGAGAGACAGCTAAAGGCCTTCTACACATACTGCATTCACATGTCCATGATTTATTAATAGCCTTCTCACAATTATAAAGCCGCAAGGTTTCTTTTTAGCAGAAATTCTCCAGTCTGAATGACCAAAAAAAACTCATATATACTCTTGGAATGAATAATTCCAGTCCCAGGTATAAATTCAACAGAAATACATACATGCAAACACACACATGACATAAACAAGAATATTTACAGCAGTATTTTTATTATTACACAAAAGTATAAAAAATACAAATATCCATCAATAGGATAAATAGCAATATATTCTTAAAATGGAATCGTATGCAAAATGAAAATACACTACTGCCACATGCAATAATGTACAGATCTTAAAAACATTGAGTGAAATAAGCAAGACACAAAATAATTCATGATGTCTGATAAAATATATATTTATAAAATTGAAAACATGCAAAAATTACGTTTTGATGTTACAGGCTACGGAAGTGGTAACTCTTAGGTAAGTAACAACTAACTGCTTTTTATTACAGAGTGCAATGAGAAATATAGTTCATAAATATTTTCTCTTATGGAGATTAATGCTTATAATCATTGTGTATCTTGTCTCTGCATGTATTATATAAGTATTTTTTAAAAATAAACTGTTTGAGTCAGTAGGAAGAGCAGTTGAAGACTTTAAAATTTAGCTTCATAGCTGATAGAGTTCAATAATAATGATCATACTCATTTTATATGCTAGTAAACAGTAGACAGTTATTCAGTATGGTACTTTAATAATTATTAGACTTGTGATTTAAAATTACATTAACATGTTTTAGCATGCTTTTCTTTTTAAAACTAAAGGTTTACAATAGCTTGTAAAGAATTCATATAAGAAACCACATCATTTATTGCATTTCAATGTTTTCTCCCTTGTGAGTTCTTTGATGGACAATGAGGTTTCTCTTATAACTGAAAGACTTACCACACTCATTACAAACATAGGGTTTCTCACCTGTGTGAGTTCTCTGATGTACAATAAGATTTGTCTTCTGGCGGAAGCACTTTCCACATTCACTACATTTATATGGTTTCTCTCCCGTATGAGTTCTTTGATGATGAATGAGATATGACTTCCTGCTAAAGGCTTTCCCACACTGAGGACATTCATAGGATTTCTGGCCGGTATGTATTTTCTGATGTACAGTGAGGGTTGCTTTCTGGCGAAAGGACTTCCCACATTCATTACAAATATAGGGTTTCTCCCCCGTATGAATTCTCTGATGTAGATTGAGATTTGTCTTTTGACTGAATGATTTACCACATTCATTACATTCATATGGTTTCTCTCCTGTGTGAGTTCGGTGATGATCAATGAGGTATGACTTCATTCTAAAGGCCTTCCCACAGTGAGGACATTCATAAGATTTCTCCCCTGTATGTGTTCTCTGATGTGCTACAAGGGTTGTCTTCTGGCGGAAGGACTTTCCACATTCACTACAAATATAGGGTTTCTCCTCATTATGAGTTTTCTCATGAAGAGCAAGGGTTGTCTTCTGGGAGAAGGATTTCCCACATTCATTACAAATATAGGGCTTTTCCCCTGTATGAGTTCTCTGATGTACAGTAAGATTTGCCTTCTGGTGAAAGGACTTCCCACATTCTTTACAAATATAGGGTTTCTCACCTGTATGGATTCTCTGATGTAGAGAGAGTGTTGTCTTCTGGCGGAAGGACTTCCCACAGTCATTACACTCATATGGTTTCTCTCCCGTGTGAGTTCTCTGATGACGAATGAGGTGTGACTTCAATCTGAAGGCATTCCTACATTGCAGACATTCATACGATTTCTCCCCTGTGTGTGTTCTCTGATGATCAGTGAGGGCTGTCTTTAGGCGGAAGGACTTACCACATTCATTGCAAACGAAGGGTTTCTCTCCTGTGTGAGTTCTCTGATGATCAATGAGATATGATTTCCTTCTAAATGCATTTCCACATTGATGACATTGATAGGGTTTTTCTTCTGAGTGAATTCCCTGATGCAGAATCAATACTGATTTCCTGCAGAAAGATTTCCCACATTCATTGCATGTATGTTTTTTTTCAATATCGGTTGCTCTTCTTTTTTTATTATATACAGATGGGTTTTCTCCTCTGTACGGTCTACTATCTGTAATCAGGCCTCCCCTTTTAAGGAATGATTTCTCACAGTCATTATATCCAAATGACTGTGCTGGAGTTTCCGTTTTCTGATACTGCATAAGAACTTCATTATGACTGAAAGCTCTGCCACTTTGATTATGGGATTTGACTTCAGGATGAGTAGTCTCTTGTTTAGTACTCAGGAATGATTTCCCATATCCATTATACTCACTAAGTCTCTTTCTTGCAGGATTTAGATTACTGATGATTAATTCTGAAACATTTTTCAAAATCCTTCCATGAGTATCATATTCAGGAGGTAGATTTTTTGAATTCACAGGGTTTTTGCCTAGAGTAAATGTCTTTTCATATATTTTACTCTTCTCCTTCACCAGTTTTTTGTGGTTGATGCTTACAACTGATCTAGAATACTTCTCTTGGTGTTCCTTGAATTTCACTAAAAAGTCTTCAGCTTTCCAGTTTTCTTCTAGAAAAGAATATAATTGATAGCAATTTGTGAATCTTCACACATTTGCCATGCAAAGGAATTTTACTAGGGTCTAGCATATGGTGCAAAAAGAGACTCAGGACAAATGACCACTGGCCTGGCAGGGGTGTGGGGAGGGGAACCTAAACAAAAACTGCTTCGGAGTGGAAAAGGATGAAGATGTAAATAATAAACATTAATACCTTTTGCATTTTGCACTAGAACTTCTTAGAGAAAGTGAAACCAACCAAGAAGTCAAAGAATGGTAGAAGGGGGTTGATGGTTAGAAAAGTGTTCAGAAAAAATAAAGTGAACCTATCAAAAGCATTAAAATGTAAGTAGGATGGACAAGAAAAATTAGTAAAAATCTTTGTTTAGCGAAAATACTAGAGGAAAGATTACTTCTGGAGGACACAGATCACCTATAATTTTTTTTTTTTTTTTTTTTTTGAGACAAAGTCTTGCTTTGTCGCCCAGGCTGGAGTGCAGTAGTGTGATCTCGGCTCACTGCAACCTCCGCCTCCTGGGTTCAAGCGATTCTCCTGCCTCAGTCTCCTGAGTAGCTGGGATTACAGGCATGTGCCACCACGCCTAGCTAATTTTTTGTATTTTTAGTAGAGACGAGGTTTCACCATGCTGGCCAGGTTGGTCTCGAACTCCTGACCTCATGATCTACCCACCTTGGCCTCCCAAAATGCTAGGATTACAGGTATGAGCCACTGTGCCCGGCCGATCACCAATACTTTTATACACACATCCCTAGATGACTGTGGTAAAACACTTCCAGCTGTTCAACCCACCTCCTCTTTCTATGTAGTCATCGTTGATTAATTTAGCTTTTAAATTATCAATTCATTTTCTAGTATTTAAAAAAAAAATCCTACAGTCTATGCTCTAATCCTCTACATAGTTATGAATTATTTTCTCTTATGAAGGGAAAATTAGGAAAATACTTCCAAAAGCAACTTTAAAAAAGATCAGAATAGATTCAATTGCTGTATTCAGACTGCTGCTAAATCACTTCTTTCAGAATTGTTCAAAGCTCTCATGACTAGTCCTCTTTTCAGTTACTGACTCACTTTTTCAGGTTTAAGACTGGCTTATATCCTTCCCAATGCAGTAACATTCCTTTATTCCAGTTTTTCATATGGTAGATCAGAATACCAATTTCATATGGTAGATTGAACAATCTGGTCCTAGATCACAGAGTAACTTTAACCTTCATTTCTCTTATAAAAGGATAGCTATTTCTAACTTTACTTACCTTGCAATCATCTATATCTGATGAAGCAATGTTAAAGCTATGCTCAAAAATCTATTTCTTCATTGAGTCCAAGAACTCTAATGCTAACATATACAAGGAATTTCTCCTGTAAACAAAACTATATTGTCTAGATTCATTTTTTATATTCACACAAGTTTTCAGGGTTGTCCACGTATCTGACAGATCTCACCTGTTTATAACAGGTAGTTTTTGCCTCAGTCAGGCCTGATACTTACTGCCCTATATATACCTTACTTATTCCTAATAACACACTTGTGCACACATTCTTTTAATTAATTAGCTTGCCTTCCAGGTTTATTTCTATTTATTTTTAGAGACTCTTCAAAGAAATCATACCATTCCACGATCTCATAAACCCTTCATATATTTCCCCTACCATTTTAAGCTCTATTTCTTTAAAATTTTCAATATAATTATTGCCTAGGAAAATTGTGTTAACAAATCTTTTAACAACCTTACACTTTGACATAAATATTTCATGAAAAATGCAGACTTAATAGTGATCCTTTTTCATAGAAATAAATACTTTATTGGTGATCTTTAAACTCTTTTGGGCTGGGCACGGTTGCTCATGCCTGTAATCCCAGCACTTTGGCAAGCTGAAGCGGGCGGATCACCTGAGGTCAGGAGTTCCAGACCAGCCTGGCCAACATGGTGAAACTGTCCCTACTAAAAATACAAAAAAAGCTGGCCGGGCATGGTGGCACGCGCCTGTAGTCCCAGCTACTCCAGAGGCTGAGTCAGGAGCATTACTTGAACCTGGAAGGCGGAGTTTACAGTGAGCCGAGATCGCGCCACTGCACTCCAGCCTGGACGACAGAACGAGACTCCACCTTAAAAAAAAAAAAAATTTTACATGATCACTGCATAATCATAGTTAGGTGGTGTCTGGCAGAATGCAACCACTTCAAGCACAATCTGTAGGGACACAGCATGAGTAGGTACATCTAAAAGGAACTTGCTAGTATATGCTTTCTGAATGGATGAAAAGATATCTCCCTTACATAGCTCCATAAGCAATTAACACAGTAACTACTGAATACCTAACATGTTAAATAATACCACAGTAATGAAGGTTCAAAAGGGATCTTATCTTTGAGGAAAAGAATCCTTAAGAATGCTTGATTCCTTCAAAGAAATGAAGATTCAAAAGGGATCTTATTTTTGAGGGAAAGAATCCTTAAGTATCCTTAAAAATCCTTAAGCATAAACAATTAGGAATGAAATTATATGACTGTATTCAAGAGTTGTGCATGTTTGTGTTATAGTCAGTAGTTAGCACAGGAATTCAGAAAAAAAGGAAGGTAGACATGATGTGCAGTAATCAAGGAAGAATTCACAGAGAAATCTTGAGACTTAAAAGATATAGTATAAAGGGAGAACACAACACAATGAAAAGTATCTATGTGATGACAAACCCTACATTCATGAACAACAATTAGGAGACTAGATCAAGCAGAAATTATCAAGAATTTTCTCCAAGAGAAAGTTGAAAAGACCAGATGAGGGCTTATTGCGACAGTTCCTGAAACAAGAGAAATTTCAAATTTCATAGAATAAATGATAAAAAATAGGGAAAAACTGATGGTATATTTTGTGAGGAGTAACCATATACCTTGAATGAATCCAGACAAAACTTACCACAAAGACGAATGGTAATTCCAGTAATAAATACATGAAATAAGATAGTTGTCATTTTGTATGATGTCAGTGAGAAATGAGAATATGGGAGGATGTCAATATATTTCACAA
This sequence comes from Pongo pygmaeus, assembly GCF_028885625.2. NCBI lineage: Eukaryota > Metazoa > Chordata > Mammalia > Primates > Hominidae > Pongo > Pongo pygmaeus. Next base: position 42,100,941 of record NC_072393.2, on the reverse strand, counting down.
GCTGATAACCATATTACAAATTGTGAAGAGATCCATAAGAAATGATAAGAGAGACAGAAAAATCAAGTTGACTTTGTAGTAGAAACAAAATAAATTTGAAGGGATCGGGCATAGTGGCTCAGGTCTGTAATCCCAGCACTTTGGGAGGCTGACGCAGGCAGATCACCTGAGGTCAGGAGTTCAAGACCAGCCTGGCCAACATGGCGAAGCCCCATCTCTACTAAAAATACGAAATTAGCCGGACATGGTGGCTGATGCCTGTAATCCCAGCTAACCAGGAGGCTGAGGCAGAAGAATTGCTTGAACCTGGGAGCCGGAGGTTGCGGTGAGTCGAGATCGCGCCATTGCACTCCAGCCTGGGCAACAAGAGCAAAACTGCATCTCTAATAATAATAATAATAATAATAATAATAACAATGACAACAACAAAACAACAATAATAATATATTTAATTATTTAATAATTTATATATTATTATATTTAATATAATAATATATTATATTTATTATTATTATTATTATTTTGAGTTAAATAATGGGAGGCCGGGCACGGTGGCTCATGCCTGCAATCTGAGCACTTTGGGAGGCTGAGGCAGGTGGATCACCTGAGGTCAGGAGTTCGAGACCAGCCTGGCCAACATGGCGAAACCCCATCTCTACTAAAAATACAAAAATTAGCCGGACATGGTGGTAGGCACCTGTAATCCCAGCTACTCCAGAGGCTGAGGCAGGAGAATCACTTGAACCCAGGAGGTGGAGTTTGCAGTGAGCTGAGACTGCACCACTGCACTCCAGCCTGGGTGACAGAGCAGGACTCCATCTCAAAAATAATAAATGAATAAATAAATAAATAAATAGTGGGAAAAAATTTAAGAGCTGAGAAAGCCAGTGATTTTCATTTCTGACACATTGTCAGAAAATAGGTGAGATGATAGACTGTAGTACGCCTGATGGCTGGAGTGAAGGTAGGAGAAATGTGCTTTGTATGTTGACATCAGAGCCATCTACATAAAATAAACAGCATCAGTCTGAGAATGGATGGAATCATAATTGAAAGGTAGGTCATGTGAGGGCACATGAGAGAAATGTGACCAAGTGTTCAGTGAAACAATAAACATTTATTTAAAAGAATAAAATCTGTTGTGACTATTATATGCCAAGTATTTTTCAGGTGATATGGTCACAGTGGTGAAGAAAACAGGCCAAGTTGTAAATAAGCATTCAAGGAATTAGGATAAGAATTAGTGTTATTTCACTTAAACGAAGGATTGATTGCAGGAATGATGAAAAGCCATGTAAAATGAACCACAAAGGTTTAACGGAAGAAAATGGCAACTTTATCAACCTGGGTTGTGTTAAATGAGTTCTAAAATTAATAGCTAAATTTGTAGTGAGAAGGGGAGCTCAGCACAGAAAACAAAGCCGAGGTGGTATGAAGGAAAGGAAATGTTAAGTAAGTAAGGAGAGGACCACTAACCAATAATTTTCTCTTCTTAAAGACAGGCTGAAGAAAGCCTGAAAGAAATCTATTACAATGGTGCCAGGTGCAGTGGCTCAAGCCTGTAATCCCAGCACTTTGGGAGGCCGAGGTGGGCAGATCACAAGGTCAGGAGTTTGAGACCAGCCTGGCCAACATGGTGAAACCCCATCTCTACTAAAAATATAAAAAAGTTAGCCAGGCCTGTTGGTGCGCGCCTGTAATCCCAGCTACTTAGGAGGCTGAGGCAGGAGAATCGCTTGAACCTGGGAGATGGAGGTTGCAGTGAGCCGAGATGACGTCACTGCACTCCAGCCTGGGTGACAGAGTAAGACTCCATCTCAAAAACAAAAACAAAAAACAACCAATAAATAAATAAATAAACCTTTCCTGACAAAACTTATCACAATGGCAAGATAAGGACTGAGAAGGCTGGAAAAAGATACATGAGCTAATAAAAAAGATCTAAAAGAAAGATGGCTTATGGTACATTCAGAGTGGCAGTTGTTTTTGATAATATGAAGCAAACTAGGAAAGAATGTATTTGGGGAGAGTGATATATATATGTATTATTTTTTTTTTTCAAATGGAGTCTCGCTCTGTTGCCCAGGCTGGAGTGCAGTGGCACCATCTTGGCTCACTGGAACCTCCGCCTACTGGGTTTAAACGATTCTCCGGCCTCAGCCTCCCGAGTCGCTGGGATTACAGGCATGTGCCACCACACCCAGCTAATTTTTGTATTTTTAGTAGAGACACAGGGTTTCATTATGTTGGCCAGGTTGGTTTCAAACTCCTGACCTCAGGTGATCTGCCTGCCTCAGCCGCCCAAAGTGCTAGGATTACAGGTGTGAGCCACCGTGCCCAGCCGGAGAGAGTGATATTTAAAAGTCTGGTTCTGTTTTTGTTTTTGAGACAGGGTCTTGACTCTGTAGCCCAGGCTGGTGTGTAGTGGTATAATCCTAGCTCACTGTAACCTTGCATCCTTGGGCTCAAGTGATTCTCCTACCTCAACCTTCTGAGTAGCTGGAACCACAGGTGTATGCCATCATTCCCGGCTTTTTTTTTTTTTTTTGAGACAGGCTCTTGCTCTGTCTCCCAGGTTGGAGTTGTGCAATCACGGCTGACCACAGACTTGACCTCCTGGGCTTAAGTGATCCTCCCACCTTAGCTTCCTGAGTAGCTGGGACTAAAGGTGCACACCACCATGCCCAGCTAACTTTTGTATTTTTTTTTGTAAAGATGGGGTTTTGCCATGATTCCCAGACTGGTTGCAAACTCCTGGGCTCAAGGGATCTGCCCATCTTGGCCTCCCAAAGTGCTGGGATGAAAGGTGTGAGCCACCACACCTTTTTATTTTTATCTTTTTGTAGTGATGGGGTCTTGCTATGCTGTCCAGGCTGGCTTTGAACTCGTGACCTCAAGTGATCCTCTCACCTTGGCCTCCCAAAGTGTCAGATTATAGGCATGAGCCACCATACCTAGCCTAAAAGTCTGGTTTTGAGTTTTATAGGCATGAAGGTTTTCAGAGGTCAAGAGCCTTTAAAAAAAGATACTCCTGAAACATTTCAAAGGTATCACCCACCACTTGACCCCTTTAAATTTACATTCTGCTAGACTGTGTCTGCCTAGGAGCCAGAAACTCACCCAAGCAGATATGACCTGCAAATGATGTCCATGGCTCTTCTCCTCGTTCTAACTTGAGGATCACATCAGGTTTGGTCATGTGACACCCTGAAAAGGGAAAGACAGACTTAAGTGGATTGGGCTATAATACCATTGAAAAATGAGGAAGGCACATCAGGTTTGGTCATGTAACACCCAGAAAAGGGAAAGACAGACTTAAGTGGATTGGGCTATAATACCATTGAAAAATGAGGAAGGGGGCATGTTCAGTACTGCAAATTAAGACACCCATTTGTGTAACAATATAGGTAGCACCTGGCACTGGCTAAGTGAAGACACAATCATTCATTCTGCTAACCAAAAGGAATTCATCACCTCTTATTCCTGAAATTCAAGATTATACACACTTAGGCACTTTGACAGGAAGTGCATGCTACTGAAGTATCAAAGAGGATTTTCTTACCCACAGAGATGAGGTGGCAATAGTTTTCCAACATCACATCCATATATAGAGTCTTCTGAGCATGATCCAGGTGCTGCCACTCCTCCTGAGTGAAGTCCACAGTCACATCATTGAAAGACACTGATCCCTAGAATGGATGGAACTGTAATCAGAACAGGTGGACTTGGCCAGGTGCGGTGGTTCACGCCTGTAATCCCAGCACTTTGGGAGGCCGAAGTGGGTGGATCACTTGAGGTCAGGAGTTAAAAACCACCCTGGCCAAGATGGTGAAACCCCATGTCTACTAAAAATACAAAAAATTAGCTGGGCATAGTGGCGCGTGCCTGTAATCCCAGTTACATGGGAGGCTGAGGCAAGAGAATAGCTTGAAACCAGGAGGTGGAGGATGCAGTGAGCCCAGATCATGCCACTGCACTCCAGCCTGGGCGACAGAGCAGGACTCTGTCCAAAAAAAAAAAAAAGAAAAAGAACAGGTGGACTAGATATTGGGAACTACTTTTGACCCTGCTTCCTTGTGGCAGTCATACGAATCCTAATATAGAAAGACTACAATTTTCCCTGTTCTATGATTTATATTGTAGGGAAAACAAAAATCAAGGTAAAAATATCCATCAGTTAGTTTTTAAATAACACATTCTAAGAATATTGACTGTGAAGCCACTTAATGCCAAAAACTGTATTTATTTATGGAAGTGCCAAGACAAACACTGTTTCTGCTCAGAAGTTACCAGAGGCATGTAACACATACTTGCAAGAAAATGTAAGTAAACACAAACCTGCAAGAAGGTGTCACAGGTACAACAAAGAAGTTTGTACAAGATACAGCATTTATCACAAAGGTAGAACAATTTTTCAGGCTTCACTAAGGAGGAAAATGTTTCCCCATTTAACATGAGTATGTTATACATGAAGAAAATTGTATGTGCATGGTGAGATTTTTCAGCATGCAGCAATAACAGAGTAAAACAGTCAGGGAAACATTCCCTCAGATAATAATTATAAAATGTGCACATGCCATACAATAAACAACTAATAGAAAGCACTGGAAAGCAACTAAAGCAGGCGGAAACTGGAAAAGAGCTTATCCTTGAAGGATAGCAACTGCAATGTACAAGAACTACTAATTTTGTGGCTTTTTTTGCATCACGGTACCTGAAACCCCACAGCTCTCATGGCATAAAACCACCACTTACTTCCTCAAAGGTAATGGGAGGACAGAAACGAGAGCTTGAGGCTGGGCGTGGTGGCTCGTCTGAGGTCAGGAGTTTGAAACCAGCCTAGCTAACATGGCAAAACCCTGTCTCTACTAAAAATACAAAAATTAGCTGGGTGTGGTGGTGGGTGCCTGTAATCCTAGCTACATGGGAGGCTGAGGCAGTACAATTGCTTGAACCCGGGAGAAGGAGGTTGTAGTGAGCCGAGATTGTGCCACTGCACTCCAGTCTGGGCGACAGAGAGAGATTGTGTCACAAAAAAAAAAAAAGTGAGAGCTGGAAATTTAGGTTAATTCTGGAAGCGAGGGAACTACAGAAAGGATGAAAATGAAAATCTGAGCATAAACTCTGCCAAACTCCTGGTTGATAAAATATGCATGTGTTGGAGAGATCACAGAGGGCTTAGCAAAAAGCAGGCAGAAATACAACAGAAAAGAATCTTGAAAAATAAAAGTGCACCTAGTAAGATTCTAAGGCTTCTGCTTCTTGACTGATGGTATTCCACAGCCCAAGAAGAATAAAACTTAAGGCTTACGGGATTAAGGTGTCAGAGGTTGAACTGACAAAGCAGCAGGAAGTGTAGAGGGTAAAACTTGAAAAAGAGAAATGCAGGACGTAAGCCCCCAAATCTAAACACTCACCAATTCCTTGATTGAGAGAAAAGTAGATGAACACAAGAGAGAACCTATCTGCTTTCAGGAGGTTAGAGTAAAAGGCAGCAGGTAGAAGCTTGAAGAACTAAGAGGATATATCAACTGCTTTACACTGAGCAGGAAGACAAAGTTTGATGTTTGATTACAAGCCTACTAAAAATAATAATAATTATCAGAAGAACATAACAGACATAACAGAATTCAGATTACAATACTATTTATGATGTCCAGTTTTCTAGCAAAAATTACTAAACATGCAAACAAAACAAAACAAAAAGGAGTGGGGGGAATAAGACCTGTAGTCACCAAAAGACAATCACAGAAACTAACTACTAGTGGGCCCTGATGTTGGATTTTGCCAAAAAAAAAAGGCTTCAAAGTAGCTGTTCTAAATGTATTCAAAGAAATAAATGAAATAAAAAATTAACTAGATAAGCTCGATAGGAGTGCAGAAATAGAGAATCAGTATCCATGTAAATCAATCAAGAGAAAGTAAGTAATCTGAACAGAAAGAAAAAAGAATCATGAAAAATGAACAGACTCACAAAGATCCATAGGTCATATTCAAAAATCCAACATGGATATAATTAGAGTCCCAGAATGGGGAGAGAAAAAGAAAGGGCATAAATAAATTTTATGGAAATAATGGCCTAACTCCAAACTTGGCAAGAACTTTTAATTTACATATTCAAAGAGTTTAATTAACCCTAAAAGGATAAACACCAAAGAAAACCAAACTTAGCCAAATCCTAATTAAACTGCTACACAGCCAAGAATTCTACATGAAGCAAAACTATATATTCAAAATGAAGGCAACATAAAGATATTTTCAGATAAAACCTAGAGAATTCATCACCAGCAGGACTGCACCATCAAAAATACTAATAGGCCAGGCGTAGTGGCTTACTTCTGTAATCTGGGCACTTTGGAGGGCTGAAGCAGGAAGACTGCTTGAAGCCAGGAGTTTGAGATCAGCCTGGGCAACATCACCACAGGACTGCAACATCAAAAATGCTAATAGGCTGGATATGGTGGCTTACTTCTGTAATCCGGACACTTTGTGGGGCTGAGGCAGGAAGACTGCTTGAAGCCAGGAGTTTGAGATCAGCCTGGGCAACAAAGTGAGACCTCCATCTCTGGAGCGGGGGAAGGGGGAGGGGTGGTGGGGCCTAAAGGAAATTCTTCAGGCTTAAGGTAAAAATGACACTAAGGTCTTTAGGAAGGTATGAAGAAAATAAGAAAAATTGTAAGAGTATAAATATTCATTTCCTTTCTTCTTTACGAGATATGACTGTTTCAAGCAGCAGTCAGGGAATGTCTTCTGCTATTTTAGCATGAAAGCAACCACAGATAATATGTAAATAAATGAGCAAAGATGTGTTTCAATAAAACTTAGTTATGGACACTAATATTTAAATTTCATGAAGTTTTAGTATGTCAGGAATATTTTTTCATGTAAATGTTTTCAAACGTTTCAAATGCAAAGACAATTCTTAGCTCACAATCTGTACAAAATAGGAAACAGGCTGGATTTTGGCCTGTGGACTATAGACCCTTCTAATACCATTTATTACCAACATAAATATCACACACATGGCAAACAAAAAAGTAAAAGACAGGTATTAATAAATGAAACTATAATGTGGCAAGATTGATATATTTTTACCATAACTAATTTAATATTAACCTTAAGAAAATCCTGATAAGTTGAAGATCCATACTGTAATCCTAGGGCAATCACACAAAAAATCCAAACGCATAACTAAAAAGCTAACAGAGGAATGAAAATGAATCATTAAAACGTATATGACTGACACAAAATACAACAGAATGTAGGAACAGATAAGCAAAAACGGGTTAGGAGGAATTTAAATGCATATTACGAAGTGAATGAAGCCACTCTGAAAAGGCTACATGGTATACAGCCTTCCAGATTCTAACCAAATGGCATTCTGGAAAAGGCAACATTTTGGAGAGAGTAAAAAGATCAGTGGTTTCCAGGGGGTAGCAGGGAGGGAGGGATAAATAGAAAGAGCAAAGAGGATTTTTAGGGCAGTGAAACCATTTTGTAAGATAATATAATGGTGAATATATGCCATTATATATTTGTCAAAACCCACAATATCAATATCAATAGTGAACCCTAATGTAAACTATGAATTTTGGGTGAAAATAATGTGTTAATGTAGCTCCAGGAATGAGACTAAATTAGCCGTAGACCAAAATGCTGCTCTTGACCTACACTAACAAAAACTTAAAAGCAAGCCTCAAAAGGATCAAAATGGACTGAAGTAACTTAATTCTTTAATGTAACATAACAAAATCCAGCATTCAGCAATTTAAAATTCAAGTAAAAAATTTCCAAGCATGCAAAATAGGACTAATATTCATGAGGGGAAAAAAATGATTAAAAGAAACAGACCCAGAAATGACAGAGGTGATGGATTTAACAAACAAGATGGGCTGGGCACAGTGGCTCATGCTGGTAATTCCAGAACTCTGGGAAGCTGAGGCAGAAAGATCACTTGAGCCCAGGAGACCAGCCTGGGCAACTTAGCAAAACCCTGTCTCTACAAAAAATTTAAAAATTAGCTAGGTGTGGTGACACACACCTGTGGTCCCAGCTACACTGGAGACTGAGGTGGGGGGATCACTTGAGCCCAGGAGTTGGAGGCTGGAGTGAGCTCTGATTGTACCACTGCACTCCAGCCTGGGCAACAGAGTCTCAAACAAACAAGCAAAAAACAAGAATGTTAAAACAGAATTATTATAGGCTGGGCACAGTGGCTCACGCCTGTAATCCTAGCACTTTGGGAGGCCAAGGCAGGCGGATTGCTTGAACCCAAAAGCTCAAGACCAGCCTAGACAACATGGTGAAATCCTGTCTCTACAAAAAATAGAAAAATTAGCTGGGCATGGTGTCACATGCCTGTAGTATCAGCTACTCAGGAGGCTGAGGTGGGAGGATCGCGTGAGCCCAGGATGTTGAGGCTGAAGTGAGCCATGATTGTGCCACTGAACTCCAGCCTGGGCTACAGAGCGAGACCCTATCTCGAAACAAAAACCAAACAACATTCAGGTGTTGCCAATGTGATAGTATTACGAAGTAGGGCCTTTAATACGTGATTAGGCCAGTCATTAAGGTTTCTCCCTTTGTGAATGGGATTAAGGCCCTTGTAAAAGGGGCTTCATGTAGCATGTGGCTGGCTTGTACTTTTGCCATGTGAGGACACAGGCTCAAGGTGCCATCTTGGAAGCAGAGAAGAGACCTCACCAGACACCCAAACCTGCCTGAATCTTCATCTTGGACCTCCCAGCCTCCAGAATTGTGAGAAAATTTATTTTTGTTCTTCATAAATTATCCAGTTTCACGCATTCTGTTATAGCAGCACAAAGAACGAAGACACCATACAATCATAAGAAAGTTAGAATGGCTATAAAAATATTAACCAAAATAGATTTCAGGACAATATTATTTAGAATATTATCAAGGATTAATGGAAGCATTTCATAATAACAGGGCAGGGTGAATTCATGAGAGGACACAACAATCCTAAATATAAATGCATCTAAAAACAAAGCTTAGTTATAATAGCAGATTTCAACTTTCTTCCTTCAGTCACTGCTGTAACAGACTGAAGAACAATAAGAATACAGAAAACTTTCAACACAATCAACCAATTTAATCTCACTGATATTTACAGGATACACCCAATAACATCAGAATATGCATTCTTTACAAGGGCACAGAGAACACTGACCAAATTAAACTGTACTCTGTGCTATAAAAGAAGTCTCCATAAATTTAGGAAGACATCATATAGACTCAGCGCTGACTGCAACAGAATTAAACTAGAACCAGTTACAGGAAGCTACCTGGAAAATCCCCAAATATCTGGAAATTAAACACATTTCTAAATAACCAATGGGTAAAAAACAAACATGAGAAAATTAGAAAATATTTTCAACTGAATAAGAAAATGCAACATGTCAAAACTTGTTGGAAGCCCTTTAAATAGTGCTTACAGAGAAATTTATAGCATTTAAAGCTTCTATTAGAAAAAAAGAAATGTCTTAACTCAATATACACTTCCATCTATGTAAGAATTGGAAAAGAAGAGATAATTATACCCAAAGTCATGAGAGGGAAAGGAAATACAAAATAAAAGAGGAGAAATGAGGAAACAAAAATACTAGAAGAAATCAATGAAACTAAAAGCTGCTGTGGTACTTTGAAAAAATCAACTACATTGATATACCTGTAGCCAACGAACCAGGGGAAAAAGTGAGAGATACAAATCATCAATAACAAGAATAAAAAAGGGGGATTGCTACAGATTATACAAACATCAAAAGGATAAAAAGAGCAACAACTTTATGCCAATACATTTTACAACTTAGATGAACTGAACAAATTCCTAGACAGTCACAAACTACAAAAGCTCATTGAATTAAAAGAAAAACTGATAACCTGAACCGTCTTCATTCTATCACCAAAATTGAACTACTGGTTAAACATCTTTCCACAAAGAAATCTCCAAGTCAGATAGATGGCTTCACAATGAATTCTAACAAACGTTTAAGAAGAAACAATACCAATTCTATATAAATTCTTTCAGAAAATAGTGAGGAGAGAATACATCCCAATTCATTTATGAGATAGCATTACCCTGACACCAAACAGAAAAACGAACCACAGATAAGAAAAATCAGTAACAACATATTAGCAAATTCATCATATTTAATATATAAAGCAATATATACAAAAGTATTATATCATGACCAAGTGGAGTTTATCCCAGGACAACTAAATTTAATATTTCAAAAATCAATCAATATAATTCATTATAGTAATATTAAAAAAAGAAAAAAGCCATATAATGTGAAAAACCAATAGATGAAGAAACACTTTTTTTGTTTTTTGTTTTGTTTTGAGACAGAGTTTCACTCTTTGTTGCCCAGGCTGGAGTGCAGTGGCACGATCTTGGCTCACTGCAACCTCCGCCTCCTGGGTTCAAGCGATTCTCCTGTCTCAGCCTCCCGAGCAGCTAGGATTACAGGCGCCCACCACCACATCCAGATAATTTTTTTTTGTATTTTTGTATGTTGCCCAGGCCAGTCTTGAACTCCTGGCTCAAGTGATTCACCTGCCCTGGCCTCCCAAAGTGCTGGGATTACAGGCATGAGCCACCACACCTGGCCCAGAAAAACTTTTGAGAAAATTTAACACTCAGTCATGATAAAAACTATCAGCAAACTGGAATGTCTTCAATCATTTAAAAAGAAATTCCAGCTGGACATGGTGGCTCACGCCTGTAATCCCAATACTTGGGGAAGCCAAGGCGGGCAGAACACTTGAGGCCAGAGTTCAAGACAAGCCTCGCCAATATGGTGAAACACCGTCTCTACTAAAAATACAAAAATTAGGCCAGCATGGTGATGCATGCCTGTAATCCCAGCTACGTGGGAGGCTGACGCACCAGAATCACTTGAACCTGGGAGGCAGAGGTTGCAGTGAGCCGAGATCCACCACTGCACTCCAGCCTGGACGACAGGGCAAGACTCTGTCTCAAGGAAAAAAAAAAAGAAAAAAAAATCCTAATCCTATAGCTAATATCAAACTTAATGAAAAACAATAAATAACTTTCGCCTAAGTTGGGCACAAGACAAGAATGTCTGTTCTTAGAACTTCTACTCAACATTGTACTGAAGGTTCTAGACAATGTAGTAAGGAAAGACAGAAATGAAGAGACTATAGATTAGAAAAAAAGAAAACAGTCATTATTCACATATGACAGGATTGTCCATGTAGAAAATTCTAAGAATCTACCAAAAAAAAAAAAATTACTAGAATAAGAGAGTTTTGAAAGGTTGCAGGTCAAGATAAAAAAATCAATTGCATTTTCACGTACTAGCAATAAACAGTGGGAAATTTAAATAAAAATGAACACCATTTACAGCAGCATTAAAAAAAATCCAAGGATAAAAAAACATTTACAAGACTGGTACACTGAAAGCAACATTACTGGGAGAATTTAAGGAAGATCTAAATAAAAGGAGATGTGCATCATGTTCATCAACTGGAAAACTCTATTAGCATTAATGATTATTATTCTTGTATTTAAACTGTTATAAGCATTTTAACATTTTCTTGTCTCCTAATGAAATGTCTGTATACATTCCTCTAAGGCACTTTCCATCTGATGCTATAAAGAATAAAATTGGGAGTAACTGTTTAGTGTTATTGGTACAGAATTTCTACGTGAAATGAAGAAAAAGTTCCGGAAATAGATAGTGGTGACAGTTACACAACTTGTGAGCGTACTTAATGGCTTTGAATTATACACTTAAAAACGGTTAAAACGGTAAGCTCTCTGTTATGTATATTTTACCATAATAAAAAGTTAAACACAAAAGCACAGAAAACAAAAATATGTAAGCAAGCACAGGGGTGAGCCCTTGGAGAAGTGGAAAATAAGTGAAAATGTTAAATGGGAAGACAAGTGACCACTATGAGAGAGGAACCCAAATAAAGACGGTATCAGTGGAGGATGGAGGGAACTGTGGTAAGAGGAACAGAATTTACCACTCAATGGTTTTGCAGTGAATGGGAGACTTTTAACTCATGTTGGCTGTATTAGCAGGTGGGTAGGGGTTGGGGCCCTAACCAGATTGGAAAAAAACAAAAGGATAGGATGGGCAGAAGGAGACAATGAAGTGAATCTCAGGCATGTGCATGAAGGATCTGAGGAACACGTAGGTGGTGATATCTAGCTGGAGGCTGGATATATAGTTTTGACAATACATCAAAAAAGACAGAGGTTTAGAATTAAAATTACTTGAGCATCGTTAGAATAATAGTGGTAGGTAGTGAACAGGAGAGTGTAAATAGAAGAGAACCAATACAGAATCTGGAGAACACCAGTATTTAAGAGGTCCAGATACAAAGATAAATGTTCAGAGTAAAACAAGAAAGAGTAGTGTCTTTGAAACCAGAAGCAGAATATTTTAAGAGTTATACTTCTAGTTTAGTATGGCAGTCTATACAAATATATTTACTTCTACATCCAAACATAAAATTGGAAGAAATGTGAAAATAGAAATAAATCTACAATACAATTAATATACTAAGAAGGTGTTATTAGAAGGCCACAGATTTTTAGAAATTGTTAGCAGCTGTGAACAAAACTAAAGGTAGAGAAGAAACGCAAGATTCTCAGTTCTTTGTACAAGTTGCCAATCACGCTTCCATCCTCAAAGCCTCAACACAAGACTTCTTGCTACTTACTAATTCTATATAAATTGTCAATTTCACTACCATTTTGACTCCAGTCTGTGGATGTAATACAGCCTTATATATTTTTTTAATCTACACAAGACAGGTTCATTCAGTAATACATTTTCATTTAGTTCAAGGAAATGCATTTTTGTCCCTGCATAGCTTCTGGAAGAAGACTGAGAGAGGAGATAGTGAATGGTATACCCACTATTTTTTTTTTTTTAAATAAAGAGAGTCCTGTTCTGTCACTCAGGCTGAAGTGCAGTGACATCATGGCTCATTGTAGACCTGACCTCTGGGCTTAAGCCATCCTCCCACCTAAACCTCCCAAATAACTGGGACCACAGGCGCATACCACTGCACCTGCACTGGGCTAATTCTTTTCTTTTTTTGAGATAGTCTCACTCTGACACCCATGCTGGAGTGCAGCAGCGTAATCTTCACTCACTGCAACCTCTGCCTCCTGGATTCAAGCAATTCTCTTGCCTCAGCCTCCCAACTGGCTAGGATTACAGGCACCTGCCACCAAGCCCAGCTAATTTTTATATTTTTAGTAGAGACAGCATTTCACCATGTTGGCCAGGCTGGTCTCAAACTTCTGACCTCAGGTGATCTGCCCACCTCGGCCTCCCAAAGTCCTGGGATTATAGGCGTGAGCCACCGCGTCTGGCCTATTTTTTTTTTTTTTTTTTTTTTTTTAATTTCTGGTGGAGACAAGGATCTCTCTATGTTGCCCAGGCTGGCTGGTCTTGAACTCCTGGACTCAAGCAATTCTTCTGCCTCAGACTCCCAAAGTGCTGGGATTACAGGTGTGAGCCACCATGCCTGGCCTGATATATCCACTTAATGTGTGAACATTGTTTAAAATTGGGAGCATTTGTGGAAGGTAGAAGTCTTATCTGACCAATATGGGAAGAAGGGAGGACCAGTTTTCTGAAGGGAAAGATAGGTAGGAGGATGTAGGACAAGACCGACATATGCCCAAATATCCTTAAAAAAAAAAAAAAAAAAAAAAGACTTTCAGAAAGGAGAGAGAAACCATCGCCTTACCTGAGCCATGGTTTTGAGATATGAAAGAGATGACCAGTCCTTCCTTTGGAGTCCTCTTTAGAAAAGAGGCAGTTCCTAAGGAGGCAAAGCCGAGACAAAAAAAAGCCACATGAGACCACATGTGCCTCACAGCTCTTATAATTCTATTAAAATTGCCTCCATTTCCCTTGTATTGATCCTTGTCCACTCTGAACATGCCACATAAATATAGATGGGAGAACCAGCTAGGCAAATCCTGTTTTATCCCCAAGGCCAGAGATACAGGGTTTTGGGGTAGCAGGATGGATTTTGGGCAAGCTCCTCTCCCCTCAAGCACTACCTTTTCTCTCCCAGTCAGCCTACTGTTATTAACTACTTCCAAGCTGCTCTCCGTTAAGGCTGTACCATTTATAGTACTGCCAGCAATATATGAGAATACCTGTCATTCCACACCGAGGAATACTACTGATACAAATTTTTTTATGCTTGTCTATCTAACACATGTAAATTGTGGTTCTAGTTTCTAGTTTTCTTACCATGAACAAGAAGCTTCTTTTCGTAAGTTTAAAGAACGCTTTTAGCTTCTTATTTGTGGTCTCATCATTTATTTCATTTTCTATTATTTTTATTTTCTGAATTGTTGTTAGACTTCTTTAAAGGAAGGAAATTAATCCTTTATTTTTGTGGTAGGAGTTCTAAATAATTTTTCTTTTTTAGAGACAGGGTCATACTCTGCCATCCAGGCTGGAGTACAGTGGTACTATTCTAGCTCACTGCAACCTCAAACTCCTGAGCTCAAGCGATTCTGTCTCAGCCTCCCAAGCAGCTAGGACGAAAGGCACACACCACCACGCCTGGCTAATTTTTAAAATTATTATTATTTTTTGAGATGGGGTCTTGCTTGCAATGTTGCTCAGGCTGGTCTCAAACTCCTGGCCTCATGTGCTCCTCCTATATATGATTACAGGCATGAGCCATTGTGCCCGGACCCAAATAATTTTTTATAGTTTCTCATTTGACTGTTTTTTTTCTACGTAAAAATACAATTTTAAAAATTATTTGGCCATCTAGTTTGGTATCACAAAGTACTCCAGAATCTGTATTTCCTTCACTCATCAAAACTGCCATCTTTATCACATATTTTATTTCCTTCATATATCTAAGTAGAGCTAGGCTTTATATTTATTTCCACTGAACTGTTCATTTAATTGCCAGGATCACCTTACAGTTATCAGTTTTAAAACAGTTTAGTATCTACTAGGGCTACTTCCTTGACAGTTTTTCTCTCTCAGAATTTCTGGTGTTTATTTTCTCCTAACAATGCTAGCAAGTTCAAACATTTTTATTAAAATTTTAATGGAAATCCATGAAAGGTAAGGAAGTTTTGACATTTTATCATGTTGTGTCTTCCTGTCCTTTTATTCAAGTCTTATTTTTATTTTATTTTTGAGACAGGGTCTCACTCTTTGCCTAGGCTAGAATGCAGTGGCATGATCATGGCTCACTGCAGCCTCGACTTCTTCAGCTCAAGCAATTCTCCCTCTTGCATAGCAGGGACCATAGGCATGTACCACCCACATCCAGCTAATTATTTTTTAATTTTAATTTTTTTGTTTTTGAGACAGGGTCTCACTCTGTTGCCCAGGATGGAGTGCAGTGGCCTATCACTGCTCACTGCAGTGTCGGCCTCACTGGGCTCAAGTGATCCTCCTATCTCAGCCTCCTGGGTAGC
This sequence comes from Pongo pygmaeus, assembly GCF_028885625.2. Lineage (NCBI taxonomy): Eukaryota > Metazoa > Chordata > Mammalia > Primates > Hominidae > Pongo > Pongo pygmaeus. The sequence goes on along the minus strand of NC_072393.2, from coordinate 42,085,472 downwards.
TGGGACTACAGGGGCACGCCATCAAGACCGGCTAATTTTTTTTTTTTTGGTAGAAATGGGGTCTTACTATGTTGCTCAGGCTAGTCTCCAACTCCTGGGCTCAAGCAATCTTCCTGCCTTGGCCACCCAAAGTGCTGGGATTATAGGTGTGAACCATCGCATACTGCCTACTCTCAGGGTTGCTGAAAACTTTGAGAAAGGGTAAGTGGCTCACAGGGGCAGGTATGGGATAAGATATTCTGCATGGCTTTGTCCAAAAGGGCCCAGAGTAGGAAACAGAATTCATGCCCAACGACAGGGAATCAGACACCATAGGCACTTCTCAGTCTTGCAGCAGGCTCTTTTTAAAATTTATTTTTTTTATTTTGAAATGATTATAGATCCACAGAAGCTTGCAAAAATAGTGCAGAGAGGTCTCATTTACCTTTCACCCAGCTTCTCCACAATGGGCACATCTTCCATAACCATAGCATATGGTCAAAATCAGAAAACTGGCTGGGCATAGTAGGTAGCTCATGCCTGTAATCCCAGCACTTTCGGAGGACAAGGCAGGAAGATCGCGTGAGCTTAGGAGTTTGAGACCAGCCTGGGAAACATAGTGAGACTCTGTCTATACAAAATAAAAATACACAAATTAGCCAGCATGGTGGCGTGTACCTGTAGTCCCAGCTACTCAGGAGGCTGAGGCAGGAGGGTCACTTAGGCCCAGGAGTTTGAGGCTACAATGAACTATGACTGTGCCACTGTACTTCAACCTGGACAACAGAGCAAGACTCTGTCTCTAAAAAATAAAAATAAAAAATCAGAAAATTGTCATTAGACAATGTGCCAACTTCTTTCAGATATCAGTAGTTTTCCATGTGTTCATTATGTGCGTGTTTTTACCATTTTATCACACATTTAGATTTGTGTCACCACCACCACAATCAAGAGGCAAAACTATTCCATGTAAAGATACCGTTTTAAAGTAATTGTTTAAACGACCCATCAATACCACTCCTGAGTATCTATCCATGACAAACAATAACATGTATCTACAAAAAGACCCGAATGTGAATGTTCGTAGCAGTTTTATTCATAACCACCTCAGAATTGGAAACAACCCAAGTGTGCATCAATGGATACACAGACAAACTAACTGTGATCCATCCAGACAATGGAATACTACTTTGTACTAAGAAGAATGAAGCAATGATACATGCAATAATATGAGTGAATTGCAACATGCAACTGAATTGAGCTCATGCCTGTAATCCCAGCACTTTGGGAGGACAAGGCAGGAGGATTGCATGAGCTCAGGAGTTCGAGACCAGCCTAGGCAACATAGTGAGACTCTGTCTCTACAAAATAAAAATACACAAATTAGCCAGCATGATGGCATGTACTTGTAGTCCCAGCTACAGCTTACTGATTGCAATATCCTTACTGAATGAAGCCAGACTCAAAAGGCTACATTCTGCATGACTCCTTTTATGTGAGATGAAATTACAACAGAGGTTACTTCTGTGCCAGGGTGATTGGACGGGGGCTAGAAGTGTTCTGTGTTTGTTTTCATTTTAAATTTGGGTGATGGTGGTGACATGAGTTTAAAAAAATGCAAATATATACATTTGCTTATATTAAAGTAATGAAAGGATAAGCTGAAAACTTAGATAAAAGATAGTATATAACATTCTGTTGCTCTTGTCACTAACAAAGTATCCTGGAGGCCAGGCAAGGTGGCTCACGCCTATAATCCCAGCACCTGAGGAGGCCAAGGTGGGCAGATCACCTGAGCCTAGGAGTTCAAAACCAGCCTAGGAAACATAGCAAGACCTCCAACTGTACAAAAATAAAATAAAATAAAATTAGCCAGGTATGGTTGTACATGCCTGTAGTCCCAGCTACTTGGGAGGCTGAGGTGGGAGGATCACCTGAGCCCAGGGAGATCGAGGCTGCAGTGAGCCATGATCAAGCCACTGCACTCCAGCCTGGGCAATGGAGTGAGACCTTGTCTCAGAAACAAACAAACAAAACAAGAAAACAAAAAAATCCAAAGTATCCTGGAGGCCCTTCATAAATCCATGCAACCGATCCCTTTTCATGGCTGCATAATACTCCTCAGTGGCACTGTACTTGGTTAATTCAACCAGTTTCCTTCTCTTGGATATTTGGAATTCAATTATTTCTTTACACTTTCCAAAATAATTCCCTGTGATGTAGATCCAATGACCCTCACAAAAACCCTGAGTGAGGTAGGTCCTATTATACCTGAAATTGACTAACATGACTAACACAGGAGATACTCATGGCTTGCTCAGTGTTACACGTTGCAGAGGTGGCCTAGTCAAGATTTTTTAAATGACAGCATTGAGATATAATTTACACACCATAAAATTCATCCATCTAAAGTATACGATTCAATGGTTTTTGGTATATTCACAAACCATCATAATGAACAATCATACACAATCTAATTTTAGAACATTTCAATCACCATGAAAGAAACTCCAAAAGAATGCATGCCAAATTTAAGATCATTAAGATGTATGCCTATGTGTTTTTTCCTAAGAGTTTTATAGTTTCTTTTGCTTTGTTTTGAAACAAGGTCTCACTCTGTTGCCCAGGCTGAAGTGCAGTGGTGTGATCACGGCTCACTGCAGCCTCGACCTCCCTGGGCTCAGGTGATCCTCCCACCTCAGTCTCCTGAGTAGCTAGCCACAGGGGCGTGCCACTACGCCTGGCTAATTTTTGTATTTTTGTAGAGACAGGGTTTCACTAAGTTGCCCAGGCTGGTCTTGAACTCCTGGACTCAAGCAGTGCACACACCTCAGCCTCCCAAAATGCTGGGATTACAGGTATGAGCCACCAAGCCCCACCAAAAGTCTTATTTTAAAATGTGCTCTTTAATAACATATCATGTAATTAGTAAAGTCACTTCCTTTGTGTCTCTTATTTTTGATGACCACTATAAATTCTTCCCCATACTTTCCACATACACACACACACCCTATTTATTTGTTAATGTTTTTTCCAACAACCCTGAGTTTTCTAATTGTAATCACTGTTCATTTTTAATAGGATGAAAACTTAGAAATCTTTCTGCCTCAGCCTCAGCTGATATCCCAAAGATAGTGAATGAAACAAAATTCTAAGAGAACTTCATTCAAGAACAGGATCTTATACAGCTGTTGAGTGTAAAATTTTGCTATCATTATACTCCTCCTTTAAAGACGGTGGAGAGGCTGAGAGAGGAGAATGTATTTTTAAGAGACTGTTATTTTTAGAACAGTGTTTTTCCAGGGAGAAAAACGTGAGTGATTCTCCCTTCTTTACAACACACAAGGGGTCCCTCAGACCCTGAGGCCACCAGGAACCAAAGTGGTGAGAGACTTCTCGGCAAAAATTTTACATATTTCTAGGATTTGGGAGGGCAAAGTGACTGAGGTGGCTAATTCCCACCTTAGCACTAGGTAAAGACCCCATAGGTGGAGGCTGTCTGGGTTGTCTTGGGTCCTATCAAAGAGGACTGACTGGAAAAACCCACCCACCAGAGTCGGTGGGCCACTGAATGCCCAGAGGAACCACTGGGGCAGCAGCTGGAGAAGAGGCTATGCCCATGAGAAGGGAAGTGTATCTGGAGGTTCCAAGCAGCAGGTTCTCTTGGAAGGTAAGAGATGACTTACACTAAATTATAGTGGTATGAGTCATGTTAGCCTCTTCTTGTCTCTGACTTCTGTCTTCTCATATCTTTCCCAGCCCCCAATCCATGAGAGCTGAAGACTGCCTATAGGGAGTAAAGAGGAAACAAAATAAAGGTTGGGGAATTAGAGAAGAAACTAATCATGTATCCTTTCACATTTCAGGCTTCCAGCAGAAGAAATTCATCCAGAAAAAAAAAAAATATACACACACACACACACACACTCAAATAGGAATTTTGAGAGTGGCAGTTACGAGATAAAGTTTTTTTCTCTGTGTTCCCAGTGGTATTCTATTCATTTAAGCATATCAGTCATCAGTCAATACCAGGTTTCCCAATAAATGATCTGTTTTGGAGGGGGAGGGACGGAGTCTCGTTCTGCCGCCCAGGCTGGAGTGCAGTGGCGCGATCTTGGCTCACTGCAACTTCCACCTCCGAGTTCAAGCGATTCCCCTGCCTCAGCTCCCGAGTAGCTGGGGCTACAGGCATGCGCCATCATACCCAGCTAATTTTTATATTTTTTAGTAGAGACGGGGTTTCACCATGTTGGTCAAACTCCTGACCTCAGGTGATCTGTCTGCCCCAGCCTCCCAAAGTGCTGGGATTACAGGCGTGAGCCACCGCGCATGGGCCCAATCTTTTTTTTTTTTTTTTTTTTTGAGACGGAGTCTTGCTCTGCCACCAAGGCTGGAGTGCAGTGGCACGATCTCAGCTCACTGCAAGCTCCACCTCCCGGGTTCACGCCATTCTCCTGACTCATCCTCCCAAGTAGCTGGGACTACAGGCGCCCGCCACCACGCCCGGCTAATTTTTTTGTATTTTAAGTAGAGACGAGGTTTCACCGTGTTAACCAGGATGGTCTCGATCTCCTGACCTCGTGATCCGCCCGCCTTGGCCTTCCAAAGCGCTGGGATTACAGGCGTGAGCCACCGCGCCCGGCCCGCATGGGCCCAATCTTATCCTCTGAAAATTATTTTGCCTCTTCCTCTCCATTAAAAAAAAAAAAAAAACACTACTTATTTTACTTGTCTAATTACCAGAGTCATATTCTACAGGCATATATAAAATGCCCAATACTCATAAATCAATCTAAACAATGCATACTTTAGTCAGCACTCGGTTTCTCAAGCACTCCACCTAAGTCACACAGTGTGCCACATTCACAGTCATCATAGGTCGTGTACACCAAATACTTTAAAAATTAGGCATATTCACAGCTGCATCACCCACTACATAGTCATAATTCCATAGGCCCCCACATCGTGCACAATTTCACAGAACTTACACTTCCACAAAAAGTAACAACCTTTCACTCACAATGCCCTCATTGTCGCCTCTCCAGAGTCGGACACAGGCTCAAACACAAATCGACTCGCACCTAATTTAAATTAAAACTTAAGACACGCAGGGACCCTATCACTTTCATAAACAACCGGTTCCACAACGTCACACAGAATAACACATTCCCCTACCACACGACACACAGGACAGGTACAAAAAGCCACACACACACACGGAGCGCCTGTTGTGTGCCAGGCCGTGCTCTAGGAGCCGGGGGACGAAAATCAGACGAAATTCCTGCCACTGGGGAGCTCACCCCCCGCCTCGGGCAACCGGTTCCCTTCTTCAGGCGCTCCCCGGCCCGCGCTCTGGTTCCTGCTTCCCTCCCAGCCTTCTCTGGGGCCCGGACTCGCACTTTCCTCCAGCCAACTCCTCGTCCCAGGTTGCTCCTCTTCCCTTCTTGCTTTCCCCAGCCCAGGTTCCCGCCTCCCTCCTCAGCCTTCCTTACGGGTCACAGAGTCACCCGCCTCCTCCGCGCCCGCAGGACCAGCCAGCCTCACCTTCAGTCGCCGGCCGGGCTTCTGCGCATGCGCACTCCCGCGCGGACGATGCCTCCCAGGTGTCTCCGCGGCGCGTTCCTGCTGTCCACCGGCTACGCGCGCCTTCTCCACATCCGGGCGTTTCCGGCCTTGGACTACATTTCCCACAGGCGCCCGGGCCGTTTTCGAACTTTGATCTCCTGTTCCCCTTCCAAGTTCTCATGGTGAGTGGCTGGGATGCGGGCGGCGCTCACGGTGAGGAAGCCCGGAGCTCCCGGGACGCAGACAGGGTGTGCAGGGCCGTAGCTCGGGCTTGTGTATGCGCGTGTGCGTGTGTGAGTGTTTCACGCCGGGACAAGGCGGCGGTGTGCGCGGCGAGAAGGCTGCGACAGGTGCGTGATTGTGTTCCTGTCCCTGCTCGGATGCGGAACCTTTGGGTGGCCGTGGTCGGCTGTCATGTGGGGTGTGTGACACTGTAGGGTTTGAGACCTTCCATCATGACAGTGCTGCTGTGGCCTAGTGTGATGGAAGAGCCTTTAAGTCTGTGGTGTTGTGTGTGTAAGGGGTGAAGCTTCATTTCTGCAGTGCTGTATTTAATGTTGGGACTGAGGGGTCTGTCGAAGATCTCCCCCATGTGCCTGTGAGGACTATGATCCATGCCTATGTTAAGCAGAGTCATCTTGCAACGAAGCATGGCCCGCGTTGTCTTCTCAGGGCACCCCCGTCCCCAGTTCTCAGCCTGGTGTTTGACACAGGATCCTGGCGGAGTGCCCACCTAAGCGGCAGTTTTAGACTCGATTGTTTCTTGGGCTCTGCAGTCTCTGAGTTCCCAGCTTCCTTTTTTCTCCCGCTTTATAGCCGTATAGACCCCAGCTGCAGTGAAATGGCCACCAAAAAGGGAAGGGATAATCGAGTGGTGGAATAAAATCTGCAAACAGAAAAAGCACAGACCTGTTTTCGGAACGAGGCTTTTCGAGTTGTAAGTGTCCCTTAGGCAGAGTTCTGGGAAGACGTGATGGGGAGAACCTAGGAGTAGGATTCCTTCCTCAGAGGCTCTCCTTTGGGAACTCTCAGAGGTCAGTTTCCATGTGATCCACATCATTCCCAGAGCTGTCTCCCCAGGAGACTTATGTGAATTTAGAGAAAGTCCCCAGTCCTGGGTATCAGTGACCGTGGCCTTTCCCTTGAATACTAAGAAGGGTTAGCAGTACTCCCATCTCCCTTTTACTTCCATCTGAGTATGTGTATGGTAGATGAGAGCTCGTGTGGTGGGAATAATTTTTTCCAATTTAGCCAATCTGGGTTCCAAGAAAGGTCTGATGTCTCATGATTCCTTACCCCTTCTCCCTTGCCTTGAGTTTCTCTAAGAGCCCCGAGGAAAGGGAACCATTGCTGAGCATATCTGAAAACCAAGATCAAGGAAGTTTTGTTGTATTTTCTATTTTTGTTCTCTGATTTTGTTTTCCAGAAAGGGAGTATTTTTTTCTCCTCCTGAAATGCTAGTCAGTGATTAGGTTACTATTAGGCAGGGCCTTGTGAGGTGCTTTGACCAATAAAATGTGGTGGAAGTGATATTGTGAGACTTCTGAGACAAAGCTACAGGAAGTCTTGCAGCTTTTTCTCTTCCCCTTTTCCTGCCCTGAGACCACCATGACTGAAGGCTAAGAGCAACTTGCTTGCGGATTAAAGATCACTTGGAGAGAGAGGTCCAGTGAGCAACAACGGCCAGAAATTTCAGGGAGACCATCTTGGAACATCCAGCCTCCGCCAAGCCAACAGCTGACAGCTGTCACATGAATATGATCAGCAGAAGAACCACTCAGGCAAGCCAAGCCCAAATTGCCAACCCCCCCAAATAATGAGCTAATTATTTTTTGTTTTAAGCCATAAACTTTTGAAGTGGTTATATAGCAATAGATAACTGAAACAGGTGTTTAACTTTCCAGACTTTTTAAATGACCATATTGATATAATTGTATTGTTCAACCTGTTTTGTAAAGTGATTTCTCTGATACAGTATCTTGAAAATATTCCTTATCCTTAACTATTTTCTACAACTTTGCATTTGTCTATCTTAGTATTATATTACATGGATATGTGGTAATTTATTTAACTACTAACTTCCCTTTGCGATACCTTTTCCTTGCTGTGTAGCTCCCATGTCTTGACCAACTTTACATTCCCCTCTAGGACCTTATGGGCACATGAGTTCCTATCATTTCATGGGTATGTAGACTCAGGAATGTGGCATTGACTTCTGGGTAGAGTATAGATGACTGACACACCCCCTCCATTCAGAGGAATTATTCAGGGGTGTGATATAACACCTACATACATTTATTTAACTAGCCAATTGGGTCTCCCCTTTTTTTGTTTTGAGATCGAGTCTTGCTCTGTCGCCCAGGCTGGAGTGCAGTGGCACGATCTCAGCTTACTGCAACCTCCACCTCCCAGGTTCAAGGGATTCTCCTGCCTCAGCCTTCCGAGTAGCTGGGACTACAGGTGCCCACCACCATGTCCAGATAATTTTTGTATTTTTAGCAGACATGGGGTTTCACCAAGTTGGCCAGACTGGTCTCAAACTCCTGACCTCAGGTGATCTGCCTGCCTCAGTCTCCCAAAGTGCTGGGATTACAGGCGTGAGCCACCGCGGCCAGCTGGGTCTCCCTTTTTACATCTGTTTTCCCCTTTCCAGTTCAAATTCTATATTCTGGGAACATCTTACTTTCTTCACCCTGATTGATTAGGGAATCTTCAGGGTTCTTAGGTAATTTTCTGAAGGACTGGTTTAAGATTCCTAGAGTTGGAAATGGGCGTCTATCCGGTGTTATTTCTAAAGTGTTATCACCCTAATCCTTTAGAATACTTTCTCGACTTCTTTCTGCTTGATGATTAAGGAATGGTCTCAATTCTCCATAGCCACATCAGACCAAAATTCCATTTCTTTGCCTATGTGAAGGGTTTATTATTAATTACCCTATTAATTTATGTCCAAACCAGATGTGATTTCCTTCTTGGAGCAATAGTTCGTGAAGAGGTTGGTTAACAGCAGTTCTGTGCCCAGGTAAATGAGAGGCAACTGATAAGAGGAACTCATTGTGTATAAAATCTTAGGATTCTAGATTTAGGACCTTTAAGACAGTATTTGAATTAGTGCTCTGGAATGTTTATGAAGAAAGTTGGGGTCTCTTCAGCCAGAATTCAGACCATTTCAACATTGCATTCCATGTATCATACACATATCTCTTTTTATTATTTTTTTCTGCTCTCAAAGCAGATTTCTCTCATTGTAAAATTAGTAGACTCTTAATTCAGAAGACTGGAGAATATTAAAAAAGCTTAAAGTAAAGCACTTTGAACATTTTATTCCAAATCACTTCACCTCATTTGTGAATAAGTGCATGGATATAGGCTTACAGGACTTTTTCATTCAAAACAGGGTTATATAACAATTGTTTTGAAATCTACTTGTTTCTAACAAAATATAGTGAACAAATTTCATGTCACTAAATTATGAACGGTGTCATAATCTTTTAATGGCTGCACTGTTTTGTTTGTATATGTAAGTTCTTTCCAGCTTTCTCCCATTATATGCAATGTTTTACTGCATATGCCTTTCTGTGCACATGTGAATTGTATCTTTTGGATAGAGTCTTAGATATTTGCTGAGAATGAGGCTTTCATAGTTAAAACCTGTTTACACATCTATATTAATTGCCCTCATTAAGTTTGCACCAATATACAACATATTATGAGAATGTCTATTCACTACTATATGGTATCATTAGTCTTTTATTATTATTATATTTTATTTTTATTATTATTATTTGAGACAGAGTCTCACTCTGTTGCCAGGCTAGAGTGCAGTGGCATGATCTCGGCTTACTGCAACCTCCGCCTCCCAGGTTCCAGCAATTCTTCCACCTCAGCCTCCCAAGTAGCTGGGACTACAAGGCGCATGTCACCACGCATGGCTAATTTTTGGTTTTTAGTAGAGACGGGGTTTCACCATGTTGGCTAGGATGGTCTCGATCTCCTAACCTTGTGGTCCATCTGCCTCGGCCTCCCAAAGTGCTGGGATTACAGGCGTAAACCACTGCACCTGGCCATCATTAGTCTTTTAAATCCACCAATCCAGTAGAAATTGTGTTTATTTAAATGAATTACCCATGCACAGGTTTCATTCAGTGTAATAAAATATGGGCTTCAGAAACAAAACCAGAACTGAAAGAAAATTGGTTTTGTAGGTAGAAAAATGTGATTTAAAAATGCAGATATGCCATTTATTTTGAGTGTGTATAGCTCACCCCTGTAATCCCAGCACTTTCGGAGGCTGAGATTGGTGGAACACTTGAGCCCAGGAGTTTGAGACCAGCCTGGGCAATATGGTGAAACCCCGTATCTACTAAAAATACAAAAAATTAGCTGGGTGTGGTGGTGCACCTGTAGTCCTAGCTACTTCGGAGGCTGAGATGGGAGGATCACCTGAGCCCAAGGAGGTTGAGGCTGTAGTGAGCCATGATTGTGCCAATGCACTCCAACCTGAGCGTTGGAGTGAGACCATGCCTCAAAAAAAACAAAAACAAAAAATTATTAAAATCGAGGGAAAGACCCAAAAACCCGATAGAAAAAGCGAGTAAAAGAAATGAACACATGAAATCACACACATACAGACAGAGAGAGAGAGAGAGAGAGAGCGAGGAAGCACAAATTTTAAAATTATAGCTTGCTGGCTTTTTAAAAAAATAAACCCAGCCGGGCGTGGTGGCTCATGCCTGTAATCCCAGCACTTTGGGAGGCTGATGTGGGCGGATCACGAGGTCAGGAGATCAAGACCGTCCTGGCTAACATGGTGAAACCCAGTCTTTACTAAAAATACAAAAAATTCGCCGGGCGTGGTGGCGGGCGCCTGTAGTCCCAGCTACTCGGGAGGCTGAGGCAGGAAAATGGCGTGAACCCGGGAGGTGGAGCTTGCAGTGAGCCAAGATGGTGCCACTGCACCCCAGCCTGGGTGGCAGAGTGAGACTCCGTCTCAAAAAAGTAATAATAAAATAATAATAATAAAAAAAACCCATGCAACCGCCATTAAAGACATAGAAACTTTCCAACATCCCAGAAGGCTCCCTCATATCTCTTCCCAATCATTATACCTCAAAGTTAACCATTAGTTTGACCTCTATAATAGAATAGTTTGCTTTGGTTTTGAACTTTATATAGGTGGAATCATATAGTATGTACTCTTGTGTCTGACCTCCTTTGCTCAACATTATCTCTCTATATAGATACATATAGATAACATTATATCCATTTTGCTGTACATAGTAGTAGCTTGTAATTTAACCTTTTTTTTTTTTTTTTGAGACAGGGTCTCATTCTGTACTCCAGGCTAGAGTGGCAGTGACACTATCATAGCTCACTGCCACCTCAAACTCCTAGACTCAAGCAATCCTCCCACCTCAGCCTCAGTTCCCTAAGTAGCTAGGACTATAGGTGCATACCACCACCACACCCAGACAATTTAAAAAAATTATAGAGATGGGGTCTCACTATGTTCCCTGTGCTGATCTTGAATTCCTGGCCTCAAGTGATCCCCCTGTCTCTCAGCCTCTGAAAGTGCTGGGATGACAAGTGTGAGCCATAGCACCCACCCTTTATCATGTAATTATTTTGTTAATTCCCTCTTGTTCACTCTCTCTACATATATCTGGTTGTATGTCTTAAGTCTTATACTACTAGAAATTAGGAGTTAGGCTGATCAGTGTATACAAAGTTTCAGTTATATGAGAGGAATAAGTTCTGGTGTTCTATTGCATAACATGATGACTATAGTTAATAATATTAAACATATGAACTGGAGGGGGAACAAGTCAGTCTATAACAATTCCCAATTAAAAAAAAAAAAAAAAAAAAAAAACTTGGCCAGGTGCAGTGGCTCACACCTTGTAATCTCAGCACTTTGGGAGGACAAGGTGGGCCAATCGCTTGAGCTCAGGAGTTCAAGACCAGCCTGGGCAACATGGTGAAATAAAAAAATACAAAAAATTAGCTGGGTGTGGTTGTGTGCCTGTAGTCCCAGATACTTGGGAGACTGAGGTGGGAGAATCACTTGAGCCCCGGAAGACAAGGCTGTAGTGAGCCGTGATTGCACCACTGCACTCCAGCCTGGGCATCAGTGTGAGACCTTGTCTCAACGAAACAAAACAAAACTCCTCTTAATGTCAAGGGAAAGACCCAAAAACCTGACAGAAAAGATGGGTAAGAGAAATTAACACATCACAAAAAATATGTAAAAGGGACCCTTAAATGTGTAAAAAGAGAAATACAAATTAAAATAATATGGAAACAGGCCAGGTGAGGTGGCTTACATCTGTAATCCCAGTGCTTTGGGAGCCTGAGGTGGAAGGATTGCTTGAGGCCAGGAGTTTGAGGTTACAGTGAGCTATGATTGCACCACTGCACTCTAGCCTGGACAACAGAGCAAGACCCTGTCCCTTGGCAGGGGGAGAGGGGGAATACTGAGACCATTTTTAACCTATCAAGATGACAAAAATTTAAAAGTATAACAACATATTCTGTTGGTGAGACAGGATATAGTCGGCTGACTAATGACCCTGCAAAAAGATATGTCCATGTCCTAATCTCTGGAAACTGTGAATGTTACTTAATTTGGAAAGAGGGTCTTTGCAGATGAAATTAAATTAAGAATTTTGAGATGAGTAGTTCATCCTGGATTGTCTGGGTGGGTCCTAAATCCAGTGACAAGCATCCTTGAAAGAGACACAAGGAGACTGGCAGACAGAGGAAGAAGAGGCAGCAATGTGACGCTGGAGGTGGAAATCTCAGTGATGGGGCCAGGAATGTCAAGGAATGGTCAAGGAATGGCTACAGCCACCAGAAAAAGAGGCAAAGTGAGGATTCTCCCCTAAAATCTCTAGGAGCGCTCCAGCCCTGCTGATGTCTAGATTTTTGGAGTTCTGGCCTCCAGAATGTGAGAGAGTAAACTATTGTTTAAAGCTACCAAGTTTGTGGTAACTTGTTAGAGCAGCCACAGGAGTGAGAATGTACAGGGAATCGGGCAGTCTCATATACTGCTGGTGGGAAAACAAACCGGCACAACCCTTATGGTGGGAAATTTGACAACGTGTACAAAAACTACCTACATATTTCCCTTGTGACCCAGCCATTCCACTGTTAGGAATCTGCCCTGAAGATACAACTCCACCTATTAAAAAATACGGCCATTAGAATGGATGATGTTTACCACTACTTGTTGACAAAGAAAAATGTTCACTTGTGTTAAATGAGAAAGACAGGTTTCAGAACAGCAACAATGTTCTAGCCGATGCTGTTTTTAATACTCAGTGTATGTAGAGGAGAGTAAAGGGATTTATCGTGAGATGCTCATAGGGGGCAACTGTTATTTTAGATTTCTTTTTTGAAATTTTTAATTGACAAGTAATAATTGTATATATTTGTACAATAATTGTATGTATTGTATGTACAATTGTATATTGATGTATATATTTGTACAATAATTGTATATATTTATATGGTACAATGTGATATTTCTATGCATCAATACATGATGGAATGATCAAATCAAGCTGGTTAGCATATCCGTCACCTCAAATATTTACCATTTCTTTGTGGTAAGAACATAGAAAATCCTATCTTTTAGCTAATTTGAAATATACAATACAGTAACTATAGTCACTGTGTTGGGCAAAAGAACAGCAGAATGTATTCTTCCTATCTAAATGAAACTTTGTACTTGTTAACCAGCATTTCCCCTTTCCCCATCCACCACATCCCCACCCCCAAGCCTTTGGTAACCACCCTCCTACTCTCTACTTCTAAGAGTTCAACTTTTTAGATTCCACATGTAAGCGAGATCATACAGTATTTGTCTGTCTGTGTCTGGCTTATTTCACTTAACAAAATATCCTCTAGGTTTACCCATGTTGTTGCAAATGACAGAATTTCATGTTTAAGGCTGAATAGTATTCCACTATATATATATCCTCCATTTAAAACATCCATTCATCCACTGATGGACACTTAGCTTGTTTCCATATCTTAGTTATTGTGAATAATGCTACAGTGAATATGGGAGTGCAGACATCTTTGACATACTGATGTCAATTCCTTGTGGGGTTGCTGGCTCATATGGTAATTCTATTTTTTGTTTTTTGAGGAAGCTCTACACTGTTTTCCAAAACGGCTGTAGTAATTTACAGCGCTCTCAACAGTGTTCCTTTTCTCTACATCCTCATCAACACTAATCTTTCATCTTTGTTTGTAATAGCAGGTGTCTAACAGGTGCACAGTAATATCTCATTGTGGTTTTTTGGGGGGGGATGGAGTCTCGCTCTGTCGCCCAGGCTGGAGTGCAGTGGTGCAATCTCGGCTCGCTGCAACCTCCACCTCCTGGGTTCAAGCGATTCTCCTGCCTCAGCCTCCCAAGTATCTGGGACTACAGGTGCGTACCACCATGACTGGTTAATTTTTTTATTTTTATTAGAGGCGGGGTTTCATCGTGTTAGCCAGGATGGTCTCGATCTCCTGACCTCGTGATCTGCCCAGCTTGGCCTCCCAAAGTGCTGGGATAACAGGCATGAGCCACTGTGCTCGGCCCCTCATTGTGGTTTTAATTTGCATTTATCTGATGATTAGAGATGTTTAGCATTTTTCATATATGTGTTGGCCATTTGTATGTCTTCTTTTGAGAAATGTATACAAGTCCTTTGCCCATTTTTAATAGGGTTATTTGGTTGTTTTTTTTTTTTTTTTTTTGAGACGGAGTCTCACTCTGTCACCTAGGCTGGAGTGCTGGAGTGCAGTGGGCAATCTCGGCTCACTGCAAGCTCCGCCTCCTGGGTTCACGTCATTCTCCTGCCTCAGCCTCCCGAGTAGCTGGGACTACAGATGCCCACCACTACGCCTGGCTAATTTTTTGTATTTTTTAGTAGAGATGGGGTTTCACCTAACCCCGAGGATGGTCTCAATCTCCTGACCTCGTGATCCACCCATCTCAGCCTCCCAGAGTGCTGGGATTACAGGCATGAGCCACCGTGCCCGGCCGGTTATTTGTATTCTTGTTATTAAGATGTCTGAGTTCCTTTTACATTTTGGATATTAGCCCCTTATCCAATATATGATTTGCAAGTATTTTCTCCTAATCTTTGGGTTGTCTCTACATCCTATTGTTGCCTTTGCTATGTGGAATAGGATTCTCTGTTTTCTTAATTTTAATGCTCAGTATGTATTTCTTTTATAATTAGAAACTCTATAAGGCTAATCCTTCCCTCCTTAAAACTGGAAGAATTATAGAAGGAGCTATAGGCACACTGACACAGACGGATGATGGTGAGGTGTCTTTGGGAGCTCAGACTGAAGGGACCTCAGTTCTCTCCACTGGCCACTGAGGGAAAAGTTTCTCAAACAATACCTTGAAGTTTTGACTCTTTATATCAGCTGAGCATTTATCTGCAATGGCTTCCCTCTTCTTTGAGACACCTTACCACATTACTCTCCACACATTCAAGGCTATCTCCTTTTCGTCAATGGGGAAATCACATCTGGCTTAGAGATAAAAGGTCCTGTATATAGGAAAAGAAATTGGACTTAGGCCTGTTGTGGTGATGTCAATTCAGGGAGAGGAAAATATGAGACAGAGGAAGATAAAGTCACTTTAGGTGTCAAGAGAATGAAGCCTCAATAATAAAAACACAGTTGATTGTTTCCAGCTATAAAAATGTCAGATCAGTTCTTCCAAGGCTCTCAAGAGACTCACAATGAAGGAAAATACTCCCAGCAAGCAGATTATAAATAATAAAGGAAAATATTCTTTAAAAAATTTTATTTTTAATTTTTATTTTATTTATTTATTTATTTATTTTATTATTATTATTTTTTGAGACGGAGTTTCACTCTTGTTGCCCAGGCTGGAGTGCAATGGCGTGATCTCAGCTCACTGCAACCTCCGCCTCCCAGGTTCAAGTGATTCTCCTGCCTCAGCCTCCCAAGTAGCTGGGATGACAGGCATGCACCAACCCCCTGGCTAATTTTTATATTTTTAGTAGAGACGGGGTTTCTTCATGTTGGTCAGGCTGTTCTTGAACTCCCGACCTCAAGTGATCCACCCGCCTCGGCCTCCCAAAGTGCTGGGATTACAGGCGTGAGCCACCGTGCCCAGCCTATTTATTTATTTTTTTGAGTTGGAGTCTCACTCTGTTGCCCAGATTGGAGTGCAGTGGCGTGATCTCAGCTCACTGCAAACTCCACCTCCTGGGTTCAAGTGATTCTTCTGCCTCAGCCTCCCGAGTAGCTGGGACTACAGGCGCGCACCACCATGCCTGGCTAACTTTTGTATTTTTAGTAGAGATGGGGTTTCAACATGTTGGCCATGCTGATCTTGAACTCCTCACCTCAGATGATCCACCCACCTCGGCCTCCCAAAGTGCTGGGATTAAAGGCATGAACCACCATACCTGGCCTTTTTTTTTTTTTTTTTGAGACAGAGTCTCGCACTGTTACCCAGGCTGGAATGCAGTGGCACGATCTCAGCTCACTGCAACCTCTGCCTCCCGAGTTCAAGCAATTCTTCTGCCTCAGCCTCCTGAGTAGCTGGGATTACAGGTGCCCAACTCAACACTGGGCTAATTTTTTGTATTTTTAGTAGAAACAGGGTTTCACTATGTTGGCCAGGCTGGTCTCAAACTCCTGACCTCGTGATCCACCCACCTCGGCCTCCCAAAGTGCTGGGATTACAGGCGTGAGCCACCACACCTGGCCTTTGTTTGTTTGTTTTGAGACGGAGTTTTGCTCTTGTTGCCCGGGCTAGAGTGCAATGGCATGGTCTCGGCTCACCACAACCTCTGCCTCCTGGGTTCATGCAATTCTCCTGCCTCAGCCTCCCAAGTAGCTGGGATTACAGGCATGCACCATTATACCCAGCTAATTTTGTATTTTTAGTAGAGACGGGGTTTCTCCATGTTGGTCAGGCTAGTCTCGAACTTCTAACCTCAGGTGATCTGCCCACCTCGGCCTCCCAAAGTGCTGGGATTACAGGCATGAGCCACCGCGCCTGGCCCTATCTTTTATTTTTATAAATAGAGACGAAGTTTCACCATGTTGCCCAGGCTGGTATCGAGCTCCTGGGCTCAAGCGATCCCCCCATCTTGGCCTTCCAAAGTACTGGGACTACAAGCGTGAGCCACCGAAATTATTCTTAACTAGCAAGACTAGGCTCTGACATCACATCCTTGTAGTTACATCCCTTTAAGCAGGGTTCAACCACTCACTCTGCACCTGGAGAACTTGATGGTTATCCCTCGAAGTGACAGTCCTGCAAATGACAAAAAACACTCCAAGTCTATTAGGTTGGTGCAAAAGTAATTACACTTTTTGCCACTGAAAGTAAGTCCCACAGGACCCTGAGTGAAATGGGAGGCTGGGGTATACATAGCAGCTGGGCAGCATATGGAAGAAATTTCTCTGGCGTGGTTCAGCTTTGAGTCTAGCAGGAATACACTAGTTTAAAAATTCCAGAACTTCCTCAGAACGAACTGTTAAGTGATCAGTTAAAAAAAAAAAAGTTGGTTGGGTGCAGTGGCTCACACCTGTAATCCCAGCACTTTGGGAGGTTGAGGCGGGCAGATCACTTGAGGTCAGGAGTTCAAGACCAGCCTGGCCAATATGGTGAAACCCCATCTCAACTAAAAATACAAAAATTAGCCAGGCATGGTGGCAGGTGCCTGTAATCCCAGCTACTCGGGAGGCTGAGGCAGGAGAATCGCTTGACTCAGGAGGCAGAGGTTGCAGTGAGCCAAGATGGTGCCACTGCACTCCAGCCTGGGCAATAGTGTGAGACTCCGTCAAAAAAAAAAAAGTTGTAGAATAATAGAAAAATATAGACAAATCCAAAACATGCTGACAGTGGCTAAAGCAAGTTGTAATATGTACAGCTATGCCATTCATCAAAGTGTACATATGTACATACAGATACATGTACATATACATACAAATAGAATGCCAGACATCAGCAATAGAAAGAAAAATATCTAGAGGTATACTGGGTGTTTTTGTTTTTGTTGGAGACAGAGTCTTGCTCTGTCACCCAGGCTGGAGTGCAGCAGCGTGAACATGACCTGCTGGGCTCAACTGATCCTCCTGCCTCAGCCTCCTGTGTAGCTGGGACCACAGGCACACGCCACCACAACTGGCTAATTTATTATTATTATTATTATTTTTTTGAGATGGAGTCTCACTCTGTCGCCCAGGCTGGAGTGAAGTGGTACAATCTCGGCTCACTGCAACCTCCGCCTCCCAGGTTCAAGTGATTCTCCTGCCTCAGCCTCCTGAGTAGCTGGGATTACAGGCGCGCACCACCACGCCCAGCTAATTTTTGTATTTTTAGTAGAGACGGGGTTTCACGATGTTGGTCAGGCTGGTTTTGAACTCCTGACCTCGTGATCTGTCCACCTCGGCCTCCCAAAGTGCTGGGATTACAAGCGTGAGCCACTGCACCTGGCCAATTTTTTATTTTTTGTAGAGATAGGGTCACACTGTGTTTCCTAGTGGTCTCCAACTCCTTGGGCTCAAGTGATCCTCCTGCTTCAGCCTCCCAAAGTACTGGTATTACATGTGTGAGCCACCACACCCAGCCAAGGTATACCTTTAACATTTAACATTTAATAGGCTGTGATACTGATTTTTTAAGTATACTTTTATAAATTTAAACTTAAGTATACTTGTTACATATACTTGCTATTTTCTTTGCAAGAAACATCTGTTGATTTTAGAATATATGTTTAAGGCATTTTATTAAATGGAAGATTTTCAAAAAGTAGATTAAAAAAGCTTTTAGGCCGGTTGCAGTGGCTCATGCCTGTAATCCCTCCACTTTGGGAGGCTGAGGTGGGCTGATCACTTGAGGCCAGGAGTTTGAGACTAGCCTGGCCAACATGGTGGAACCCATCTCTACTAAAAATATAAAAATTAGCCAGGCATGTTGGTGCATGCCTGTAATCCCAGTTACTTGGGTGGCTGGGGCACAAGAATCGCTTGAGCCCAGGAGGAAGAAGTTGCAGTGAGCAGAGATCATGCCACTGCACTCCAGCCTGGGCAACAGAGTGAGACTCTGTCTCCAAAAAAAAAAAAAAAAAGCTTTAAGAAGTCTTTAGATTTACAACTAAGCATATTCTAAATACTATGTGATGAATTATTTCTCTTATGTTAAAAAAATATTAATTTTGACCCAACTATGACAATGGGTATTCTGCCCAGGGAAGAAGAGCTAAGAGGCTTAAACCTTACCTTGGACTTGCTGCTTTGTTTTCTATGCCTTCTTGACAGAAGGATTTATTTCACTTCCGAAATATTAGCCATGATGCCCTGCTATCAGTAAGAGGACAGCCTTGCTCCATTAGTACCCTTTAGACCCAACATCAACAGACTCTAATCTGTAAGGCATACACATGACGAGAGGACATTCATTCACACCCAGAACTCCTATGAATTCTTGGGAACTCCCAGGGTTATCATCCGTACTTCTCTAGAAGTCTTTGTCATGCTCTACCTTTGACTTACTTTTATTTCCCCTGTTGAATTATAAGCAATACAAAGGCAGCAATTATATCTTAGTAATTTGTGCTTCTTCCAAGTATTGAAGCACAAGGTCTTGCATGTTGCCAGGCATGCCAGTGTCTTACTCAGAAATCCCACTTCTAGGACACTTAGTCTCTTAGGAAGTAATTATAAAAATGAACTAAATAGTATTACAAGAATGCTCATTGAAGAATTCCTGATAATAATTAGTAAATAAAAATGTTTGAGAATAAACAGTGTGTTAAATATCATATAATAGAACCCATAAGCCTAATGATTTTCATTCCAAATTAGTTGGCAATAAAGACACTCATCAGGAATGGCTTAGTGAAGTAGATGGGATACAAAATAGAAGGTGTCAAGTTAGAAAATGGTAAGCTAATAGTTAAAGACTGAGGGCTTTGAAATTCAAATTCCAGTTCCATCTCTTAGGAACTCTGTGACATTTTACAAGTTATTTAAGCTCTTGGTGCCTCACCTGCATCATCAGTTTACTGGGAATGGTATCAATAACTCCCTCAGGGTTCTGAGGGGAGTTAAATGACACTATACATGTAAAATACTTAGGACAGTATATTAGGGTTCTCTAGAGAAACAGAACAAACAGGGTGTGTGTGTGTGTGTGTGTCTGTGTGTATGCACACACACAGAAAGATTTATTTTAAGGAACTGGCTCATGCAATTGTGGAGCCTTGGTACATCCAAAATCTGCAAGGCAGGCCAGCAGGCTGAAGACCCAGACAAGAGTTGTGGTTCAACATGGACACAGGAAGGGGAACATCACACACCGGGGACTGTTGTGGGGTCAGGGGTGGGGGGAGGGCTAGCATTAGGAGATATACCTAATGCTAAATGACGAGTTAATGAGTGCAGCACAGCAACATGGCACATGTATACATATGTAACAAACCTGCACGTTGTGCACATGTACCCTAAAACTTAAAGTATAATAATAATAAAATTAAAAAAAAGAGAGTTGTGGTTCAAAGTCTAAAGGCAGTCTGCTAACACAATTCCTTCTTGCTCAGGGGACATTAGCCTTTGTACTATTAAGAACTTCAGCTGATTGAATGAGGCTCACCCATTGTGTGGAGCGTAATCTGCTTTATTCAGAGTCCACTGATTTAAGTGTTAATCTCATCCAAAAAAACACCTTTCACAGAAACATCTAGAATAATGTTTGACCAAATATCTGGGCATCATGTCCCAGTCAAGTTGACACATAAAATTAACCATCATAAGTCCACCCTTGTCAACTTGGTACCCATAAGCATCTCCTAAAACCACACTTCATATCTGAATAAAGGCAGTAACAAGGTTATACTTCTGCTTAACATGATACAACTATCCTGCATAAAACCAAAAATAACTAACCCTTCCCCAGAAGAGGATGCAAAGTCTGGATGATGTTAATGCTTCTCCCTGATATCCCATAACTTAAAAACTGATATAAAGTTAACAGTATTTAAATACTCTAATATAAAGTCAGTATATCTTACTGTAAATGATAAAGAGATATGAAAGGGATGAAAACAAAGCTTTGTTGTATACACATTCATTACAAAATAAAGAAGACACATTCATGACAATTACAGTCTTTGTTTCTGTAACTGCTCCCGTGGTTATAGCTGGTATTCATACCTACCTTCTTCCATTATCCATTATGTATTCCTTTTCCCCTCAGCAAGCAAGCTCCTCAGCTGATTGTGGTTCTTTAACTGGTGGGGTGACCCAAACCTTCATTCGTTAAGGGTCTGGATGGTAGTTTTGGCAGAAGCATTTTGTGTCAGGAAGGCAAATTTGTATCTAAAGTGTGTATTCCAGTAAGAAAAAAATACTACCCGTTCCATGATGGAAGCAATCCAATGTATCAGCCTGCCGCCAGGGAATGGTGCCATACTGGGGAACCAATGTTGGTCTTGGCTGCCGGCAGACTGGGCACTCAGCAGTAGCTGTAGCCAGTTTGGCTTTGGTAAGCAGAAGTCCATGTTGCTGAGCCCATGCATAACTTTCATCACTGCCGTCATGACCACTTTATTCATGAGCCAATTGGGTGATGATAAGGGTAGCTTGGTAAAGAGGCTGACTGATATCCACAGAATGGGTCATCCTATGCACCCGATTATGAAATATCCTCTGCTAAGGTTACCCTTTGGTAAGTATTCACATAGGGCACAAATATCTTTATATTTTTTACCTGTTCAGCGAGGTCCGTATCTCTTCCCCAGAATTCCTTGTCACCAGTTTTTAAATAATGTTCCTTCCAAGTCCCTGACCATCCAGCCAGACCATTGGCTACAGCGCATGAGTTGGTATATAATGTCACATCTGGCTATTTCTCCTTCTAGGAAAAATGAACAACCAGGTGCAGTGCTCAGAGTTCCAATCACTGGGAGGATTTCCCTTCACCACTGTTCTTTGGGGATGTCCCAGAACAGGACTGTAGTGCTGTCCAGGTGGTGTCTGTTTATCATGCAGAACCATCTGTAAACCAGGCCTGAGTCTTCTCTACCTCTATCAGCTGATCATAGGGAACTCCCCATGAGGCCACGAGTGCAGGCTGGGAGAGAAAGGTGTTGTAGCAGGAGGGGGAACGATGGGCTTTTGGGCCACTTCTTCACATGTGTGCCTTCAGGGCCTGCTTAGGCCTGATCACATTTATACCACTTAAATTTGATGATGCAGTACTGCTGTGTACACTCAATTCAATGACTTGGTGGGTCAGATAACACCCATTTCATGATGGGTAGTGCAGGTTGCATGGTAACTTGGTGGCCCATGATTAAATGTTCAGTCTCTACTAAGGTCCAGTAGCAGGCTAAAAGCTGCCTCTGAAGACAGGGCTTTGCTCCAAAATCCTCAGGACCTGCACTGTGATTCCTCTGTTGGGCCCTGCCAAAGGCTCCAAACAGCATCCCTCTCTGCTACTGACACTTGAGGCACCATTAGATTTGTTGGATCATGTGGCCCAAGTGGCACATCAGCTTGCACAGCAGCCTGGTCCTGTTGGGGAGTTTTCCTTTGTTCTAGGCCCCACTGTAAACTAACAGCTTTTTGGATCACTTGGTAAATGGTCAGCAGAGTAACACATCCAAGTGAGGAATGTGTTGCCTCCAAAATCCGAAGAGACCCCCTTTGCATTGTGCCTCCTTTTTGACTGTAGGAGGATCCCTTCATCTTAGAAGGGATATCTCACCATGCTCCACACCACTGGACCCCTGGGAATTTCAGTGAGGTAAAAGGCTCCTGATTTCTTGTTGGATTTATTTCCATCCTCTGACATGCAATGTCTTACCAATAAACCTAGAGTACTTGCTACTTCTTGTTCACTAGGTCGAATCAGTGTAATGTCATCAATGTAATAGATCAGTGCAGTATCTTCTGTTTATTTGTTTGTTTGTTTGTTTTGAGACGGAGTCTTGCTCTGTCGCCCAGGCTGGAGTGCAGTGGTGCGATCTCAGCTCACTGCAACCTCTGCCTCCTGGGTTCAAGCAATTCTCCTGCCTCAGCCTCCCGAGTAGCTGAGAGGCTGAGCTGGTGGCATGAACAGGTGCATGCCACCATGTTCAGCTAATTTTTGTATTTTCAGTAGAGACGGGGTTTTGCCATGTTGGCCAGGCTGGTCTGGAACTGCTGACCTCAGATGATCCACACGCCTCGGCCTCCCAAAGTGCTGGGATTACAGGCGTGAGCCACCACGCCCGGCCCAGTGCAGTATCTCGTGGAAGGAAAAGGCAACTGAGATCCCTGTGAACTAACTTACGATATATGTCTGGAGAGTTGATATACCCCTGAGGCAGCACAGTGAAAGCGTATTACTGGCCTTACCAATTGAAAGCGAGCTATTTATGGTGGTTTTAAATAACAAGGATGGAGAAAAAAGCATTTGCCACCTCCGTAGCTACACATCAGGTAGCAGAGGATGTGTTAATATCCTTAAGCAACAAAACCACATTTGGTACAGCAGCTACAACTGGAGTCACCACCTGGTTAAGCTTATGACAATCCAGTGTCATTCTTCAAGACCCATTTGTCTTCTGCAGGGCAAATAAGCAATTTGAATGGTGATGGGGTGGGAATCCATTACTATTATTTTGTAAATAGTAAATTTTTACTATTTACAAAAATAGTAAAAAAAAGTTACTATTTTTCTAGGTGGAGACAGTTTTAGTAGCGTCCAGCTGGCCTCTCCCACCATAACAGCCCTCAGTCCACAGGTCAGGTAATCAATGTGGGGATTCTGCCGGTTACTAAGTAGATCTAGTCCAATTATGTGTATGGTATTGGGGATACAACCACAGAATGCTTCTGGGACTTGCTGTGCCCATTGTGAGATGGACCTGAGCTAAAACTTCATTCATTACCTAACTGCCATCAGCCCCTAATCTGACTGGTAGATCACAGTGATGTTTTGGGTCTCCTGGAATTAAGGTCAGTTCAGAGATAGTGTCTAATTTAAAACAATAAAAATGAAACAATAATTTATTGTGATAAACAATGCAAAATGGCCATGAAATAACATTTCAAAGAAAATATGTTACAGGGTAACTATCTGGGAAGATGGCTGATATTCTTTGGTGGAAGTTAAATAGATAGGAAATCTACTAAAGCGTTAATTGATTTGTGTAAGTGGAAGACTTCTAGGTCAAGTGAACAAAAGCATAACTTGATTCATAAAGACAGAAAGTCAGTGTCCCTCAATGAATACCCAGACTTGAGCCAGTGAAGAGACCCAGAAGCCCTTGAATGAAGGGGAGGCCAGGTCCCCTTGAGGAAGAGCACCAGTATACTTCCAGAAATTTATACTGTTAATCTTTCTCCCAGTCTTCCAAAAGGGACCTATGGCTTTTATTAGAGTGACTGTGCAGAGACCAACACTGAGTCCCAACATGGCACCATTCTCTGGTGGCAGGTTGGTTACATTGGACTGCTTTTTTCTCACTGAAATAGACACTATGGATATGGATTTGCCTTCCTTATACAAAGTGCTGCCACCAAACTACCCTGAAAAGTAATCCCTGAAAGGTCTGATTATTTATTTTCCCCATTGTAACGTATCCATGGGTCCCAGATACCTGCATTCTCTTATGTAGTTACTACATTCATATAACCTTGCAGTCTTTCATTCGGATTTTAATTCACGTCACATTCAAACACACCAAATCTCACATGATCTCCAACTCAGTCATAATCCTTTAAAACATACACATCAACCTCAAAGCCACAACAGTCTAATCACATACCCCTTCACTGTCATACAATTCACCCAGAGACTTGAGCATATTCACAAACCACTTTCACATACAGTCATCCCTCAGTGTCCCTCCAGGACCCCTCCCTACCCAAATCCACAGATGCTCAAGTCCCTTATATAAAATGCACATAGTATTTGCATATAATCTATGGAAATCCTCCTGTATTCTTTAATCCCTCTCTAGATTACTTATAACACCTAATAACCATGTAAATACTATGTACATAGTTGTTACATTCTATTTTTTAGGGCATGATGACAAGAAAAAAAAAGCCTGTACAAGTTCAGTACAGATGCAAACATCAACTTCTTTTCCCAGATATTTTCAACTGAAGGTTTGTTGAATCCACAATGCAAGACCCATGGATAGGGAGGACCAGCTGTACGTCATATATTTCACTCTACTTTCTCTCTCAGTGACAGTTTCAAGTGCAAACCATCTCACATACATGAACAAGAATCAGACACAAGCAGAATCACTTGTCCTCAAACAAGCACCATTTCCTCATATTACACTTGGTGTTGGAGTTACTGGTCTCTCAGCAAGGTTAAAAATCCTTACCATGGATCTGTCCCTTCTGGCAGATAACATGTACCAACTTCCACTTCTCTAAGTCGGCTCTGGACTCTCACACACAAACATACACAGTCACCTCACACCGCTCCTATGCATACATCTAAGGTTCAGGACGCCCTGGTCCAGAGACCTGTCATTCATCCATCTCAGACCTTCCTGGTCGCAACCAGCTTCTTCCCTTCTCAGGGGCCGCCACAGTCACACTAGTCCTCTAATCATGGGTGGACCCAGCGCAAAAAGCCTCACACAGAATGTCACACGATCCCTGTGCACGTGGCTGCGCTCCTGCAAACGTGGCAATCACACGGGTCCAGGTGGCCTCTCACATTTAAGCCACATCACGTATCACCCCACAGGGGCCACTGCGGGAGTGGCGGCGCTTGCCGCATGAACCCCACGCGGGCATATAGCACAGCCATTCTCAAAAAGCCTCAAAACCGTTTCACTACCCAGCGCGGTGGCTCACACCTGTCATCCAATACTTTGGCCACCGAGGCGGGAGGATCGCTTGAGCCCAGGAGTTCGAGACTACCAGCCTGGGCAACATAGCGAGACCCTGTCTTTACCAAAAAAATAAAATAAATCGTTTCGGCCTGACCCGGTGGCTCAGGCCTGCAATCCCAGCACTTTGGGAGGTGGATGCGGGAGGAGCCGAGGAGGTGGAGACTGCAGTGAGCTAGCATCGCGCCACCGCACTCAGCCCGGGCAACAGGGCATGAAGACCCTGCCTCAAAAAAAAAAAAAAAAAAAAAAGTTGAGTGAAATATATGACGTACAGTTTTTTGTTGTTGTTGTTGTTGTTGTTTGTTTTTTCTTGCCCGGGCAACAGGGCAAGAAGACTCTGTCTCTAAATAAATAAATAAATAAATAGAGTCAAATATATGACGTACAGTTTTGTTTGTTTGAGGAGTTGCTCTTGTTGCCCAGGCTGGAGTGCAATGGCGCGATCTCGGCTCACCGCAACCTCTGCCTCCCGGGTTCAAGCGATTCTCCTGCCTCAGCCTCCCGAGTAGCTGGGATTACAGGCATGCGCCATCACGCCCGGCTAATTTTGTATTTTTAGTAGAGACGGGGTTTCTCCATGTTGGTCAGCCTGGTCTCGGTGATCCGCCCGCCTCGGCGTGAGCCACCGCGCCCGGCCAAAAAAAAATTTTTTTTTTTTAAATCGTTTCACATACAAATCTCATGCGCTACACCCTCACCGTCAGTTCATATCCACCTTCTCCTCCGGAGTCACCTTCGGACACGCGCACAACAAAACACCTCTCTCACCACAACTCCACAAAGGGAAGCCGGGTTAGTCCGCGCCCGCCGAAAATTATCTTCAGCCACAGCCCGCGGAGGCCGCCTTGAGGGGGTCGGGGCAGCCACTGTGCCTATTCCGAAATCCGTCCTCAGCGGAACCCGAAGTCCGGAATCCGAAAACGAACATTAACAGGTTGGCGTCACTCCAGCCTCCGGTGAAACTGCGCAAGTGCAGCCCGGAGCCCGGCGGAACACACCCGCTCCATCCCAGGCGCTCTCCCCTCGGATTGCATTTCCCAGAGGACACCGCTGTCCACAGCTACTTCCGGTAGGAGCCTCGCAGGAATGGTGTCCGGGTAGAGGCAGGTAAGGATGTCCCGGGCCGGTGGAGAAGGCAGAGCTGGGCGTGTGGCTTCGCTTGGAATCCGAATCAGAACTTGGACCAGAGCCTTCCCTGAGGATGCTGAAGGTGAGAAATCCTGGCTCACCAGTGCGGTGGAAGGGGAATGTCTATAGTTTTAGGCCTCTGAGTGCAGGATCAGCCCTTAGGTGGGTGTGTTTTGAATGCGTGAGGAAGTAGGGTTTATCTTTGCGCTCTGTGTTACTATTGGGACAGCGACCTGGTGCGTGGGTGTGCTTTAGTGACAGTGTGATCATTTGTGTAAATGGGGTTTGTAGGTGACTGTGACCATGATTGTGAATGGCTATTTGTGTAAATCTAATTTATCTACATGAAAGAAAAAGCACATTTACAGGCCAGGAGCGGTGGCTCACGCCTGTAATCCCAGCACTTTGGGAGCCCGAAGAGGGTGGATCACCTGAGGTCGGGAGTTCGATACCAACCTGACCAACGTGGAGAAACCCCACCTCTACTAAAAATACAAAATTAGCCGGGTGTGGTGGTGCATGCCTCTAATCCCAGCTCCTTGGGAGGCTGAGGCAGGAGAATCGCTTGAACCTGGGAGGCGGAGGTTGCTATGAGCCAAGATCGCGCCATTGCACTCCAGCCTGGGCAACAAGAGTGAAACTCCGTCTCAAAAACAAACAAACAAACAAACAGAAAACATTTATGTTATCCTCAGGCTCACACGATCAGGCAGAGAGCTTCCACTCCTCTCAGTCAACTCTGGTCTCTCACACACAGACACACGCACAGTCGTCTCACCCCGCTGCTGTGCACACATCTAAGGCTCAGGACGCCCCGCTCCAGAGATCTGTCATTCATCCATCTCTCATCTCCTCCTGACTACTTGAGGAGTTAGCTGTAGATTTACACACACAACACAAGCGAAAATCACATTGCTACCCCGCATTTATCATAGCCTCAGAAAAACACCATATATGTAGTATGCTTATGTACATATGTGTTTGATTTTTATTTTCCAAGATTTGGCCGCAATACACATTGTTCTGCCACTTCCTTTTTTTTTTTTTTTTTTGAGACGGAGTTTCTCTCTTTCGCCCAGGCTGGAGTGCGGTGGCGCAATCTCGGCTCACTGCAACCGCCGCCTTCGGGTTTCAAGCAGTTCTCCTGCCTCAGCCTCCCGAGTAGCTGGAATTACAGGCATCCGCCACCACACCCAGCTAATTTTTGTATTTTTAGTAGAGACGGGATTTCACCATGTTGGCCAGGCTGGTCTTGAGCCCCTGACCTCGTGATCCGCCTGCATCAGCCTCCCAAAGTGTTGGGATTACAGGCGTGAGCCACTGCTCCCGGCCTCTGCAACTTCTTACTAAAAGATATTTATGTCCTTTTGTCTGTATTCAAAGACAAACTTAAGAATATTTCTCAGGATGTTTGCAGGTATGATTCTTCTTTAATTCTTGCAGCACTGTACTTCAAACTAAAGACTCAATAATTTATTTTGGTCTGGAAATTTTTGTTCTATTTCTTTTCTTCCATCTGTGTTGTTTCAGCCTCTATTTTTGAAATTTCTGTTACACATATATTGGGTCTTTTGGGTCCGTTTGCTGTTTCTCTAATCTTTTCTCATAATGTTCATTACCTTTTCTTTATTCAGTGAAATAAGTGAAATTCTTATTCACTTATTTCAGTGAAAATCTACACAGTGCAGTTCTCTTAATTCAGTGAAAATCTACACAGTGCAGTTCTCAGCACCCTAATCCTGGCTTCGATTTCATCATAGTATTGGGACAATGGGCTGGCCTAACTATCCCTTCTGCTGAAGAGCATGATCTTTGCTTTTCTTGAGTCTATCCTGCTGTAGCTGAGTTTCCTCATGGTTTCGAGTAAAGCTAGGATTTGTCCAAATTCCCACTAATAATTTATGTATGTATGTATCAGGTCTGGGAATAGGAGATATGAAGGGGGAAGAAAAATGTCATTCTGAATTAACATTTTGGGAGCTTAGAGGCAATAATCTCCTGTCTTTTTTTTTTTTAACTCCCCTCTCTCTCAGCAACACCTTCTTTGGATTGAGTTTCTTCCAGAGGGAACCAAGAAGAGGATTAAATAATACATTCAATTCTAAAATAAGACATGGCCCATGTAAGTTGTTTTTTTCTTGCTCCTAATTACAATACTTGGGTTTTTTTTGTTTGTTTGTTTGTTTTTTTATAGGGCATGTGACCATTTGCTTTTTTTTTTTTTTTTTTTTTTTTTTTTTGAGACATAGCCTCTCTGTCTCCCAGGTGGGAAGGTTAGAGTGCAGTGGTGCGAACTTGACTCACTGCAGCCTCCACCTCCCAGGTTCAGGTGATTCTCCCACTTCAGCCTCCCGAGTAGCTGGGACAACAGGCATGTGCCACCTCACCCAGCTAATTTTTGTACTCTAAGTAGATAAGGGGTTTTGCCAAGTTGGCCAGGCTGGTCTCAAACTCCTGGCCTCAAGTGATCTGCCCATCTCAGCCTCCCGAAGTGCTAGGATTACAGGCGTGAGCCCCTGCGCCTGGCCTGCATTATTTATTCTGACATTGTTTCTTACCTGGGAATTATACAATAACTTACTAGTGAGTAAGTGACGGTGCCAGAATTTCAGGGCCTTCATTTTTGCTCCTCTCCTCTCCAACTCATGTTCATATACTTGTTGAATAAATGATTCTTCATCTCCCTTATGTGAAATCTTTTAACAGACACAAGGAGAGAACACAAATAATATTCTTTTGAAGAAAATATTAGTGTTTCTCTTGTCAGAACTTTGATTTGATGAGGTCATTAATGAATATTTATTGAGTACCTACTATGCAACAGGCATTCTTCTAGGTAACAGAATAAATCAGTGGGGAAAAAAATATCACATACATACATATCTTCCCTTCTGAAGCTTAACTGGTAGTGAGAGACAGAAAATAACTTATGTATAGTAAGACTTCCCAGATATATGCAGAGAGAGTGAGCAAGACAGAATTAACAAAATAATCACATGATAAAAGCCAGGCACGGTGGCTCACGCCAGTAATTCTAGCACTTTGAGAGGCTGAGGCAGGAGAATCACTGGAGTCTGGGAGTTCCAGACCAGTCTAGGCAACATAATAAAACTCCATCTCTACAAAAAAAATTTTTGTGTTAATCAGCTGCTTGTGGTTGTGTGCACCTGTAGTCCTAGCTACTCGAGAGGCTGAGGCTGAAGTGGGAGGATCACTTTATCCCAGGAGTTTGCGGCTGTAGTGAGCTATGGGAAGATCACTTTATCCCAGGAGTTTGCGGCTGCAGTGAGCTATGATCACACCACTGCACTCCAGCCTGGGTGACAGGGCAAGACTCTGTCTCAAAAAAAAAAAAAAAAAAAAAAAAATTACATGATAAAGTTAAGACCAGAGAGCAAACATATATACCTTATTAATATATGCAAATGGGGTTTAACTCATCTATTAAAAGACCTTTCAGATTTAATTACAAAGAAAAACCCAGATGCCTGAGTGATTCACTGATTTAGAAAGGTTAGGAAAAGGATGGGCGAACTATACCAGGCAAATAGAATGAAAAGAAAACAGGACAGGGCATGGCAGCTTATGCCGATAATCCCAGCACTTTGGGAGGCCAAGGCGGGAGAACTGCTTTAGGACAGGAGTTAGACCAGCCTTGCCAACATAGCAAGACCCTGTCTCTACAAAAAAAGACAGAATAAAGAAAACAGACTAAGTAAGATTCAGCCCACATCACAGAATTAAACATGGCAGAAAGACATTATATACTTTTAAAGTGTAAATTTCAAAATGAAGATATAACAGTTCTGAATATATGTGTATTGAATATCATAGTAGTACCTCTCCTAAAGTAAAATTTAGAGCAGATAGAAGAAATAGACACTTACCAGCAGTAAGAGACATTAATTCACTCTTCTCAGTCCAAACCAGGCCAAGTAGACAAAATTTAATAGGGAAATAGAAGTACTAAATCACATACTGTATCAGATCTATATTATTGATATATATATTAAATTTGGTATCCTGATAATTGTTAATATTCATTCTTTCAAGTGGCTGTGGAACATTCAGTAAAAAATGACAAAATCTGAGGCCACAGTAATATCCAGTAATTAGAAATGATAATGTTGCCTGAATACAGTGAAATACAACTAGAATTTAATAATAAAATCAGAGAAATAAAGCTAATTTTATCAAAAGTTTATAAATTATGTCTTAATAAGTCCGGGAACAAAGAGGAAATATAATCTAAAAGTAAAGAATTTTTAGTAGTCAATGATAGCACTGCATATTGAAACAAGAAACAAATGAGATTTAGTTAAAGCAGGACCCTGGCCAGGCACAGTGGCTCACGCCTGTAATCCCAGCACTTTGGGAGGCTGAGGCGGGCGGATCACGAGGTCAGGAGATGGAGACCATCCTGGCCAACATGGTGAATCCCCATCTCTACTAAAAATACAAAAATTAGCTGGGTGTCGTGGCACGCATCTGTAATCCCAGCTACTCGGGAGGCTGAGGCAGGAGAATCACTTGAACCCAGCAGGGAGGATATTGCAGTGAGCCGAGATCCTGCCCCAGCACTCCAGCCTGGCGACAAAGCAGGACTCCATCTCAAAAAAATAAAATTAAATTAAAAAGCAGGACCCTAAGGAAAAATCATAGCTTTGAATGCTCCTACCAAAAAGAGTGAAAATATATGAATTAGAAATACATGGAAATAGCTAGGCGCGGTGGCTCATGCCTGTAATCCCTGCATTTTGGGAGGCTGAAGCGGGTGGATCACCTGAGGTCGGGAGTTCGATACCAGCCTGACTAACATGGAGAAACCCCGTCTCTACTAAAAATACAAAATTAGCCAGATGTGGTGGCGCATGCTTGTAATCCCAGCTACTCAGGAGGCTGAAGCAGGAGAATCACTTGAACCCGGGGGGCGGAGGTTGCGGTGAGCTGAGATTGTGCCATTGCACTCCAGCCTGGGCAACAAGAGCAAAACTCTGCCTCAAAAAAATAAATAAATAAAAAAGAAATACTTGGAAATGTGGAAAGAATTTGCAAAGATAAGAAATTATATGTGTTGGAAAACAGGAAAAAATGTCTAGTTGCTTTTCCTTCCTTCCTGTGATATGAATTTCCATTCTGTTTCATTTCTCTTTAGCCTGAAGATCTTCCCTTAGCATTCTCTGTAGTTTGGGTCTTTGGTGACACAGTCTCTCAGATTTTATTATATAAAAATGACTTTATTTCATCTTAATTTTTAATTAGTTTTTAAGTTTTCGTGTCAAGGCAGTGCTGGCTCCATAAAATAAATCAGGAAATATACTGTAGTTTGACCACTTAAATTTAATGTAATTAGCAATATAGTTAGGTTTTACTCTACCATCTTGTCATCTGTTCTTTTTAACTTTTTTCCTGTTTTCCTACCTTGTCTTGGATTAATCTTATTTTTTTAGTATTTAATTTTATCTTCACTATAGGATTATTTGCTATATCTCTTTGTTTTGCTGTTTTAGGGGTTGTTTTAAGGTTTGCGATGTGCTTTGCACTATTCGAGTCATTTTAGAACACTTCAGGTATGATGTAAACATATTACAACTGGATACTCTTTTTTTTTTTTAAAGAGACTGGGTCATGCTCTGTTTCCAAGGCTGGAGTCCAGTGGTGTCATCATAGCTTATTGCAGCCTCGAACTCCTAGGCTCAAGTGATCCTCCTGCCTCAGCCTTCCAAGTAACTAGGACTACAGTTGTGTGCCACCACGCCTGGCTAATGTTTTAAATTTTTTTGTAGAGATGCGATCTCGCTTTGTTACCCAGGCTGGCCTTAAACTCCTGGCCTTAAGCAATCCTGCCTCTCTGCAGTGGCTTACTGGGGTGAGCCACTGTGCCAGGCACAACTGGATACTTCTGTTTCCCCTTCCCATCTTTTTTATTGTCATATATTTTATTTCTAAATTTGCTTAAAGCATATATTTTTCTTTAGTTGATCATCTTTTAAAGAAATTATTAAATGAAAAGAGTATCTTATGTATTTACCCCTATATTTACCATTTCTAACACTCTTTATTCTTCTGTATAGACTGAAGATTTTATCTAGTATCAATTTTTTTCCACCTGAAGAATTTCCTTTTACATTTTTGTAGCATAGGTGTTCTGGTGACAAATTCTTTCAGCTTTTGTTTGTCTTTTTTTTTTTAAAAATAAACTATTTCACCTTCATTTTAAAGGATTTTAGCTAGATATAGAATCATAGGTTTTGAAGATGTTTTATTTTCAGCATTTGAAATCACTGAAAATAAAGATTAGTAGTATCAGAGTTAGTGATACTGAGCCAGGAGCTAAAATTCCTGAGGGGCAAAAACCTGCATGTGAACACATCACTGCAACAGAAAGAGATAACACATGGTATAGACTGATTAAATGATGACATTAAATTTTAGAGAAGGGGCCCAGGTGCAGTGGCTCACACCTGTAATCCCAGCACTTTGGGAGGCTGAGGTAGGTGGATCATTTGAGGTCAGGAGTTTGAGACTAGCCTGGACAAGATGGTGAAACCCCATCCCTACAAAAAATACAAAAATTAGCCAGGTGTGGTGGTGTGCACCTGTAATCCCAGCTACTCGGGAGGCTGAGGCATGAGAATCACTTGAACCCAGGAGGCAGAGGTTGCAGTGAGCTGAGATCACGCCACTGCACTCCAGCCTGGGCAACAGTGAGATTCCGTTTCAAAAAAAAAAAGATTTTAGAGAAGGAAAGACAGTTGTCTGACACCAACAATGAGAAACAAGGAGGACAATGGTACGAAGGCTGTGGGAGAAAAAAAAAGCCACCACTTGAGGTGTCCTCAGGGAATGAATGGTTAATTAAATCACACGTGGGAACTCTTTGAACTTCACAATTTGGGGTTTTCCAGTGAGATGTGATAGGAATTGGTGTTGGGTGATCTCACTGAGCAGAGAGACTTTGCTGTGTGAGGCTTTAGAATTAAATGGAGATAGGATTAGTGCTTGCATGGAAAAATTGAAGATCTTGCCAGAAAATATATGGTCACCAATTACAAACTCCAGTTTTAGATTGAACAGCGTATGTTAGACTTGGGCCACATCTATGAGAGTCTGGATCATTCTACATTAATATTCTTTAGGAACATAGTAAATATACAGGGAGAGGTGGTGTATGATAACAGTTAAGATCTCTCGGGTGTAATTGCAAAACAATGGAATACGTACCTTAGAAAATACCTTAGAGATTTTGTTCACTCCAGAGATTCAAGTTTAAGAGAATTATTAAATCTCTTATTGTAAGATTAAATGAGGCTGGGTGCAGTGGCTCATGCCTGTAATCCCAGCACTTTGGGAGGCCAAGGTGGGAGGATTGCTTGAGCCCAGGAGCTCAAGACCAGCCAGGGATATATAGTGAGGCCCCGTCTCTTAAAAAGAAAAAAAATCAAATGTTATGCTACCAATAAAAATCATATTATAGTTACAATAACTATTTCCAGATAATAAACCAACCCAAAATTTAGTAGATTAAAACAACAATCATGGTTGGGCTTGCAAATCCACAATCTGAGCAGAGCTCAGTAGGGATTGCTCACCTCTGTTCCATGTGGTATCAGCTGAAATGGTCTGATTGGGAACTACATGACCCACTTTCAAGATAGTTCCCTCACATGGCTTGCAAGCTGTTGCTGACTGTTGTTTGGGGAGGCTTGGTTCCTTTCCTCATGAGCTATCCCATGGGCTGGTTAGGCTTCCTAGGAACATGGTGGCTGGGTTTCCAGAACGAACATCCCCAGAAAGTAAGGCAGAAGTATGAGACGTTTTTGTGATCTAACCACGGAAGTCACATAATCACTTCTGCCGTATTCTATAGGTTGAATAAGTCACAGATGTCCTTTCAGGTTCAAGAGAAGTGGACACAGACCTTTACGCCAATTGGAAGGGGGATGTCAAGGTTACATTGAAGAAGAATATTTGGGATGCAAGACACAGCAGTGTCTATCTATGGAAAATATAGTCTGCACCAGATGTGTACTAAAGAATTTGCAGGAAAACTAAAAATGCCTATGGCATGATAGTCATAATCATGAAGAAAAATCTTCAAGTTCTTTTTCTCAAGATAGAGATTTTAATAAGACATTTTGGAAAGATTTAAAAGTTTTTAACTATTTAATTTAATTGGGAGCCTCTACTTATTTTCTTAGTTTTGAGATGACTGATTAACAGGAGTTTCCCACCTACACAAGAAGATATGTCTGCAGAAAATGAATTAAGAACATATGGGCACTCCGCTTCAGTCACACTAAATTCCTCTTTGACCCACGTCCCAGGCTTAGCCTATATATTCAGTAGACTGTCTCCTTTCTTGCAGTACCTTCTTTTAGCACCTCTCTTTTCTTTTTAAAAACATTTCTTATAATTTCAAAAATAGTACTATTATTTGTCATTTTAGGAGTTGGTGATGTTCAGAGATGTGGCTATAGATGTCTCTCAGGAGGAATGGGAATGCCTGAACCCAGCGCAGAGGAATTTGTACAAGGAGGTGATGTTGGAGAATTATAGCAACTTGGTGTCACTTGGTAAAGTTATCTAAAAATTAAGAACCTGACAATTCAGAATTCCTCTAACAATTCACAATCTACTTCTTGGAATTTCTGCTTTCTCCCTTAATTTAAGGCTAGCTTTCAAATAACTGGATGAATTTTCTCTTTGTGTATTGTAGAAACCAGCACAGCCAAATGGAGGTACATTATCATTTTCCCCATCTGTACATGTTCTTTCGGTCCTTTCTTATAATAACTCCTCCATGATGTTTAAGGGGCAGAATTGGAAATCTGCAATGTTAAAGAATAACACTGTCAAAGGAAGCAGACTCTCTCTTTTGTTTCACTTCCATTGTGCTAAATCTGCCAGTGTACTAGCATAAGATTAAAACTAGACACATGGGTTCCAGGAGTGAAGCTTTTTTCTTTCCTGGGTAATAGAGTGATAGGCTGGAGTAATAAAGGTTCATTTACTATTCTCAAATGAGCACCACTCCATTTCCTATAATAAATGTACTCTTTCATTTTTTATTTTATTTATTTATTTTTGAGACGGAGTTTCGCTCTTATTGCCCAGGCTAGAGTGCAATGGCGTGATCTCGGCTCACCGCAACCTCTGCCTCCCAGCTTCAAGCGATTCTCCTGCCTCAGCCTCCCAAGTAGCTGGAATTACAGGCATGTGCCACCACGCCTGGCTAATTTTGCATTTTTAGTAGAGATGTGTTTTTTCCATGTTGGTCAGGCTGGTCTCCAACTCCCGACCTCAGGTGATCCACCTGCCTCGGCCTCCCAAAGTGCTGGGATTACAGGCATGAGCCACCACACCTGGCCTTCTTAATTTTTTTTTGAGACAGAGTTTCACTTTTGCCGCCCAGGCTAGAGTGCAATGGCACATCTTGGCTCACTGCAACCTCTGCCTCCCAGGTTCAAGCAATTCTCCTGCCTCAGCCTCCTGAGTAGCTGGGATTACAGGTGCCCGCCACCATGCCCCGCTGATTTTTGTATTTTTAGTAGAGACAGGGTTTCACCATATTGGCCAGGCTGGTCTCGAATTCCTGATCTCAAGTGATCCACCCCTCTTGGCCTCCCAAAGTGCTGGGATTACAGGTGTGAGCCACCGCACCTGACCTGTACTCTCTTTTAAATGATTTGCCTTTGGAAGTTATTTTTTAAGAACTTTGTACAGTTAACATTAAAAAAAATATGAGTCTGGGTGCTGTGGCTCATGCCTGTAATCCCAGCACTTTGGGATGCTGAGGCGCGTGGATCACCTGAGGTCAGGAGTTTGAGACCAGCCTGGCCAATATGGGCCAAACCCAGTTTCTACTAAAAATACAAAAATTAGCCAGGCAGAGTGGTGTGTGCCTATAATCCCAGCTACTTAGGAGGCTGAGGCAGGAGAATCACTTGAACCTGGGAAGTGGAGGTTGCAGTAAGCCAAGATTGTGCCATTGTACTCCAGCCTGGACAACAAGAGCAAAACTGCATCTCAAGAAAAAAAAAAGAATAAATATCTCAGGAAGCTTCTTTTTTTTCCTCACAGCAAAAAAGAGAAACCTTACATAAATTTAAGTACTATTTTATCGCCTATTTGTTTGCTTTGTTTGTTATGATCCTGTGTTCATCTGAATATGAGTGTTTCATCTCTTCTCTTTTATTTTCTCTGTATCCTTTACCAAGTACCATTTTTATCGTGTTTTATTTTTATTTTAATCAGTTCTAAATCACTGTATTTGGATACATTCATTTCCATCTCATCTCAATTTCTTTTCTTATAACTAGGACTTTCTGTTTCTAAGCCAGCCGTAATCTCCTCATTGGAGCAAGGGAAGGAGCCCTGGATGGTTGTGAGGGAAGAGACAGGAAGATGGTGCCCAGGTGAGTGAGCAGGCACAGGAAGCTCTTGCAGAGAGCAGGCCAGCTGGTCAGAATGTTGGGTTGGCAAGGTTATTTTAAACCAAACACTTAGGGAAAACCTGATTTCAAAACATACTACACAGATTCCTATATAGTAATCCAACAGTGTGGTACTGGCATAAAGATAGACATGTAGACTAAAGGAACAGAGAGCCCAGAAATAAACCCTTGCATAAATAGTCAAATGATTTTAGACAAGGGTGCCAACACTTCCATGGAGAAAATTGGATTATCCACAGGCAAAGGAATACAGTTGTACCCTTGTCTTATACCATATAGAAAAATTAACTCAGAATGGATCAAAGACCTAAATGTGAGAGCTAAAACAATAAAACTCTTAGAAGAAAATATTGGAGAAAAGCTTCATGACATTGGATTTGGCAATGATTTACTGTGTATAACACCAAAAGCACTGGCAACAAAAGCAAAAATAGACAAATGGGACTACATCAAACCTAAAAACTTCTGTACATCAAAGGACACAATCTACAGTGTTTATTAATTTTTGTTTGTTTGTTTTGAGACAGGGTTTCACTCTGTCACTCAGGCTGGATGGAGTGCAGTGGTGCAAACTCGGCTCACTGCAACCTCTGCCTCCCTGGCTCAAGCAATCCTCTCACCTAAGTTTCCTGAGTAGCTGGAACTACAGACACATGCCACCATGCCTGGCTAATTTTTTAATTTTTTGCAGAGATGAGGTCTCGCTATATTGCCCAGGCTGGTCTCGACCTCCTTAAGCAATCCTCCCACCTCAGCTTCCCAAAGTGCTAGGATTACAGGCATGCACCACTGTGTCCAGCCTGCTTTTTAATTTTTTAAAAGATTCAGGCTGGGCTCAGTGGCTCACACCTGTAATCTCAGCACTTTGGGAGGCTCAGGTGGGAGGATTACTTGAGCTTAGGAGTTTGTGACCAGTCTGGGCAATATAGCAAAGGCCCTGTCTTTACAAAAAATTAAAAATTAAAAAATTCACCAGGCATGGCGGCACATGCCTGTAGTCCCAGATGTTCAGCAGACTGAGGTGGGAGATCACTTGAGCCCAGGAGTTTGAGGCTACAGTGAGCCAAGATTGTACCACTTTACTCCAGTCTAGGTGACACTGCAAGATGCTGTCTCTAAATCAATAGATAAAAGATCCATATAAGTTGCTTTGCTAGGTGATGGGAATACATTTTTAAAGTGTTATAGAGACGTTTTCAATCTAACAGGGGATCAACAATACATGGATGGATGTTCTAATAGAATCACTAGGCAAAAAAACAGTATGGATTGATTAGAAATTAGGAAAGTTAGAGAAAGTAATATATGACTATATTGAGGAGGTAGAGATGGCAGGGGGATGATTGAGAAGGAAGGAGATCAACCAGGAAAGTTTGGGGTGCTGTAGGTCAAGGGCAGATCCATTCTACAGGCTAGAGTTCTTTGATGATGTCTGTGATTCATAGAAGTGCTATAGGCTGAACGTGGTGGCTCACGCCTGTAATCCCAGCACTTTGGGAGGCCAAGGTGGAAGGATTGCTTGAGCCTAGGAGTTTGAGACCAGTCTGGGCAATATAGTGAGACCCTGCCTGTACCAAAAAAAACAAAAAAAATTAGCCTAGCATGGTGGCATGCTACCTGTAGTCTCATCTACTCAAGGGGCTGAGTTGGGAGTATTGCTTGAGCCTGGGAGGTCAAGGCTGCAGAGAGCCATGATTCTGCCATTGCACTCTAGTCTGGGTAACAGAGCAAGACCCTGTCTCAATCAATCAATCAGTCAATCAATCAATCAAGTGCTACAGAACTGTGAGAGAATACAGTTGTGTTGTTTTAAGCCACCCAGTTTGTGGGACTTTGTTAATGGCAGCCCTAGGAAACTAATGGAGAGGAATCATGGAAAAATGGTACATATACTCATACATATTTTAATGTAAAGATAACATTCCTTTACCAGTTTTTTTATACCTGGGAAGGCCTTTTCCTTGGCATGGATTTTCTTTAAAAAAAAAGACTTTTTATTTTGAAATAATTATGGATTCACAAGAGGTTGCAAAGAAATGTACAGGGGAGTCCTGTGCACCCCCTTTGCAGCTTCCCCCAGGGTTAATACCTTACCCAACTATAGTACAATACCATACCAAAAAATTGACATTGCTACAATTCATAGAACTTACTCAGATTTCACCAGTTATACATGCACTCATTTCTGTGTGTATATTTATAGCTCTATGCAGTTTTATCACATGTAGCCTTGTGTCACCACCACAGTAGCCAAAATACTCAATAATACCTCACAAGACTCCCTTGTGTTAGCTATACTTATCCCATTTCTCTTTTTCCTAACCCTTGTGATATGGTTTGGCTGTGTCCCTTCCCAAATCTCATCTTGAATTGTAGGCTGCCATAATTCCCACGTGTTGTGGGAGGGACCAGGTGGGAGATAATTGAATCACGGGGGCAGTTTCCCCCATACTGTTCTCATGGTAGTGAATAAGTGTCACAAGATCTGATGGTTTTATAAGGGGTTTCCCCTTTCGCTTGGCTCTCATTCTGTCTTGTCTGCTGTCATGTAAGATGTGCCTTTGCACCTCCTTTGCCTTCTGCCATGATTGTGAGGCCTCCCCAGCCACGTGGAACTGTGAGTCCATTAAACCGTTTTCTTTATAAATTACCCAGTCCTGGGTATGTCTTTATCAGCAGCATGAGAGCAGACTAATACACCTTGGCAACCACTGTTCTGTTCTCTGTATAATTATGTAATTTCATAAATGTTACATAAATAGAATCCTGCAATACTTGTCCTTTTGAAAATGGCTTTTTTTTTCTTTTATTTCATATACACATACATGTATATATGGGTTTTTGTTTTTTACATTCATGTACAAACTGGTACATGAAAATAAGTCTTCATTTGTTTACGATAAATGCTCAAGAGTGTAGTTGCTGGGTGGTGTAATAAGTCCATTTTTAGTTTTTCAAGGAGCTGCCAAATTATTGTCGACAATGTTTATACCGTCTTACATTCTTACTGGCAATGTATGTGTGATCTAGTTTCTCTAATCATAGCCAGCACTTGGTGTTCTAATTGTTTTTCATTCTAGCCATTCTAATAGGTGGGTCATTATATCTTATTGTGGTTTTAATTTGAATTTCCTTAATGGCAAGTAATGTTGAACATCTGTGTGTGCCATCTGTCTATCCTATTTAGTGAAATGTCTCTCCATGCCTTTTGCCCATTTTCTAATTTGGTTAGTTTTATATTGTTGAGTTTTCAAAGTTCTTTTTGTATCTTAGACAGAATGCCTTTGTTGGATTTATGACCTGCAAATATTTTCTCCCAGTCTGTAATTTGTCTTTTTTTGAGCGGTAGCAAGGTTTATCGTGAAGAGCGAAAGAACAAAGCTTCCACAGCATGGAAGGGGACCCCAGCGGGTTGCCCTGTAATTTGTCTTTTTATCCTTTTAACAGGGTCTTTGCAGAGCAAAAGTTTTTAATTTTGATGAGGTCTAGTTTATCTTCTTTTCTCTTATGAACTGTGTTTTTCGTGTGTGTATATGTATTTAGTGTCACGTCTAAGAACTGTTTGCCTACTCAAAGGTCCTTAAGATTTTCTCTAATGTTCTTTTTTAGAAATTTTATAGTTTTTTTGTTTTTTGTTTTTTTTTTGAGACGGAGTCTTGCTCTGTCACCCAGGCTGGAGTGCAATGGGGCAGTCTCAGCTCACTGCAACGTCCACCTCCCAGGTTCAAGCAATTCTCCTGCCTCAGCCTTGCAAGCAGCTAGAATTACAAGCACGTGCCACCACACCCAGCTAATTTTTGTGGGGTTTTTTTGTTTTTTTTTAGTAGAGGCGGGGTTTCACCATGTTGGCCAGGCTGGTCTCGAACTCCTGACCTCAGGTGATCCGCCCACCTCTACCTCCCAAAGTGCTGGGATTATAGGCATGTGCCACCATGCCTGGCCAGAAATTTTATAGTTTTACATTTTTCATTTAAGTTTGTAGTTCATTTTGTGTTCATTTTTGTAAAGTTGTGAGATTTAGATCAAGGTTCTTTTTTTTCTATGGATGCTCATAGCATTTATTTAAAAGTTATCCCTTCTCAAGTGAATAGCTTTTTCACCTTTGTCAAAAATTAGTTGTGCACATTTGTGTGGCTCTCTTTCTGCATTCTCTGTTCTGTTGCACTGATCTTTGTGACCATCTCTCTTTTAGTGCGACCTTTCATGATGGCTGCAGGTATTCAGTAAACCTTAACATTGGAAGGAGTGATTCTTCCCACTGTGTTATTTTTCATAATTATTTTGG
Source organism: Pongo pygmaeus (assembly GCF_028885625.2). Taxonomy (NCBI): domain Eukaryota; kingdom Metazoa; phylum Chordata; class Mammalia; order Primates; family Hominidae; genus Pongo; species Pongo pygmaeus. The sequence goes on along the minus strand of NC_072393.2, from coordinate 42,044,157 downwards.
CTATCCTTAGGACCTTTTTCTTTCAATATAAGTTTTAGAAAAGCTTGTCTGTATCTACAAAAAATTTGCTGAGATTTTCATGGGAATTGTGTTAAGCCTATAGATGAAGTAAGAGAGAACACCTTTATTCTATTCAGTCTTCCAAAGCATGAACACAGCATGCCTCTCCAAGTATTTTTGTTTTCCCTGATTTCTTTTATTAGCATCTTACAATTTTCATCATACAGAATCTGTACAAGTTTTGTTAGTTTTATACCTAAGTATTTCATTTTCTTTGGAGCATTTGTAAATGGCATTGCATTTTTATATTGGAGTATAGTTAATTTTATATATTAATCCTATATTTTGTGATCTTACTCAACTTGCATATTAGTACTAGTTATTTTTTTCTTAGAGATTCCTACTTATAAACAAATTATCGACAAATAGATAATTTTCTTTTTATTTCATAATCTATGCCTTTTATTTCTTTTTCTTGCCTTACTGGAGTGGCAAGAACTTCTAATACTATGTTGAATAAGGGTGGTAAAAGTGGACATCCTGTGTTTTCCCCATTTTGGAGGGAAAGCATTCAGTCTTTTAACATTACGTATGATGTTAGCTCTAGGAATTTTTTTTTTTTTTCCCCGAGACGGAGTCTCGCTTTGTGCCCCAGGCTGGAGTCCAGTGGCGCAATCTCAGCTCACTGCAAGCTCCGCCTCCCAGGCTCACACCATTCTCCTGCCTCAGCCTCCCTAGTAGCTGGGACTACAGGCGTCTGCCACCACGCATGGCTAATTTTTTGTATTTTTAGTTGAGATGGGGTTTCACTGTGTTAGCCAGGATGGTCTCGAACTCCTGACCTCAAGTGATCCACCTGCTTCGGCCTCCCAAAGTACTGGGATTACAGGCATGAGCCACCGCGCCCAGCCAGCTCTAGGAATTTTGTAGATACTTTACATTATAAGGTTGAGGGAGTTCCCCTCTCTAATGCTCTGGGAGGTTTTTTTTTTAATATGAATGAGTGTTGATGTGATCATGTTATTTTTCTTATTTATCATATTTATATAATATATTACATTGAACTATTTTTAAATATTAAATTAGCTTCTTATACCTAGAATAAATCCCACTTAGTCATGGTATATTATGCTTTTTATTCATTGTTGGGTTGGATTTGATTTGCTAAAATTTAGTTAACAATTTTCTCATTTAAGTTCGTGAAAGATATTGATTTGTATTTTCTTTGTTGTGTCGCCCTAGTCTTGTTTTGGTATCAGAGTTAATACTGGCCTTATAAAGTGAGTTGAGAAGTGTTGTCTTTTCTTCTGTTTTCTGGAAGACATTGTGTAAAACATCATATGAATGTTTAGTAAACTTCTCCAGAGCAACTTTCTTAACCTGGAGATTTCTTTTTGGGAGCTTTTTAATTATAAATTCAATTTATTTAATAGTTGTAGGACTATTCAGATTGCCTATTTTATCTTAGTAGAGTATTGGTAGTTTGTGATTTTCAAAGATTTCGTCCATATCTTCTAATTTGTTGAAGTTATAAGTATAAAGTTGTATGTGGTGTTATTATTCTGTATATTCATATATATAAAGGATGTATATATGTACTTATAGTTGTTTTGAAAATTTTTTCCTTTGAGACTCCCTCTTTGACCCATGGATTCTTATTATTTAATTTTTTTTGTTTTAAGATGGAGTCTCACTCTTTCGCCCAGGCTGAAGTGCAGTAGCAATCTCAGCTCACTGGACCCTCCACCTCCTGGGTTCAAGTGATTCTCCTGCCTCGGCCTCCTGAGTAGCTGGGATTACAGGTGCCCACCACCATGCCTGGCTAATTTTTGTATTTTTAGTACAGACGGGGTTTCACCATGTTGGTCAGACTGGTCTCGAACTCCTGACCTTGTGATCCACCCACCTTGGCCTCCCAAAGTGCTGGGATTACAGGAGTGAGCCACCACGCCCAGCCAGATTATTTTAAAAATTACTTTTAATTGAAAAATACAAATTGTATGTATTTATGGTCTACAATATGATGTTTTGATATACGTATAGGTTGTGAAACGATTAAATCTAGCTAATTAACATATCTATTACCTCACATGCTTCTTTTTTTGTTCTTCCACAATAGTTATCTTATAAACTTATTTTTTTGTGTGTGGGAGAACATTTAACATCTACTCTCCTAGCAGTTTTTAAGTTTACAGTACACTGTTTCAGCCAGGCGTGGTGGCTTAGGCCAGGCGCAGTGGCTCAGGCCAGGCGCAGTGGCTCACACCTGTAATCCTAGCACTTTGGGAGGCTGAGGAGGGTGGATTACCTGAGGTCAGGATTTCAAGACCAGCCTGGCCAACATGGTGAAACCCCGTCTCTACTACAAATGCAAAAAATTAGCTGGGCATGATGGCCCAGCCTGTAATCCCAGCTACTCAGGAGGCTGAGGCAGGAGAATTGCTTGAACCCGGGAGGCAGAGGTTGCAGTGAGCCAAGATTATGCCATTGCACTCCAGCCTGGGCGCCAAGAGTGAGACTGTCTCAAAAAAAACATAAATAAATAATAAAATATACTGTTTCAAGAGAATTTATAATTGATTGGCAAAGCCTTTTTGTGAAGCATGTTTTAAAGTCTTTGTCAGATAATTCCAACATGTGATTCATCCTTGTATTTGCATTAGTTGATTGCCTTTTCTCCTTCAGATTTTGGTTTTCTTGGTTTTTGGTATGACAAGTGATTTTCAGTTGTACCTTGGATATTTTCGTTATTATGTTTCAGAGAGTCTTGATTCTATTTAATCAATTTGAGCAAGTAGTTATCCTGTTAGATTTAGTAAAGATCTGATCTACTTTTGTAGGGTTTAGTTCCAATGACAGTTTAGTTTTCAAAACCATTACACTGCTATTCTGATCTGCTCCATACCTCTTGTGCTGCTGGGGCCAACAGGCACATGAAGAGATGTTCAAAATCACTGGCCATTAAGGAAATGCTAGCCACAACCACAATGAGGCTGGGCATGGTGGCTCATGCCTGTAATCCCAGCACTTTGGGAGGCCGAAGCAAGTGGATCGCTTGAGGTCAGGAGTTCGAGATCAGCCTGGCCAACATGGCGAAACCCCGTCTCTACCAAAAAATACAAAAATTAGCCGGGCATGGTGGCACGCACCTGTAGTCCCAGGTACTTGGGAGGCTGAGGCACAAGAATCACTTGAACCTGGGAGGCAAAGGTTGCAGTGAGCTGAGATTGCACCACTGTACTCCAGCCTGAGTGACAATGAGACTCTGTCTGAAAAACAAAACCAAAAACGAAAACAAAAAACAAACAAACAAACAAAAAAACATGCAATGAGATATCACCTCACACTCAATAGGATGGTTAATGTAAAAAAAAAAACATAACAAGTATTGCCAGGAATGTGGAGAAAGTTGAACCTTTGTGCACTATTGGTGAGAATGTAAAATGGTACAATGTATTAGATCATTCTTGCATTGCTGTAAATACCTGAGACTGGGTAGTTTGAAAAGAGGTTTAATTGGCTCATGGATCTGCAGGCTTTATAGGAAGCATGGCCCTGCTCAGCTTCTAGGGAGGCCTCAAGGAGCTTTTATTCATGGTGGAAGGCAAAGCAGGAGCAGGCACTTTACATGGTGAAAGCAGGAGCAAGAGAGAGAGTGGGGAGCGTGGGGAGGTGCCACACACTTTTTTTTTTTTTTTTGAAACAGAGTTTCATTCTTGTTGTCCAGGCTGGAAAGCAATGGCGCAATCTGAGCTCACTGCAACCTCCACCTCGGTTTCAAGCGATTCTCCTGCCTCAGCCTCCCGAGTAGGTGGGATTACAGGTGCCTGCCACCATGCCCAGCTAATTTTGTATTTTTAGTAGAGACAGGGTTTCACCATGACGGTCAACCTGGTCTTGAACTCCTGACCTCAGGTAATCTGTCCATTTCGGCCTCCCAAAGTGCTGGGATTACAGGCGTGAGCCACCGCACCCAGCCCACACACTTCCAAGGACCAGATATCATAAGAACTCACTCACCATCATGAGGATAGCACCAAGGGAATGATACTAAACCATTTATGAGAAAACTGCTCCCATGATCCAATTACTTCCCACTAGGCCCCACCTCCAGCATTGGAGATTACAATTCGACATGAGATTTAGAGGGGACACATATCCAAGCTATATCATACAGCCACTATGGAAAACAGTATGGTAATTTCTCAAAACACTAAAAATAGAATTGCCATATAATCCAGCAATTCTACTTCTAGGTATATACGCAAAAGAATTGAAAGTAAATTGAAAGTGGAATTTTAAATTAGAATGTTATTTATTTATTTTTTGCTTTTTTGAGACAGAGTCTTGCTCTGTCACCTAGGCTGGAGTGCACTGGCACATCTCAGCTCACTGCAACCTCCACCTCCTGGGTTCAAGCAATTCTTCTGCCTCAGCCTCCCAAGTAGCTGGGATTACAGGCACCCACCACCACACCCAGCTAATTTTTGTATTTTTAGTAGAGACAGGGTTTCACCATGTTGGCCAGGCAGGTCTGAAACTACTGACCTCAAGTGATATGCCTGTCTCAGCCTCCCAAAGTGCTGAGATTACAAGCATGAACCACCACACCTGGCCTAAATTAGAAAATTGTTGCATAATGTCAACTATAGCTGAAGAAATTTATATCCTATGATGCAGCAATTTCACTCTGATGTGCATACCTAACAGAAAAGAGTAATTATTTTCACCAAAAGAAATGTACAGGAATGTTCATAGCAGCACTAATCATAATAGTCAACTATTGGAAGCAACCAGAATGTCCATCATTAGGTGTATGGAAAAATAAATTGTGTTAGAATGGAATGCTATATATAGCTATCAGTCTCAAACTTTTTATTCTCAGGATACCTTTATACTCTTAAAAACTATTGAGAACCCCAAGAGCTCTTGCGTATGTAGATTATATCCTTCAATATTAACTGTCTTAGAAATTTAGGAAAAATGAAATATTCATTTAATTCATTTAAAAATAATAAACTATATGTTAACATAAGTTATATTTTCCAAAACAAAACGAAAATATTTAGTGTGAGAAGTGGCAATGTTTTTCATTTTTTGCACATTTCTTTTTTTTTTTTTGAGACGGAGTCTTGCTCTGTCTCCCAGGCTGGAGTGCAGTGGTGCGATCTCTGCTCACTGCAAGCTCCACCTCCCGGGTTCACACCATTCTCCTGCCTCAGCCTCCCGAGTAGCTGGGACTACAGGTGCCCGCCACCACGCCCAGTTAGTTTCTTGTATTTTTAGTTGAGACGGGGTTTCACCGTGTTAGTCAGGATGGTCTCGATCTCCTGACCTCGTGATCCGCCCGCCTCAGCCTCCCAAAGTGCTGGGATTACAGGCGTGAGTGCACATTTCTTTAATGCTTGGATTAAAAGAAGACAGGTGGATCTCACATCTGCCTCTGAATTTAATCTATTAAATTAAAACTCACTAGTCTGTCTTGTTCTTTGAATGGATCTCTTATCTGTGGTACCTGTTGTGTAACATGATGCATTAGTTATTTGGAAAATATTGCTCCAATTAGTTATGCAGATCTTCCAGACTTTGACACATTTTCTTATAAAATAGCCAAAAAATCATACTTGTTAATAACACCACGAATCTAATCAGGTAAGTCTTTAAGTATTTGGAAGCTGTCAAGCTCACAGGGGCTGATACAAACTTTCCTAAAGTCTAATTTTGACCAGGTGCGGCAGCTCATACCTCTAATCCCAGCAGTTTGGGAGGCAGAAGAGGGTGGATCACCTGAGGTCAGGAGTTTGAGACCAGCCTGGCTAACATGGTGAAACCCCGTTTCTACTAAAAATACAAAAAATTAGCTGGGCATGGTGGCGCACGCCTGTAATCCCAGCTACTCGGGAGGCTGAGGCAGGAGAATAGCTTGAACCCGGGAGTCGGAAGTTGCAGTGAGCTGAGATCACACCATTGCACTCCAGCCTGGGCAACAAGAGTGAAACTCCATCTCAATCAACAACAATAACAACAACAACAACAACAAAATAGTCAAAATCTGGCCAGGCACGGTGGCTCACGCCTGTAATCCCAGCACTTTGGGAGGCCGAGGCGAGTGGATCATGAGGTCAGGAGTTCCAGACCAGCCTGGCCAACATAGTGAAACCCTGCCTCTACTAAAAATACAAAAATTAGCCGGGTATGGTGGCTTACGCCTGTAGTCCCAGCTACTCAAGAGGCTGAGGCAGGAAAATCGCCTGAACCCGGGAGGTGAAGGTTGCAGTTAGCCGAGTTCACTCCACTGCATTCCAGCCTGGGAAACAGAGCAAGACTCCATCTCAAAAAAATAAATAAAATAAAGCTTCAGTTATGCAAGATGAGTGGATTCTGAATATCTGACATAATATATTATGACTGTAGTTGGCAGTACTGTATTGTATATTTGAAACATGCTGAAGGTACATGTTAAGTGTTCTTACCACAAAAAAAAGAAAACAGTTAACTATGTAAGGTGATGAATATGTTAGCTGACTGTGGTGATTATTTCACAATGTAAATGTATATCAAATCATCAGGTCATATGCTTTAAATATATAAATTTTAATTGTCAATTTTCCCTCAATAAAGTGGGAAATAAAGTGTTTCTCAAAAAATACTCAAAGTGTTTCTCAAAGACAAATATTGAGAAATTTAACTATGGATGCTATAATTAATATTTATTTACATTGGTGCTATATGCTAAGAAATAGAAAAAAGTATTTATTAAATATGTAAACACTTTTAAAAATTTTCTTGTGTTGTAAATACTTTACATGAGATCTACCCTCTTCGTGGAATTTTAGGTGTACAATGCAGTATTGTCAAGTGTGGGCACAGGGTTATACAACAGATCTTTTTTGTTGTTGTTGAGACAGGGTCTCACTCTGTTACCCACGCTGGAGTGCAGTGGAGTGATCACAGCTCACTGCAGCCTGGACCTCTCAGGCTCAAGCAATCTTCCCACCTCAGCCTCCCAAGTAGCTGGGACCACAGGTACACACCACTACACCCAGCTACATTTCTATTTTTATTTTTTTTAGTAGAGACAAGGTCTTGCTATGTTGTCCAGGCTGGTCTCAAACTCCTGGACTCAAGTAATCCTCCCATCTCAGCCTCCCAAAGTGCTGGGATTACAGATGTGAGCCACCACTCCAGGCCAGATTTTTTAATAATAAAAGTAGTGTCAAAAAATAAACCTGGCCAGGCATGGTGGCTCACACCTCTAATCCCAGCACTTTGGGAGGACGAGGTGGGCAAATCACTTGAGGCCAGGAGTTCAAGACCAGCCTGACCAACATGGTGAAACCCCGTCTCTATTAAAAATACAAAAAAAATTAGCTGATGTGGTGGCATGTGCCTGTAATCCCAGCTACTTGGGAGGCTGAGGCAGAGAATTGCTTGAACCCGGGAGTCAGAGGCTGCAGTGAGCCGAGATTGCGCCACTGTACTCCAGCCTGGGTGACAGAGCAAGACTCCATCTCAAAAAAAAAAAAAACACAAAAAACTGGCTGGGCGCGGTGGCTTACGCCTGTAATCCCAGCACTTTGGGAGGCCGAGGCAGGAGGATCACTTGAGGTCAGGAGTTCAAGACCAGCCTGGCCAACATGGTGAAACCCCATCTCTACTAAAAATACAAAAATTAGCCAGATGCGGTGGTTCGCGCCTGTAATCCCAGCTACTCGGGAGGCTGAGGCAGGAGAATCGCTTGAACCCAGTAGGCGGAGGTTGCAGTGAGCCGAGATTGTGTCATTGCACTCCAGCTTGGGCAACAAGAGCGAAACTCTGTCTAAAAAAAAAAGAAATACATATTCTCTTTTTATTGTATAATAAAATATTATTCTAAAATGAAGTATTTATTCTTTTGTTTCCATGTAAGTACATGGAAAACTTGGGAATTTCACAATAATTTCTTGGACAATAATGAGGCTACAGACATAAAAGCAGGTATAAATAAATACAGTTTTTAAGAGTACAGTAGACATACTGGTAACGAAGTCAGCTAATTTCTGAAAGTACACATTTATTCCCCAAACCTACTACTCTAGAAACTTCTAGAACACACAGAAATACATAATCACGCATTGTTAGATTTCAGAATGTGACGTTATCACACTTCTAGTAGTCTCTCAGAATCTCTCCTGTCCAGTGGTAAGAGAATAAGTAAAAAAGGCAAATGTCTCAGAATTAGTATGAAAATAGCTTTGACCTTATAGACTTCCTGACAGGGTCTCAGGTACCCTCTGTGGTCCTTGGACCACCCATTGAGTACTGCTGCTATATAGTAATGAAAATTAAGAAACTACTACTATATGTAATATTACAAATGAACCTCACACGTGGTACTGGACAGAAGATGCTGGAGAAAAAAGTACCTCCTATATCATTCCATTTATTTGAAATTCAGAAATAGACAAAAACCACTGCATAGTGTAAGAAGGCAGGATATCGCCTACCTTTGGTGGGTAAGGTAAACCTGGGAAGGGCCTTGAAGGCTCTGGGTTTCTGGTAATGTTCTGTTTCTTGGTTAAGTGGTGGTTTCACAGGTATGTTCACTTAGTAAAAACATCTTCTGTAAGGAAGTGATGTAGAAAAGTGTGTGTTTGTGTTTATATCTGTACATAATAAGTATGTGTGTGAGTGTAGTGGTGGTTGTAAACATGTCTGCTGGCCGGGCGCGGTGGCTCACACCTGTAATCCCAGCACTTTGGGAAGCCAAGGCGGGTGGATGGCCTGAGGTCGGGAGTTCGAGACCAGCCTGGCCAGCATGGTGAAACCCCATCTCAACTAAAAATACAAAAATTAGCTGGGCATGGTGGTGGCCACCTGTAATCCCAACTACTTGGGAAGCCAAGGCAGGAGAATCGCTTGAACCCAGGAGGCGGAGCTTGCAGCGAGCCGAGATCGCACCATTGCACTCCAGCCTGGGCTACAGAGCAAGACTCCGTGCCCCACCCCCCCACCAAAAAAAAACACACACACACCATGTCTGCCACTTCTGTGACAGTCCTCAAACCAAAAAAAAAAAATAAGAAGTCTAACTTCCTGCTTTGAAAATGGGACAGCCCTAAGTGACTTGTTTCCAACAAATAGAAATACTTTGTGATTTCTGAGGCTAGGTCATAAAAGTAGACAGCTTGTGCCTGGCATATGCCCATATGCCCGCCCTCCCTCCCTGCATTTCCCCATATGCTTTTGGAGTCTGGAGTTGGCAGGTAAGAGGGCATCTGTTACCTTGACAGCTATGCTGGACACACCAGGTAGAGAGACCACATAAGGATAGAAAGCCCCAGGCATCACAGCTGTTATAGTCCCAAGCTTTACATATTTCCTCAGGCCTGGTACCAGACATGTGGGTGGAGGAAGCCATTGGAATGATCCAGCCTGACCAATGTGTGACTGTCACTAGAGAAATGCCAAGTAAGGAATGCCTGGCTGAGCTCAGTTAATCCTCAGGACTGAAAGACAATAATGATAAATGGGTCTGGTGTGGTGGCTCGTGCCTATAATCTCAGCACTTCGACAGGCTGAGGCAGGAGAATCACTTGAAACCAGGAGTTCAAGACCGGCCTGGACAACAAAGTGAGGTCTTTTCTCTACAAAAAATGATTTAAAAATTAGCAGGGCATAGTGGCACACCCCTATAGTCTCAGCTTCTCCAAAAGCTGAGTGAGGTAGGAGGATTTCTTGAGCTCAGGAGGTCGGGCCTGCAGCGAGCTGTGATTGCACCACTGCACTCACTCTCACCTGGGTGACAGAGCATGACTTGGTCTTCACTAATAATTACAACAGCAATAGTAATAATAATAAATGACTTACTGTTTTAAGCCACTCAGTTGGAGTGGCTTGTTATAGATAAGCAAGTACATGGTTTATTTATGTGTTTATACATAAAATCAATACAGTAGATGTAGGAGTGAATAGAAGCATGGAGAGATGTTCAGTAGTTATTACAAATTTAAGGGCATTAAATGATTATGATTGTCAACTGTTATCTTTGTATTGTTTCTTTTCATCTTAATTCATTAAATGATTATGATTGTCAACTGTTATCTTTGTATTGTTTCTTTTCATCTTAATTCATTAAATGATTATGATTGTCAACTGTTAACTTTGTATTGTTTCTCTTCATCTTAATTCCTTTTCCTTAATAATTTAATTCATTTATTCAGCAACTGATTATTGAATACTTATTATATTGTAAAGGTTGGTTTTATAGTGATTTCTCTATCCTTGAGTAGCTTTACGGGTAAGGAGTGCAGTGGCGTGATCTTGGCTCACTGCAGCCTCCACCTCCCAGTTCAAGCAATTCTCCTGTCTCAGCCTCCCGGGTAGCTGGGATTACAGGCATCCGCCACTACGCCCAGCTAATTTTTGTATTTTTAGTAGAGACAGGTTTCACCATGTTGGCCAGGCTGGTCTCCAATGCCTGACCTCAAGTGATCTACCCGCCTAGGTCTCCCAAAGTTCTGGGATTACCGGTATGAGCCACCATGCCTGGCCAAATATTAAAAAGATGAATAATACATGAATATGTAATTCCAGTAGTACTTCAGGAAGGACTTCATTAGATAATATCGGGAATACAATTCTGAGGAAGTGACTTTTACTCTGAGACTTAGAAGAAATGAAGCCCACTATACAAAAAATCTAGGCAAAAAGATTCTTAGCACATGGAAGAAGCTATGAAGCTCTAACATAGGAAAAGGCTTTGGCATGTCCTAGTTGTTGACAGATTAATTTGGTTATAGCTTAATGAATAAAAAGGAATTAGACTAAAAATGAGATTATATTGGTTAGCAGAAGCCCTTTATTCTCATGCCAAGGAGCTGAAGTTTTAAAATTTCCATGGGAAGCTGTATTTGTATGTATGTAGGTTAAGCTGCTTGTGACAGAGATCCAGAACAATAGTGATTGAAACCATATAGATGTTTAAATTAATTTTCTTTTTTTGATACAATGTCTATAACCCAGGCATATAAATTTAATTTTCTCTTGCATTAAAATCCAAGCTGGAAAGGTATCTACTCTGCAAAACCATTATTTGATAGACATGACAGCAAATCAATATTGACATCAGCTTTGTTGAGGAAGAGGGAAAACAAGCAATATAGGGCGTGGGCCACCTGGCTCTTAAGGAAAGAACTGAGACGGTATTACATAATATCTCTGTATTTCTTTAGGCAGAACCCAGTTGCATGGCATTCTCAGCTGTAAAGGAGTTTGGGAAATGCAGAGTTTATATTGGCAGCTTTATTCTCAAATAAAAAGCCATGGGTTCAATTGATATTTTTTTAAAAGGGAAAAAAATAGATATTTGGCAACAGCTGACAATCTGCCGCATAAACCTTTGGCCTGATAGTGTTAAACATATGGACTCTGACTCAGTTGACCTCATTCTAAGACCAACTCTCTTAGATTCTGATTGAGTTGATTTACAATGTTTCCTGAACATCCATAATTGCAACAAACTCTCAAGGTAATTCAGAGGCGGATCAAAATTTCAGCACCATTGAATTGACTTATTTCCCTAATTAACTACTTCATTTGAGTGCTCTCATTTCCCTGTGCTCCTTTACCCATTTAAGAGTTCTCCAAGCCTTTTATTTCTTATATGAATTATTTGCAGTTATCTCTCATTGCTACCATAGACATTTTATTTCTCTTATAGTACAAAATCAGGAGTTAAAATATATTTCTTATCTTTCAGACTTGGCGTCCAGAGATGAGCCCCAGAAGTTATCTCCAAAAAGGGATATTTATGAAACAGAATTATCCCAGTGGGTTAACATGGAAGAATTTAGAAGCCATAGTCCTGAGAGATCAATTTTCAGAGATATCTGGGAAGGCAACTGTCATTTTGAGCAACATCAGGGACAAGAGGAGGGTTATTTTAAACAACTTATGATTAACCATGAAAACATGCCCATTTTTAGCCAACATACTTTACTCACTCAAGAATTTTATGATAGAGAGAAAATCTCTGAATGTAAAAAGTGTAGAAAAATCTTCAGTTACCATTTATTTTTTAGTCACCACAAAAGAACTCATTCTAAAGAACTTTCTGAATGTAAAGAATGCACAGAAATTGTTAATACACCATGCCTTTTTAAACAACAGACAATTCAAAATGGTGACAAATGCAATGAGTGTAAAGAATGTTGGAAGGCCTTTGTTCATTGCTCACAACTTAAACATCTAAGAATTCATAATGGTGAAAAACGCTATGAATGTAACGAATGTGGGAAGGCCTTTAATTATGGCTCAGAACTTACTCTACATCAAAGAATCCACACTGGTGAGAAACCTTATGAATGTAAAGAATGTGGGAAGGCCTTTAGACAGCGATCACAGCTTACTCAACATCAGAGACTTCATACTGGTGAAAAACCCTATGAATGTAAGCAATGTGGGAAGGCTTTTATTCGTGGCTTTCAACTTACTGAACATCTGCGACTCCATACTGGTGAGAAACCTTATGAATGTAAAGAATGTGGAAAGACTTTTAGGCATCGCTCACATCTTACTATACATCAGAGAATTCATACTGGTGAGAAACCCTATGAATGTCGGGAATGTGGGAAGGCCTTTAGCTATCACTCAAGCTTCTCGCACCATCAGAAAATTCATTCTGGCAAGAAACCTTATGAATGTCATGAATGTGGGAAGGCTTTTTGTGATGGCTTACAACTAACCCTACATCAGAGGATTCATACTGGTGAGAAACCCTATGAGTGTAAGGAATGTGGGAAGACTTTTAGACAGTGTTCACACCTCAAAAGACATCAGAGAATTCATACTGGTGAGAAACCTCATGAATGCATGATATGTGGTAAGGCCTTTAGACTTCATTCACACCTTATTCAACATCAAAGAATTCATACTGGTGAGAAACCCTATGAATGTAAGGAATGTGGGAAGGCCTTTAGCTATCATTCAAGCTTCTCACACCATCAGAGAATTCATTCTGGAAAGAAACCTTATCAACGCGGGAAGGCGTTTAATCATAGATTACAACTTAACTTACATCAGACTCTTCATACTGGTGAGAAGCCAGTCAGGTTTCCTCTCCTCCCTCCCCATCCTAGTCTAGGATCATGAAATTTGTTGATGGAAATACACATTGTGTTTGTTTTATTTAAGGAAAAAGTTGGTAAGCCACCAGTTTCATTAGTATTGATTTATTTAAGCAATCCTTGAAAATCAAATGTTTTTAAGTGAGAAAATGGAAAAGTAATTAAAGTGTAAATTTTGGTCTCATTTTAATGCTGTTTCTGAGTTATTGTATTAACCATTATTGAGAATACTTTTTTTATTGAGAATAAATTTTCTAAAATTACATGTTTCACTGAAACCAGTGAAATATAGCATAAATAAAATGAGAACAATTTCCTCCCTTCCCTCAAATCTCTAAGATAACCAGTATGTGTATTTCTTCTTCCTTTATGCTCAAACAACCTGTACACAGAAAGCATTTTTTGCATGTGTTTGGAGGAGCTTTTACCCCCATACGGACATTTGATAGCGTCTTGTCCTTTTCATAATAATCATGAATACTTTTCCAGGTCAGTACATAAAGATGTAACCCATTCTTTGTAAGGTTCAGAATATTTCTAGAATGGAATGTGTGTCCGTATTTTGGGCCATTACCTACTACAGACATTGAAGTTGTTTCTAATGTTCACCTAGAACTCTAATTTTACCTTATTTTGTTTCTATTGTGCAGATTCCCAACAGTGGGATTAAAGAGTATCTGGCGTATGTATTTTGACATTACATTTATTTTTTAAAACCTTCTAACTTTTTAAATAAAAGCACATATTATAAAAATTCAAAAATTACCAAAAATGTGAAAATTTATTCTCCCCTAACATCCAGTTCTGTAGCCACTCACTTTCTCTCCACAGGTGCAATGACTGCTATCAGTTTCCTTTTATTCTAACGGGAATATTTCATGTAAATTTCATAAATTCTTTGGACAAAAGTAGGTTATTCATAATATGTGATTTATTACACACTCTCATCATTAGTCCACATTTGGCCTACTTCATTTTTTTTTTTTTTTGAGACATGCCCAGGCTGGAGTCCAGTGGTGCAATCTTGGCTCACTGCAACCTCCGCCACCCAGGTTAAAAATTCTCCTGCCTCAGCCTCCCGAGTAGCTGGGACTACAGGCATGCGCAGCCACTATGCCCGGCCAATAAGCTATATTTATTCTTATTTGATGTGGATGAAAATTATCAAAACTGGCCAGGCGTGGTGGCCCATGCCTGTAATCCTAGCACTTTGGGAGGCCGAGGCAGGTGGATCACGAGGTCAGGAGATCGAGACCATCCTGGCTAACACGGTGAAACCCCATCTCTACTAAAAAAAAAAAAAAATACAAAAATTAGCTGGGCGTGGTGGTGGGCGCCTGTAGTCCCAGCTACTCGGGAGGCTGAGACAGAAGAATGGCGTGAACCTGGGAGATGGATCTTGCAGTAAGCCGAGATCGCGCCACTGTGCTCCAGCGTGGGTGACACAGTGAGACTCTGTCTCAAAAAGAAAAAAAAAAAAACGAAAATTGTCAAAACACAACCAATAGATAATGTTAACATGCATCCTAACATGGAATTTATTGGATTTAGTGAATAGAATGTGAGTGGAAGTCATTTTTGGTAGAACTGTTGGGAAAAGGGCTTGTGGGGTGCCTGCATAAACTGGCCATAAAAATATGGGACAATAAGTTGTGGAAAGCCACAAGAGGCCTCTGAGGAGGAAAGCCTCCTAATTGCCTTCACGTTCCCATGACCAGAGTGTGACCTGCTCTCTTACCTATAAACACTGTGCTCAAAGAGAAAGACACTCCTTTGAAGCACTGCAATGTGGCCAGATATGCCGGGTTCTAGTTAGGCCCACTCCCCACAGCTGCTCTCTGATAAGTAAAAGAATAAATCAGTAGTTAAGTTTATGCTGCTTCAGCACAAAGAAAATTTACCTAAACCACCATTGCCCCCCTTTCACTGTTTCACCCTGAACATCTGCTTCTTAGATCTAAATGATTGTACTCGATAAATAGTGTGGAGACCAGAGCTTGGCACCTTTGCAGCCTCTGATTTGCTCTGGCCCCTTGGCTCCCACCTTTATGAACTCTTAACCTGTCTCTTCTCATTCCTTTGTCGCCACCAGACTTCAGGTACCCTACAGGTGGTGTTGAGGCTGGTCCCCAACAGAACTTTACATGTGCTTTCATATTATG
The DNA here is from genome assembly GCF_028885625.2 of Pongo pygmaeus. Taxonomy (NCBI): domain Eukaryota; kingdom Metazoa; phylum Chordata; class Mammalia; order Primates; family Hominidae; genus Pongo; species Pongo pygmaeus. The sequence continues at coordinate 42,028,889 of NC_072393.2, read as the reverse complement.
ACTTGGCTTTTGCTATTGGCCATGAGAAGAACATGCCACATGTAGCCATTTGCTCATCCATGAAAACCTTCCAAGAATAGTAGCACTGCTTCACTTCCACCTTCTAAATCTCATGCAAATTTCACCAACATGGTGAAACTCCATCTCTACTAAAAATACAAAAATTATCCAGGTGTGGTGGCAGGCCCCTATAATCCCAGCTACTCAGGAGGCTGACGCAGGAAAATTGCTTGAACCCAGAGGGCAGAGGTTGCAGTGAGCCGAGATTGCGCCATTTCACTCCAGCCTGGGTGAAAGAGCGAAACTCTGTCTAAAAAAATAAGGCCAGGTGTGGTGGCCCATGCCTGTAATCCCAGCACTTTGGGAGGCTGGGGCAGGTGGATCACCTGAGGTCAGCAGTTGGAGACCAGCCTGGCCAACATGGTGAAACCCCTCTCTACTAAAAATACAAAAATTAGCCTGGCATGGTGGCAAGCACCTGTAATCCCAGCTACTCAGGAGGCTGAGGCAGGAGAATCGCTTGAACTCAGGAGGCAGAGGTTGCAGTGAGCCGAGATTACACCATTGCACTCCAGCCTGGGCAATAGAGTGAGACTTTGTCTCCAAAAAATGAATAAAAATAAAAAAATAAAATGACCATTATCAAAAAGACAAACAATAACAGATCTTGGTGAGGGCAGAGAGAGGGGAACACTTTAGTACACTGCTGGTGGGAATGTAAATTAGTATAACCACTATAGAAAAAATTATAGAGTTTCCTCAAGAAACTAAACATAGATCAACCACATAATCCAGAAATCTCACTGCTGGGTACATATCCAAAAGGAAGGAAATCAGTATATCTAAGAGCTATCTGCACACCCATGTTTACTGCAGCACTATTAACAACGGCCAAAATATGGAATCAACCTAAGTCTCTATCAATGCATAATGGATTTATACACAATAGAATACTATTCAGCCATAAACAGAATGAAATTCCTCCATTTGCAGCAACATGGCTGGAAGTGGAGGTTAATTATGTTAAGGGAAATAAGCCAGGAACAGAAAGACAAACTTGGCATGTTCTCATGCATAAGTGGAGCTAAAAGAGTTGATCTCATGGAGGTTAGAGTAGAATGATGGTTACCAGAGGTTAGGAAGTGAGTGGCTAGGGGTGAAGAGAGGTTGGTTGATGGATATAAAAATATGGTTAGATATGGCCGAGTGCGGTGGCTTATGCTTGTAATCCCAGCACTTTGGGAGGCCAAGGTGGGTGCATCGCAAGGTCAAGAGATCGAGACCATCCTGGCCAACATGGTGAAATCCTGTCTACCAAAAATACAAAAATAAGCTGGGTGTGGTGGCTCGCACCTATGTAGTCCCAGCTACTCGGGAGGCTGAAGCAGGAGAATTGCTTAAACCCAGGAGGCAAAGGTTGCCGTGAGCCAAGATCGCGCCACTGCACTCCAGTCTGACAACAGAGCGAGACTCTGTCTCAAAAAAATATATATATGGTTAGATAGAAGGAATAAGTTCTAGTGCTTGATAGGATAGTAGAATGACTATAGTTAACAATAATTTATTGTATATTTCAAAATAGGTAGAAGATAATATTTGAAATGTTTCTAACACAAGGAAATGATAAATGTTTGAGGTGGATATCCTAATTACCCTGATTTATTACATATTGTATGCACGTATCAAAATATCACACATATCCCATAAATATGTACAATCATTATGCATCAATAAAAACATACACTGTAATCCCAGCACTTTGGGAGGCTGAGGCTTGGGATCACTTGAGGTCAGGAGTTCAAGACCAGCCTGGCCAACATAGTGAAACCCTGTTTCTACTAAAAATACAAAAATTAGCCGGGTATGGCGGTACATGCCTGTAATCCCAGCTACTTGGGAGGCTGAGGCGGACGAATTGGTTGAACCCAGGAGGCAGAGACTGCAGTGAGCCGAGATTGTGCCACAGCACATATACAATCAGGGACTTTTAAATGGCACTGTGTTGGATTTAAGAATACCACTGAGAACCAAGGGATGGCAGAATTGGCCCCACTTAGTATTATTCCCAATGATTGCATATGCCCGGATGACTATGTATTGGCTGGTTTGTCAGCCACTGTTAGATGTGATGGAGACGCCCAACAGAGCACACACACTGAGTTCCATCTTCCATAGGTGTGCCACCCCCAGACATGAAGCCTGCCACTCCAATGGGGGGCTGATCATCTGGATGGAGTTTACAAATACGGGCAAACTGTAATGTGTTACTTGTGTTGTGAGTTGACCTGCGGAACAATGATGAGACCATGTGGCAAGGCCTGTGTGTGTGTTTAGGCTGACTACTACTGGATATGTAATTCAGAAGCCAGTCTAAAGATATCTTTGGAGACACAAATCAGGAGGTACTGCTGCTGATGAAGCAGAGCTAGGGATTTTTATTTATTAAAAAAAATTACAGACAGTACAATTCACTTTTTTGTGTGTATACTTCTATTTTTTACACATGCATAGATTTTTGTTATCTATGACCACAAGCAGGATACAAAACAATTCCAACACCTCAAAGAATTCCCTCGTGCACCCCCTCTGTATTCAGATCCCACCCCACCCCAGACACTCAGCAACATTTGATCTGTTTTCTGTTGTTGTATTTTCACCTTTTCCAGCATGTCATATAAATGGAATCACACAGTATGTAACTTTTTGGGACTGGGTTCTTTCCTTTAGCGTAATGCATTCGAGGTTCATCTATGTAGCTGCATGTTTCAGTAGCTCATTATAGTTATCGTTGAGTAGAATTCCATCTTGGGAATGTACCACAGTGTATCCATTTACACACTGAAGAACATTTGCTTGTCTCTAGTTTTTTTTTTTTAATTATAAATAATACTTACAAACAGTCATGTACAGGTTTCTGTGTGCACATAATTTTTCATTTCTCTAGGATAAATACTTATAAGTGGGATTGCTGGGTCATATTGGATGTGTAAATTTTTGAGACTGGCATATTGTTTTCCAGAGCGGCTTTACCATTTTGCCTTTCCTATTAGCAATGTATGAGAGTTCCAGTAACAAATCTGCACCTGTATTCCTGAATCTAAAACAAAAGTTAAAAAAGAAAGAGTTCCAGTTGTTCCACATTCTTGTCAGCACTTGGTATTGTCACATATCTAGGGTTTTGAAAAGCCCGATTATAGGCCGGGTGCGGTGGCTCACGCCTGTAATCCCAGCACTTTGGGAGGCCGAGGCGGGTGGATCACGAGGTCAGGAGATCGAGACCATCCTGGCTAACACAGTAAAACCCCGTCTCTACTAAAAATACAAAAAATTAGCTGGGCATGGTGGCAGGTGCCTGTAGTCCCAGCTACTCAGGAGGCTGAGGCAGGACAGTGGTGTGAACCCAGGAGGCGGAGCTTACAGTGAGCCAAGATCGAGCCACTGCCTCCAGCCTGGGCGACAGAGCGAGACTCCGTCTCAAAAAAAAAAAAAAAAAAAAAAAAAAAAAGCCCGATTATAAACTGATGAATATCTAGAACATCCCAGGTGAATGTTGTAGACTAGTGTTGGAGCCTGTGCTTTTGCTGTTGCACATTACTTGTGAAGCAGGACATGGCAAGCCTGGCTTTATTGCTAGACCAGAAACTGAGTGGAGAAATTCAAGCATTAGCTGACAAGAAATGATCACATTTGAGATGTACTGTGTACTATCTGATACTGGGGACACAGAGGGTGAGGAGATATGCTTGTTCACATACATTATCAGGAAATACACAGCAGTTATAGGAACCATGTTTATAAGATGGAGCTGATTTACAGTCAGACTGCAAAGCTCTAACATTATCTCCACGATGCCCGGATGTCTGGCTCTGACTCTTGGTTGGAATAAGGCCAGTGAGCTATATGAGGTACTGGTTAAAGTCTGATATTCCCTGGGAGACTCCCAGAGCCAATTTGTTTATGATGGCTTTTTAACTTTTTAAAACTTACATAACCAGTTAGATAGCCTGGCTTGACTATGTAATCAGTGAACAGAGAAGCATAAATATCCATGCAGTGGCTGGGCATGGTGGCTCACACCTATAATCCCAGCACTTTGGGAGGCCGAGGTGGGCAGAGGATTACCTGAGGTTAGGAGTTCGAGACCAGCCTGGCCAACATGGAGAAACCCTGTCTCTACCAAAAACACAAAAATTAGCTGGTCATGGTGGCACATGCCTGTAATCCCAGATACTTGGGGAGGCTGTGGCAGGAGAACTGCTTGAACCTGGGAGGCAGAGGTTGCAGTGGGCTGAGATCGCACCATTGCACTCCAGCCTGGGCGACAGAGCAAGACTCTGTCTCAAAAAACAAAACAATGACAACAAAAAAACCCATGTAGAGAAGTTCTGCTGTCAGCTCTCCCCAAATCAAGTTTGATACAGATCTCAGTGCTTCAGTTCAGAGACAGTGTGCAGTCTGTGTTTGAATAAAACCACTGAGGAACGTGCAGCTAGATGATTCTGAGCCCTAATGCCTACCTTCCCTTTCTTTTGCTGAGCCACATCCTTTGCTTCTAAGTAAAAACATTTCCTCGGTATGCTCTGTGGAGTCCTGTTAGTCCTCTGAACTGATGAAATCATTTTGCATATGCCTTATGACCTTGCAGTTAGGTCTACAAAATATGAATTTGTAAAATCACTCCTATTTTGTCGTATATATTTAGGCCAAGTTGACTTAGATTCTATAAACATGTTTGCTCCTTAGAGCTGCCCAAACTTCATTGAGCAATATATAAGTTAGATGAAAAATACTCATGTACCACATGACATTTTGGTCCATGATGGACTGCATATATAATGGTGGTCTCATAAGATTATAGTACCGGCCAGGCGTGGTGGCTCATGCCTGTAATCCCAGCACTTTGGGAGGCCGAGGCAGGTGGATCACGAGGTCAGGAGATTGAGACCATCCTGGCCAACATGGTGAAACCCCGTCTCTACTAAAAATACAAAAATTAGCCGGGCTTGGTGGCGTGCACCTGTAGTCCCAGCTACTCGGGAGGCTGAGGCAGGAGAATCACTTGAACCTGGGAGGCGGAGGTTTGCAGTGAGCCAAGATCACACCACTGCACACCAGCCTGGGCGACAGAGTGAGACTCTGTCTCAAAAAAAAAAAAAAAAAAGATTATAGTACCATATTTTTACTGCACCTTTTCTGTGTTTAGATAGGTTTACATATACAAATAATTACCACTGTGTTACAATTGCCTATAGTATTCAGCACAGTAACATGCAGTACAGATTTGTAGCCTAGGAGCAACAGGCTCTACCATATAGCCTAGGTGTTTAGTAGGCTGTACCATCTCGGTTTGTATCAGCACTCTGTGATGCTTGCACGATCATGACACTGCCTCATGATGCATTTCTCAGAATGTATCCCTATTAAGTGATGCAATGCTGTATTTATCAATTCATAAAGTGAAAATCTCTAAAGTGAGTGAAGTGGCTCACACCTGTAACCCCAGCATTTTAGGAGGCCAAAGAGGGAAGATTGCTTGAGGCCAGGAGTTCAATACCAGCCTGGGCAACACGAGACCCCATATGTATAAAAAATAAAAACATTAGCTGAAAGGAATGGCGCCTGCCTGTGGTCCTAGCTACTTGGGAGGCTGAGGCAGGAGAATTGCTTGAGTCCAGGAATTCAAGTCTGCAGTGAGCTATAATGGCACCACTGTACTCCAGCCTAGGTGACAGACTAAGAATCTGTCTCAAAAAAATAAAAAAAATGCAAAGAAAATTTCTGACTTCTTCAAAAGAAATCTTCAAGCAGGATTCTGGAATACAGCCCAATGCTGTTTCATGCCAAAATATAAACCACAGGACCAAATTTTCCTAAGGAGCGGCAGCTTATATGTAAATAGCTTTAGAAAACACAATTTCGGCCGGGCACAGTGGCTCACACCTGTAATCTCAGCACTTTGGGAGGCCGAGGTGGGTGGATCGCCTGAGGTCAGGCTTTGGAGACTAGCCTGGCCAACATGATGAAACCCCGTCTCTACTAAAAATGCAAAAAAATTTGCTGGGCGTGGTGGTGGGCGCCTGTAATCCCAGCTACTTGGGAGGCTGAGGCAGGAGAATTGCTTGAGGCAGAGGTTGCAATGAGCCGAAATTGCGCCATTGCACTTCAGCCTGGGAAACAAAAGTGAAAATCTGTCTCAAAAAAAAAAAAAAAAAAAGAAAACGCAACTTTATTTAGACTTTCTTTAAAGCATTCAAAAGTAGCTCCTTCATGGACATTCATTAGATTCCACACCTTGATTTCTCTCTGCGCCTTTGTTGAGAAATGACAGCAGGGGGTCTTTTGAGGATGGATGGCATTATCCACAGCCTTTCTTTTGGGGGCTATTTTCATTTTTTGTGTGTGCAAAATTGGGACGTATATGATGAATATGATTTACTGCCAGAAAATGAGAAAGAACATATATGGACTCCTCAATTGAGTTGTAATTATTAAGGTATGTAATCGTAAGCCAAAAATGCAGCCAAATCTTCAACTGTATTTTATGGCCAGTTTTTCTTCATGCCAAAATCACCTATTAGTAACAACAATATCTTTGCTCATTGACTCTAGAATCCAAATATTTATACCTTTATGTATTTATTTATGAGACAGGGTCTCACTCGGTCACCCAGGCTGGAGTGCAGTGGTGCTATCCTGGCTCACTGCAACCTCCGCCTCCTGGGCCCAAGTGATCCTCCCACTCAGCCTCCCAAGTAGCTGGGACTACAGGCATGTGCCACCATTCCTGGCTAATTTTTTGTAGAGATGGGGTTTTGGCATGTTTCCCAGGCTGGTCTCGAACTCCTGGGCTCAAGTGATCCTCCCAACACCTCCCAAAGTGCTGGGATTACAGGCATGAGCCACCAAGCCCAGCCTTATACCTTTATTTTTATTATATGTTAATGGATACTAAAAAATTACTTTTCCCCTTTAATAAAATAATCAAGTTAAATAAAAACTTTTTTATTAAATAAAAAATAAAACTGTTTTTAGTTAAAAAGCCTGACGATTTTGTTGGCCAGGAATTTGGGAAGACCTCAGCTGGGCAGTTCTTGCTTGAGGTCTCATTTGTGGTACCAGTTGGGTGTCAGCAGGGTCCACAGTCATCTGAAGGCTTGACTGGATGTCCAAGAGGCCTCACTTACATGGTTGGCAGCTGATGCTAGCTGATGGCTGGGAGCTCAGTTGTAGCTGTTGACCAGGGGGCCTACACATAGACTTCCTAGCATTATGGTCTCGGTATGGCTAGACTTCTTTCATGAAAGAGAGCTTTCCCCAGAGTTAAAAGTCCCTGTAATCCTAGCACTTTGGGAGGCCAAGGCGGGTGGATCACCTGAGGTCAGGAGTTCGAGACTAGCCTGGCCAACATGATGGAACCCTGTCTCTACTAAAAATACAAAAATTAGCCATGTGTGTGGCGCACGCCTGTAATCTCAGCTACCCGGGAGGCTGAAGCAGGAGAATTACTGGAACCTGGGAGGCAGAGGCTGCAGTGAGCCGAGATCACGCCACTGCACTCCCGCCTGGGTGACAGAGGAAGACTCTGTCTCAAAAAAAAAAAAAAAAAAAAAAGTCCCAAGACCCATTTGTTTCCTTTTAATCTTCCTTTCTTTGGTATTAATTCTCTGATGGTGTAAAAGAAATGAGCAACAGTTAAAGTCATTCTTACAATCATTTCATTTGAAGAGTTCTCATCCTATGTGAATTCCCTGGTGTAGTATAATATATGAACGATGGCTATAAGCTTTTCCATATTCAGCATTTGTACTTGACCAGTAAGATACAGACCACAGGTAAAGACTGTATTCCTCCCCATGCCCTAACTTCAACACAGTCACAGGACTTTTCTCCAGTTGGAATTCTCTGATGTTGAACAAGGGAAATGCTGGATGCCTCTCCTCTAGCAGACTTTTTGCTTTCAAATAAGGCATTTACTGTGGCTAATGGCAATCTCACATTTATTACATTTGCCTGGAAGATTTGGGCTGTGGCTAAACGTCTTTCTACATATATTACATTCACATTCCCAGTTTTCACAATAACATTGATTGAGTTTCCCTGCAGCATGAATTATCTGGTTTGAACCAGCACCATACTGATAAAATTTATAGCTGTTTCCCTTCAGTATCAATTATCTCATGTGGTGAAAGTTCTGAATCGTCTGCCAGTATCTGACTGAATACACACATGCTCTAAGACCCAGCGATTCCATTCCTAAGTATATACACAAGAGAAATACATGTATGTACACCAAGACAAGTATGTTCTCAGAAGCATGATTTATTATGACCCTAAGTTGTAAACAATGTAAAAGTCCATCAACAGTAGAATGGATAAATTGTGATATAATCATATAACTGAATTCTATACTGGATAAAAATAAATAAACTTCTGACACATGCACTAATGATTAGACTCAGGGACATGACGAAGGTAATAAGCTGTATATGAAAGAATACATGATATATAATCCAATTTATAGAAAGGTTTATAATATGTAAAAACTAATTTGTAATGTTAGAAGTCAGAATCGTGGTCAACTGTGAGGAGGTAACAACTAATTTTTATTTTGTATTTGCAATGAGAAATACAGTTCATAACTCCTTCTTTTAAAGAAACTCCACTCACTGTGTAGTCCATGGACCACAGTCAGCTGGCCAACTAGTTATTACTGATGAACAAAAAGATACGTATTGAAATGGAAAATGTGATTTTAAATGTTTATAACACCTTGACAGAGGAAGTTTTTGTCTGCTGAAGCTAGTAATAAAAAAAAGTTTGGACTTTTTAATGATTTTTGTCATGTTATTTGTCTAATAATATTTGTGTGTGTGTGCGTGTATGTGTGTGTGTGTGTGTTTTACAGGCTGGCAAACAGTAGGTTACCATGTGGTATAGTACCTTAAACTGTTGGATGTTATTACGCTTGCAAGCAACATCATCTACAAGGTTTACTATGACTTAACATTTTTTTACAAAAAAAGCCACATTACTTACTGAATTCCCATGGTTTCTACCTTGTGAGTTTTCTGATGGACAATGAGGTTTGACTTACAACTGAAGAACTTCCCACACTGTTTACATTCATATGGTTTCTCTCCTGTGTGAGTTTTCTGATGGCGAATGAGGTTTGATTTCCTACTGAAGGCTTTCCCACACTGAGGACACCCATTGGATTTTTCTCCTGTATGTATTCTGTGATGAACAGTGAGGATTGCCTTCTGGCGGAAGGACTTCCCACATTCATTACAAATATAGGGTTTTTCCCCCGTGTGAATTCTCTGGTGGAGAGTGAGGGTTGTCTTTTGGCAGAAGGACTTCCCACATTCATTGCAAATATAGGGTTTCTCTCCCGTGTGAGTTCTCTGATGCACAGTGAGGGTTGTCTTCTGGATAAATGCCTTCCCACACTCATTACACTGATATGGTTTCTCTCCTGTGTGAGTTCTCTGGTGATCAATGAGGTATGACTTCTTCCTAAAGGCACTTCCACACTGAGGACATTCATAGGCTTTCTCCCCCGTATGTGTTTTGTGATGTCTAGTGAGGGTGGCCTTCTGGCGGAAGGACTTCCCACAATCAATACAAATAAAGGGTTTCCCCTCTATATGTGTTTTCTCATGAAGGGTGAGGGCTGTCTTCTGACGGAAGGCCTTTCCACATTGATTGCAAACATAAGGTTTTTCACCTGTGTGAATTCGCTGATGTTCAATGAGGTATGACTTCCTTCTGAAGTTATTCCCACAGTAAGGACAGTGAAAGGGTTTCTCTTCTGTTTGAGGTCTCTGAGGCATAATAAAAACAGACTTTCTGCAGAGGAATTTCCCATATTTGTTGTAGGAAGAGGGCTTCTTTTCCATAAGATTACTTGGATGGACACTGAGGCTTGACTTTTCTATGAAGGCAATTCCATCTTTATTGTATTCAAAGGTTCTTTCTCCTCTGTGAGCTCTAGTATGTGTAAATAGCATTCCTTTCATCAGGAAGGATTTTTCACATTCATTATGGTCAAATGGTTGCTCTGGAGCTTGAACCTTCTGATGCTGAATAAGCTCCTGTTTACCACTGAGAACTCTTTCTGTTTGTTTATGGAGATTCACTGCAGGATGAATTTTCTCATGCTTGGTATTGAGGAGTGATTTCTCCCATCCAGTACTGTCAACAAACTTCTCTTTTATGGGGCTTATATTTCTAATGACTAGTTCTGAAATATTTTTCAAAACTTTTCCATCAGGTTTATATTCACATAGTATTGTTTTTGAAATATGGTTCTTGCCTAGAGTAAGTGTTTTACCATAAATATTACTTCTCTCCTTAATTAGTTTTTTGTGGTTGATGAATATGAGGGGTCTAGAATGCCTGTCTTGGTATTCTTTGAACTTCACTAAGACATCTTCAGTTTTCCCATCTTCTTCTAGAAAAGAATACAATTAACACTTTGAGTCTTCACATAAATGCTATGGATTGGGTGTACATACAGACAAACTATGGTGGGACTATCTCACTACTGTGATCTACAAAAAGGCCAGAATAAATTACCTCTTGGTAGGGAAAATGTATAAATATAAATACAAATCTTGCTACTCTGTTAAAATGAAGAAAAACTGGCATAAGCAAAAAACACTCATATCTTTGGCATGTTATAAATATAAACTGCAGTAAGAAGATATAAGAAACACAAGGATGGCTGGGCGCAGTGGCTCATGGCTGTAATCCCAACACTTTGGGAGGCCAAGGCGGGCGGATCACCTGAGGTCAGGAGTTTGAGGCCAGCCTGGCCAACATGGTGAAACCCCATCTCTACCAAAAATTCAAAATTAGCTGGTCATGGTGGTACATGTGTAATCCCAGCTACTCAGGAGGCTGAGGCAGGAGAATTGCTTGAACCCGGGAGGCAGAAGTTGTGGTGAGCCGAGATCGTGCCATTGCACTCCCACTCCAGCCTGGGCAACAAGAGCGAAACTCTGTCCCCGCACCCCCCCCCAAAAAAAAAAAGATAAGTGAGCAGAAGAGAAAGAATGATGAAAGAGGGATTCTCCTTGGAATGGAAGATTCAGAGCTGCTGAAGTGAGCCTACCAAGGGTGCTGAACAGTAGGCAATGTGACAAAAAATTATTTAGGAAGAGATGAAAAGCTATACATTTATCCCCTCATGACTAAATAAGTGTTATAAGTGCTTCCAATTCTTTCTTTTTCACTTGCATTTAGCCCACAAATGGTAAATGAACTTTCTCAGCTCATTTCCTAGTGTTTACAGAAACATTAGTCTATAGTCTAGGCCCTAGATGTCCATATAACTGTAATTTATTTTCTCTTGAAAGCAGAGAATCTGAAAAACATATTCCCATGAGGAATTATAAAATACACCAAAAGACAAAATATATTTCCAACATGAATATAATCACTGTTTTGTATACATTATATATATATATATATATACACACACACACACACATATATTTAAATTCATTTTTATTTTTTTGAGAAAGGGTCTCACTCTGTCCCCCAAGCTGGAATACAGTGCTGTGATCCTGGCTCACTGCAGCCTTGATCTCCTGGGCTCAGGCAATCCTCCCACCTCAGCCTCCCAAGTATCTGGGCCTACAGGTGTGTGCCACCATATCCAGCTAATTTTTGATTTTTTTTTTTTTTACAGATGGGGTCTTCCTATGTTGCTCATGCTGGTCTCGAACTGCTGGCCTCAAGTGATCTTCCAAAAGTTCTGGGATTATAGGCATGAGCCACAGTGCCCGGAAACTGTAGTATTCTTATTGCTGTTACCATCAATTTATTCTGCCAGAGATGGTCAATAATGAAATTCTCCTGACCAACAATTCTAACTTCATTCTTTAAATTTGCCAAATTACTTTTTTTCAGCTATACGGAAGGATAGGTTTGAGTTTTCCTCCCAATACATCACCTACCTTAACTTTGCTATTCCCTACTGGAGCTGTAAAGGACGGGATTCTTCAATGTATGTGCAGAGCACTGATTAATCTTAACTATTTAAAAAAAATTATTGTATATCTTACTATTGTTGCCTTACTACCATCCATATTTGGGAGGGCAATTTAAACATGGATTCATCTTACCTATGATTTACATTGTTATTTATAATAGCCCCATACTGGCAACAGCCCAAATATCCATCAAAAGATGAACAGGTAAAACTGGGTCATGTATTACACAATAAAATACTACCTCAGCAATAAGAAGAAACAATGCTGATACACAATGACAACAGGAATGAATCTCAAATATTTTGCAGAGTGTAAGCTTTATGAAAAAGAATACATATTATACAATTCCACTTATGTGCAGTTCTAGGACATGTAAAACTAATCCGTATTGGTAATTGGAGTTACATTGCCTCCCTAAGAACTTCAAACACCTCCAAGTATATGCTACTATCCGATTTTTCTTAAAGTTTTCACATAGTCTTTCCTTTTTTTTGAGACAAAGTCTCACTCTGTCACTCACGCTGGAGTGCAACGGCATGGTCTCAGCTCACTGCAACCTCAGCTTCTCAGGTTCAAGTGATTCTCCTGCCTCAGCTTCATGAATAGGGATTACAGGTGCCTGCCACCACACCTGGCTAATTTTTGTATTTTTAGTAGAGACAGGTTTTCACTATGTTGGCCAGGCTGGTCTCGAACTCCTGACCTCGTGATCCACCCACCTCGGCCTCCCAAAGTGCTGAGATTACAGGCGTGAGCCACCGTGCCCGGCTCCCCCCGCCCTTTCTTTTTTTTTTTTTTGAGACAGAGTCTCACTCTGTCACCCAGGCTGGATTGCAGTGGCACAATTCCGGCTCACTGCAACCTTAGTCTCCCAGGTTCAAGCGATTCTCATGCCTCGGCCTCCTGAGTAGCTGGGACTACAGGTGTGTGCCACCACATCTGGCTAATGTTTTTTGTATTTTTTAGTGGAGATGGGGTTTCACTGTGTTGGCCTGGTAGGTCTTGAACCCCTGACCTCAAGTGATCTACCCGCCCTGGCCTCCCAAAATGCTGAGATTACAGGCATGAGTGACTGCTCCCGGCCAAGCTTTCACATAGTTTTTCTACCTTTCAGTATCCTGTCTGTCTGAAATTGTAATATAATTATGGTCTGGAACTTTCACTTCAAGATATTTTCCAACAGCCTGGGATTTTAACATGATCATTCTATGTAAAGTCCTCGATTTGATAATATAATATTGCTTTCCCAACTAAAACTCACGTTTTTGGAGGTCAATATTTTATTGACGATCTTCTCTAAAATCTTTTGAGTATACATTTACACACTGTTATCTGAAGTTAGGGGATACAATGCTGGCAGGTACACCTAAAAAGAACTTGATAGTAAATGATTTCTAAATGGATGAGAGAGACATTTTCGCTAGCATGGTATGACAATCAATAAGATAACTACTGAATACCTGGCCTCTGTTACAAGCTGCAGTAAGGAAAAGCCAAAGAGAGGACCTTATTTTGGGGAATGATTATAACCAAATGGAGAAAGAAGTGTCATATAAAACAATGTTGAATTAAGTACCAAATGACTAGATCATATCAGAGGACGTGTCTGCTCACATGTTACAGATGTTAAGTACAATGGGAATGCATAAAAAACAGAAATAGACATAGTCTGTACAGTAGTCAAGGTATTTCATGGAGGAAATGAAACTTGATTTTTTAGCTAAATGATATATTATATAGTATTGTGTGGTAAAGAATTTAACCTTGCCAAATGAGAGGCCGAACCTTTAACTTCAGTTTCAGGGTGGTAATTTTTAAGGTCTTTGAATGTCATGGCTAATAGGAGTTTATTTGTTTGCCGGGGAGTCTTTGGCTGGCCAGACAGTAACAATGTGATTTAGGATAGGGGCTTTGAGTCATGCAGCAAGCATCAGCTCAGCTTCCTAAGGCACTGGAAACTGAGCTCAGCCACATGGGCAATCAGGCCTATTTGACGGAGCCCCAATAAAAACTTTGGACACTGAGGCTGTGCTGAGCTTCGCTGGTTGGTGGTACTCTGTATGTATGGTCACATAGTGTTGCCACAATTGATATCCATGACTCCACGGTGATAGGGCGACTAGAAGCTGCATGTTTGGCACTTTCCCATACTCTGCCCATTTCCTTCTTCCCTTGATTGATTTTAATCTTTTCCTGTAACAAACTGTAACTGTGAGTGTAACAGCTTTCACTGAGTTCCATGGGTCTTTTCAGCAAATTATCAAACCTGGCCAGGTGGGGTAGCTCACACCTGTAATTCCAGCACTTTGGGAGGCTGAGGCAGGCAGATCACTTGAGGTCAGGAGTTTGAGACCAGCCTGGCCAACATAGTGAAACCCCATCTCCACTAAAATATAAAAATCAGCAGGACGTGGTGGCACATGCCTATAATCCCAGCTACTCAGGAGGCTGAGGCATGAGAATTGCTTGAACCTGGGAGGCGGACGTTGCAGTGAGCCAAGATCGCGCCATTGCACCCTAGCCTGAGCAACAGAGTGAGACTCTTTCTCAAAAAAAAAAAAAAAAAAAAAATTATTGAACCTAAGGGCAGTCTTGAGGATCTCTGAATTTACAGCTACTGTCAGAAGTAAGGGCGGTCTTGGATGGATTACTGTACACTCTAACTTCATAGTTGGCTAATTTTGCAAGTATATATGGAACATATAGTATCCATCATATAAGGAAAGGTCCAGCTGTGATGAATAAAACCAATTACAGTTTTCCCTCATTATGCAATCCAAGGGGACAGGTTCCAAAACCCTCGAGGATACTAAAATCCAAAGATGCTCAAGTCCCTCATATAAAATAGTGTAGTATTTGCATATAACCTACACATATCCTCCTGTATACTTTAAATCATCTCTAGATGACTTATACCTAATACAATGCAAATGCTATGCCAACAGTTGTTATACTATACTGATTTTTATTTGTATTTTTTTGTGTGTGTGTATTTTTTTCTATTTGCAGTTGGTTGAATCTGCTGATGTGGAAGCCATGAATTCGGGGGGCTGACTGTATATGAAGTATATTTAGGAGTCTTGAACAAACAGAGATTATCAAAAGTTCTTAGTCACTGACAGAAATACATTTGGAATGACCAAATGGGGTATGATCCTGTCACCCTTGAAAACAGAGGGATTTAAATTTCATATTAAAAAGTGTTACGTTTTTAGCATAATGACAGAATAAACTGAAAAAAAAATAGGGAAAAATCATGGCAAATCCAAAGATTAATTACAGCAGCCCACACCTGAAATGATATGGCTCTCATTTTGGAAGCTGTCAATGGCAAATGAGAATATAAGAAGATGTAAAGATATTTTACAGAGTGAGATAATATAACACATTGTGGAGAGATCATTAAGAAAGTATAACAGAGATGATGGACTCAATTTTATACTACTTGGGCTGACTTATGGGAACAAGAGAATACAGAAACAAACAATAATAAATAAGATTATGGGAACAGGCCGGGTGTGGTGGTTCATGCCTGTAATACCAGCACTTTGGGAGGCTAAGGTAGGCAGATCACTTGAGACCAGGAGTTTGAGACCAACCTGGCCAACATGGTGAAACTCCACCTCTACTGAAAATACAAAAATTAGCCAGGCGTTGTGGCACATGCCTGTAATCGCAGCTATTCGGGAGGCTGAGGAGAGAGGATCACTTGAACTCAGGAGATGGAGGTTGCAGTGTGCCCAGATCATGCCATTGCACTCCAGCCTGAGCAACAGAGTGAGACTCCATCTCAATTAAAAAAAAAAAAAAAAGATTATGGGAACAAAAGAATAAACAAATAAGAGTAAAGATAGCAATTATTATTTCTGATATATTGGAAACCAAAAAGGATAGGACAATTGATAGTCATATTCCTATTGGCAGATTAAAATATACCACTAGAGTTGACAAGGGAGAAATGGGCTGAAATATCTATTTGAAAGCAATTCACATAAAACAAGGAAATCAATTTGAGAATTCATCAGATGATTGTAGCTTGCAGGACTTTTATAAAGTCAAGAACTGAGAGTAAAGAAAATGCTTTAAGGACACATCAGAAAGATACCAATGAGACGCCTAATGAAACAAGATTCATTTAGTCAACAAATATTTATTGTCCTAGGCAAGGTACATAAAGGGGATAAAAGCAAACAAGATGTGAAAAGGTACTCAGGGAAATAGGATGAGAATGAGTTAGTATTTTTCACCCAAATCCCACAACTATCCCTGACAGATATCAAGAATGATGCTCAGCATTATGATATGAAACATAAAAGTTTACTGGAAAGAAATCACGATCTTGAAATTACCATTTTGGTCCCAGGGATATGGATTTTGGAACCTGGTGGTAGGTCTCATGGTGAGAATGGGATGTGAGACTCAGGCAGGAAACAAAGAAATAATCTTTCTTTGCCCAGGTAAACAGAAGAAAGTGAAAACTATGAGGAAGATAGATATTAAACAATGATTTTTATTTTTCTGATAGGTTTAAGAATGCTCTCTCAGGCCAGGCGCAGTGGCTCACTCCTGTAATCCCAGCACTTTGGGAGGCTAGGGTGGGCGGATCACAAGGTCAGGAGATCGAGACCATCCTGGCTAACACGGTGAAACCCCATCTCTACTAGAAATACAAAAAAATTAGCCGGGCATGGTGGCGGGTGCCTGCAGTCCCAGCTACTCGGGAGGCTGAGGCAGGAGAATGGCGTGAACCCAGGAGGCGGAGTTTGCAGTGAGTCGAGACCGTGCCACTGCACTCCAGCCTGGGCAACAGAGCGATACTCCATCTCAAAAAAAACAAAACAAAACAACAACAAAAAAAAACTCTTTTAATTTCTGATAGTGTAACCAAATAACCCAGCCTCAAACATACTTTAAAACGTTTTTTCCTTTCTTGCTTTCAACCTTGAGACACTTTGAAACTCTTTGTCACCTTCTCACCTGGCACTTCCATGTGAACAGTGTTTACTTATCTAATTATGTGCTTGCTTAGGAATTCCAGGGGCCAATTTTGAAACAAACCAGGCAGAGAGACCCAGCTGCAGAATCCTCCCCACTTAGGGGTGGTTACAAATAGTTAGCCCACCACTACCAGGCTAAAGTCAGAATGATGCAAACTGGACCTCCAGAAGAGCGATTACTCAAGATAAGCATCGGAACAAGACACACAGGCCTGTGCCCTCCTGCACCACCCTTTCCGCATCCTTTCCTTTACAACCCCTTCACTCAGCCCAAAAGGTACAGATGGCTTCTTTGAGGCAGAAGCCTTGCCAATTCCCATCTGCTGGCATTTAATCAATCAAGTTGCTTTCTTTTCACTGCTCCTCACTTCTCATGTTTTTGGCCTCTAAGCAGTGAGCAGCTGGACTTAGGCCAGTTACAATGCCATATACACAGACATATGCGCACGAAGTTCTTTTAAGTTCTTAATAACTTTAAGATTGTAAATATGTCTAAGACTAGAAAGTTTGAGAACTGCTGGTCTGGACATCTAGATTTATGTATTTATTTATTTATTTTTGGAGACAGAATCTTGCTCTGTTACCCATGCTGGAGTGCAGTGGCACGATCTACCTCCACCTCCTGGATCCTAGCAACTTGTGTGCCTCAGCCTCCCGAGTAGCTGGGATTACAGGTGGGCGCCACCACGCCCAGCCAATTTTTGTATTTTTAGTAGAGATGGGGTTTTGCCATGTTGGGCAGGGTGGTCTGGAACTCCTGGCCTCAAATGATCCTCCCATCGCAGCCTCTCAAAGTGCTGGGATTACAGACGTAAGCCACTGTGCCCGGCCGACATCTAGATTTTGGTAATGACAAAGAAGTTTGTATCAAAACAATCCTCCAGCTGATTAAAAAAAAAAAAAACACCCACTTATTTGAAGGCACTAAAGAATGACCAAAAGTAGCCAGAAGCTGAAGTGGATGCACTCTTTGAAAGAAAAAAACCACACTGCATAAGAGCCACATTTAGCCAGGTATATGTTCTCAGTAGTTCAGGCAGCACAGAAGAGATAGATCTCCAAAAGAAAGCACAAGTCATCTGTATAGGGGAATCAGAGGTTAGAGTTCAGAGCTACTGTAACTTGAAGACAAAATCTGGGAATGGAGAAGTCAAAAAAGCAGAGCCCCAAAGTTGGCATAAGCCATCCTCAAAGCCTTGGTTAACTACATTGCTGCAGGCCAAGACTGCAAGAAGCCCAAAGGGGAAAGAAAGCTAGAGCCCTGAAGGAACTGAGCAAAGAGTTCAGTGGCTGTTTAGCTCTGAAAAAGAGTTTGCAATTCTAGCCCTGTGCCAACAGGAACCTTGTTAAAACCTTGGTCCCAATACAAGCAAACTGGAAATGTGATATTAAAAGAGAGCAGTTCAGCATGGATTCATGAAGACCAATATGGGGCAGTCCCTTTCTGGTATTTTTAAATGCACTGAAAATTTTAAAGCAGAGTGGAAAAACAAGCAAACAAAACAAAATAAAAGAGCAAAAAATCCTGGTCCATTCATCTTTGTCCTGGGCTAGGTGAAAACAAAACAAAACAAAACAACAAAGCAAAACAACCTTGGTCTTTCCATCGAGACTCCAGAAGGGCCACGTTTTAGGAGTAAAGACTGCATCCCAGGAGTCAGGACAACACCATAAAACTTTAACCAACCAGGCCCAGTCGTTGGGGATGTCCACCAAAGGGCCCAGTTTTAGCGAGAATTCTGTCAAGTCGGTTTAGCTGGAATCCCCCACTCTCGATATCTGATCTCTCTCTCCACCAACCCCTCCAGGTGATATCTGATCACCATGACCTGCTTTCAGTAGGAATCCTGGTAGGTCAGCTAAGCAAGATTACCCTATCCACTCAGTAATTTCCCATCATTGCCCCCTCCCACAACTATAAATTTCCTCTCTTCCTTATCGTATTCAAAGTTGGCCCATTCTCTCCCCAGTACTTCAAAACCCCATTGTAGCAGTCCCTGAGATCTGCCTTACAAGTCTCAGGATAATGTTTTTCTTTAGTATTTATAGTAACACAGCTTGGATAGGAACAGATTGATTATTGGACCCCTTGGCGTCTCACCCAGGACCCCGAGTGCACACCTTTTGAGCCTTGGTCTTCACTCCTGACTGACTGGGGACCCACTGGTGAGTCAAACTCCTGGTCCTCTACTCTGGACAAACTCCCATTGAAGCTGGTACATTTTGATTCCTTAGATTCTGAGCATACTCTAGAGGCTGGGTCAGAATCCTAGGCTCCTCTGTTTATATGAAGTTGGGTTAGAGGCACTGGCTTGTTTGTTTAAAACGTACCTGCTGGGCTAGAAGTCTTTCTTCCTGGGTTTTTCTTTTGGGTGGGAATTCACTTCCTGACTCTCAGGGCTAGAAAATTCCTGACTCTGTGAGGCCTGTTTGATCCTGTTTCTCCCATGGGAACTTCTCAGTTGATTGATGGTGTATGTTCCCCTATTGGTATACGCTCTGCCAACTCCCTCTACTTCCTTTCTTCTTGGCATCACTTTACTAAGGATTCTCTAAACTGGCTCCTGTAAGACCTCTCCTTTCCCACTGCTCCACTCCTCCTTCCTCCTCTCACCACCTCTGATCGTCCCTTCAGTTCCCCTGAATCCTTTGACAGGTGGCCCTTCAGAACTCCTCCATCCCTCTGTCCGCCCTGCTAGACCTTTCCCTTCCCACTCTAGCCCCTACAGTCACTTGAACTTTAGGTGCCCTGCCCCACATTGGGGGCACTCAAGGGGCCCCCAAAAGAAATTACCTGCGGCTGAGAAGGAAAAAAGGGCTAACTGGAAACAAAGTGGATATTTTATTCACTTAGCCAAGCTTTGGAGACATCCAGATAGCTCAGTCGCTCACCTAAAATTTAGTCCACAGCTTCCATAAGATTACATAACAGGGCAAATGAAAATCTGAAAATCTCCACAAATATTGGCTAAAAAGCATTAGCCCACATATTGAACAGCTAACTTTGTTCCATGTGTCAGAAACATGATTCAGATAAAAATATAAAGTGGAGCAAAGATGAGAGTGTAATACTAGTTTACTGACTCCTGGCTAACATTTTAGAATGAAAGTTATAAGATCTCTGTTTGGGTCTGTCCACCTATGTATGTCTATGTATGTATGTTATGTATACGTGATATTTTCTTACCTCGAGATGGTATTAATTAATTATTTAAACACTTCAGTTATTTAGAGATGAGGTCTCACTCTTGCCCAGGCTAGAGTGCAGTAGTGCATAGCTCACTGCAGCCTTGAACTCCTGGGCTTAAGTGATTCTCCTGCCTCAGCCTTCTGAATAGCTGGATCTACAGGTGTACACCACTGCACTGGGATACATTTTTTCAGAGACTGGGTCTTGCTATGTTGCCCAGGCTAGCCTCACACTCCTGGCCTCAAGCGATCATCCTGCCTCAGCCTCCTGAGTAGCTGGAATTACAGGCACGAGCCACAACACTCAGCCAAATTAATTTATAAACTCCCTTAAAGAGTTTATTCAAATTGTTTTAAGAGAAAAATGAGTGTTTATATAAGTGAAATGTTCCTAACACCCCCAGAAATGTAGGAACTAACCCAAAGGCCTTTCAAGTTCATGTGACTTGGGGTAAAATTTTGATAACTAAGATGAGTTTAATATTGTTGGTTTAATAAAAAGAGGTGCATCTATGAGCACATATTTTTATTCTACTTGGCTTTACTAGTCAAATAAGTCACTATTATATTTACTATGTTTAAAACTATAAAAAATATAAATTCAACTTAAGAAAAAAATGCACAAATAAACATATAGTAAAAATGAATTGTCTGATATCCATCATTTCATATACATCAAACACAGCAGGAAAACAAAATAAACAAACCTATGTATTTAACTTTTCAGGTTTTCTTGATTTGCTTTTAATTGTCTTTTACTTGTATGTACTATAAAAACAGTTAATAAGGAAATGACTTGAGAGGATGGCTAGTTTTGTTTAATGTATTATGAAATTTTCATGAACAATCCAAACATAATAAATACTATCTGTGTAGGTCAATATAAGTGGAATAAGAGTTTTGGATAAGATCTTTGGATATGTCAAACACTAAAAAATTGTACTATGAGGAAATACGTATCTATAAAGTTGTGAGATGATGTATTCATAACATTTGCTAATCTGTTATAGAATGCTAGTATGTACCAGATAATTCACAACTATCTACTTCTTAGTTTACTCTGTTAAAAGGTTATTAATGGTTAAAATTATAATCACTATATGTAATTAAAACTACTAAAAATAGGCAGGGGGCAGTGGCTCATGCCTAGTCCCAGCACTTTGGGAGGCTGCGGCGGATCACCTGAGGTCAGGAATTTGAGACCAGCCCGGCCAATATGGCAAAACTCCGTCTCTACTAAAAAAATACAAAAATTAGCTGGGCATGGTGGTGCACACCCGTCATCCCAGCTACTCCTCAGGAGTCTGAAGCACAAGAATCATTTGAACTTGGGAGTCGGAGGTTGCAGTGAGCCAAGATCATGCCACTGCACTCCAGCCTGGGTGACAGAGCGAGACACTGTCAAAAAAAAAAAAAAAAAAAGAAAAAAGAAAGAAAACAGAGAGAGAGAGAGAGAGAGAAATGGTTCATTGCAACCTCCAACTCCCGGGTTCAAGCAGTTCTCCCGCCTCATCCTCCTGAGTAGCTGGGATTACAGGTGTGTGCCACCATGCCCAGCTAATTTTTGTATTCTTTTAGTAGAGACAGGGTTTTGCCATGTTGGCCAGGCTGGTCTTGAATCCTGACCTCAGGTGATCCACCCACCTCAGCCTCCCAAAGTGCTGAGATTACAGGTGTGAGCCACCATGCCCAGCCACTCTTACTATTTACAATAGCATCAGAAATATTAAAAGCTTAGAGAGAAACTTAATGAGCAATACATAAGACTTCTATACTAAAAACAGGAATTGCTTTCAGGAATTACAGAAGCTAACTAAAATGGAAAGTTATAGCATTGTCGTGAACCACAGGACTCAATATTGCTAAGACATTAGTTCTCACTAATAAAAAACCTAGCACGTTTATCTAAAGAAATCAAGAAGCTGATTCCAAAATGAATTTGAGAAGAAAATGACATAGA
Source organism: Pongo pygmaeus (assembly GCF_028885625.2). NCBI lineage: Eukaryota > Metazoa > Chordata > Mammalia > Primates > Hominidae > Pongo > Pongo pygmaeus. The sequence goes on along the minus strand of NC_072393.2, from coordinate 42,006,744 downwards.
ATAGCTAAAAGTTGTTTTCGTTTGTTTGTTTGCTTTTTTGAGATGGAGTCTCACTCTGTTGCCCAGGCTGGAGTGCAATGGCACGATCTTGGCTCACTGCAACCTGTGCCTCCTAGGTTCAAGCAATTCTCCTGCCTCAGCCTCCCAAGTAGCTGGGACTACAGGCATGTGCCACCATATCCAGCTAATTTTTGTATTTTTAGTAGAGACGGGGTTTCACCATGTTGGCCAGGCTGGTCTTGAACTCCTGACCTTAGGTGATCTGCCCACCTCGGCCTCTCAAAGTGCTGGGATTACAGGCATAAGCCACCATGCCTGGCCCTAAAAGTTTTTAAAAAGCATAAAGTTAGAGGACTTACTCTAACTGACTTCCAGACTTATTATAAAGTTACAATAATCAAAGACCAGGTGGTATTGTCAATGTGACTTAAAATATGTCCAAGGAAACAACAGATTGTCCAAAAATAGACTGATACAAATGTGATCAATTTTCTCTATGATCATCATAGTAATTCAGTCAATAAATACTGATGGAACAAACTGATAACCATATAGAAGAATAGACTCTTGAACCCTACTTCACATCATAAACAAAACATGAGGTGGACCACAGAACTAATCTTAAAAAGCAAAATATACAGCCGGGCACAGTGGCTCATGTCTGTAATCCCAGCACTTTGGGAGGCTGAGGCAGGTGGATCACCTGAGGTCGGGAGTTCAAGACCAGCCTGACCAACAAGGAGAAACTCCATCTCTACTAAAAATACAGAATTAGCGGGGCATGCTGGTGCATGCCTATAATCCCAGCTACTCGGGAGGCTGAGGCAGGAGAATTGCTTGAACCCGGGAGGTGGAGGTTGCAGGGAAGCGGAGGTTGCGGTGAGTTGAGATCACACCATTGCACTCCAGCCTGAGCAACAAGAGCGAACTCTGTCTCAAAAAAAAAAAAAAAAGCAAAATATACACAGAAATTACAGAGCACTATCCTTACCATACCTAGAAAAGAGAACTATCCTCACTATACCTAGAAAAAGACAAATATTTGTTTGAGAGGTCAAATAATTAATTATAAAAGAAACAATGATTAACCGAAATTCACCAAAGTTAAAAACTTCTGTTCATCAAAAGACACCATTAAAATGAATATGCAAGTCATAGACTAGGGAAAACATTTGTAATACATACATTGAACAAAAGATTTCTATCCACAATATGTAAAGAATTTCTACTAAAGGAAAAATAGATACCACCTAAATAAAAGATGGACAAAACATTTGAGCAGGGCCAGGCGCAGTGGATCACGCCGGCAATCCCACCACTTTGGGAGGCCAAGGCGGGCGGATGGCAAGGTCAGGAGTTTGAGACCAGCCTGGCCAAAATGATGAAACCCCGTCTTTACTAAAAATACAAAAAATTAGCTGGGTGTGGTGGTACATGCCTGTTATCCCAGCTACTCAGGAGGCTGAGGCAGAATTGCTTGAACCCGGGAGGCAGAGGTTGCAGTGAGCCAAGATTGCGCTACTGCACTCCAGCCTGGGCGAGAGAGTGAGACTCCGCCTCAAAAATAATCAAACAAACAAACGAACAAAGAAACAAACAAACAAAACACTTGAACAGATGCCTCTGATATAAAAAGCACTTGAAAAAGTTTTCAATATTATTAGCTGTAAGATAAATCTAAATTAAAACTGCGAAGTTATACAACCAGAATGGTCAAAATGACCAGAATGGCCAAAATGAACATAAAATGTAGAAAAGAATGTGGGGCAATCAACATTCTCATACAACGCTGATTAAAGTCTAAAATGGTATAGTAATTTTAGCTACTAAACTACCAAACTAAAATGGTAGTTTCTAAAGAAATGAAATATGCATCTGCCTTATGAATCAGCGATATTGCTGCTAGGTGTTTACTGAAGAAAAATAAACATGTATGTCCCAAAAATATTTTTACAAGAATGATTATAGCAGCTTTGTTCATAACAGGTCTAAACTAGAAACATCCCAAATGTCTTTCAACAAGAGATGCATAAACTGGCATACTCATACAATGGAAAACTGTTCCACAGTTAACAAACTACTTATGCATGCAGAAACATGTATAAATCTCTCAGACATGAAGCTGAGCGAAAGAAAGCAGACATGAAAAAGGTTTGCAACAGACAAAATGAATCTATGTTGGTAGACATCACAACTGTGATTATCTTAAAGGGAGGGACTGAGTTGGAAGAGGCCTGGTGGAACTTAATGGGTTAATGAAACTGTCTTTTATCTTGATTGGAGTGTGAGATACATGGGTTTATCCTTCTGTCAGAATTCAAAGAACTTTACACTTTAGATCTCTATGTACATTATACCTATAAAACATGGAATAGATTCTTGGTAAGGTAATAGCAGCAATATTTCCACAAACCCAGGCAAACAACGAAAAGATTTACATGGGGAGTGATATTCATACCTAAAATTTACATTTTAGAGGCATGAAAGTCAGCCATGTATAGGCACTTTACAGATCTCAAGTCTTTAAAAACAGATCACTAATAGGATGGATACTATGAAAATATAGAAAATAACAAGTTCTGGTGAAGAAATTGTAACCCTTGTACACTGTTGGTGGGAATGTGAAATGATGCAGCTGCTATAGAAAACAGTATGGTGACTCCTTAAATATAAACACAGAATTACCACATTATTCAGCAATTCCACTTCTGAGGTTATACCCAAAAGAACTGAAAGCAGGGACTAAAACTGATATTTGTACACCCATGTTCATAGCAGCAATATTCACAATAGCCAAAAGATAGAAGGAACCCAACTGACCACTGAAGGATGAATGAATAAGCAAAATGTAGTATATACATACAACAGAATATTAATCAGCAGTAAAAATGAAGGAAATAGATGAACCTGGAGGACATTACGTTAAGTAAAATAAGCCAGTCAGAAAAAGAATAAATACTGTGTGATTGCACTTACAAGAGGTACCTAGAGTAGTCAAATTTACAGAGACAGCAAGTAGAATGGTGGTTGGCAGGGCTAGGGAGTAGGGATAAAGGGAAGTTATTTTTATTTATTTATTTTTTTGAGATGGAGTCTCGCTCTGTCGCCTAGGCTGGAGTGCAGTGGTGTGATCTTGGCTCACTGCAACCTCCACCTCCCAAGTTCAAGCAATTCCCCTGCTTCCTGAGTAGCTGGGATTCCAGGTGCCCACCACCATGCCTGGCTAATTTTTTTGTATTTTTAGTAGAGACGGGGTTTCACTGTGTTAGCCAGAAATGGTCTCCATCTCCTGACCTCATGATCCACCCACCTTGGCCTCCCAAAGTGCTGGGATTACAGGTGTGAGCCATTGCACCTGGCCATGGGAAGTTATTGTTTAATGGGTACAGAGCTTCAGTTTTGCAAGATGAAGAGTTCTGGAGATGGATGGTGGTGATGGTTGCACAACAGTGCAAATGTACTTGATGCTACTGAACTATATGCTTAAAAAATTTAAGATAGTATATTTAATGTTATGTGTATTTTACCACAATAACAAAAATAGATCCCTAAAAACATTCAAAGGCATCAACTACTTGACATTTAATGTTCACTAGACTTCATTTATAGACTCACCTAGGTAGCTGTAACTTGGAAAAATTCTCTGTGTCCATAGCTCTTCTCCTTGTTCCAACTTGCGGATCATATCAGGCTTAGTCATGTGAAACCCTGATGATGGAAAATGAGACTCTTGGTCAAAGCTGTTTCGACTTTAAAACTATTGAAGTAAGATAAAGATACAACTTCAAGGTAGTAAATGAGGTATACATTAATGTCTTACCAAAGTTAATACCTTACACTACACAAGTGATGATATAATCATATTTTCTTTTCTTTCTTTTTCTTTTTTTGAGACAGTCTCGCTCTTTCACCCAGGCTGGAGTGCAGTGGTGCAATCTTGACTCACTGCAACCTTGTCTCCCAGGTTCAAGTGGTTCTCGTGCTTCAGCCTCCAGAGTAGCTGGGATTACAGGCATGTGTCACCACACTCAGCTAATTTTTGTACTTTTTAGTAGAGACAGGGTTTCACCATGTTGGCCAGGCTGGTCTTGAACTCCTGGCCTCAAGTGATCCACCTGCCTCGGCCTCCCAAAGTGCTGGGATTACAGGCATGAGCCACTGTGCCTGGCAATATATTTTCTGCTAAAAAAAAAAAAATCACCTCTAATCCCTGAAATTCAAAGTTCTATATGTTTCAGGAATTCTTAGAAGGAGATGCATGACATTGAAAGATTCAGGAGTGTTTCTTACCCACAGATATGAAGTGGCAATAGTTTTCCAACATCACATCCCTGTAGAGCGCCTTCTGAGCAGGGTCTAGTTGCTGCCACTCCTCCTGGGTGAAGTCCACAGTCACATCCTTGAATGACACTGAACCCTGTAAGGGCATACTCTAGTTCATCCTGAAGTGATCGGAAATGTGTGAGAACTAGATATTGGAGGCCTAATACTGACAATGTTTACTGGTCAGTCTAGTTTCCTTATTTATGTTTTATATTGTATAAAATTCTCTCTGAAAATACATCCATTTGTATTTACTTATAATCTTATGCTAAACATACTGAGATCACACTATTTGTCCTGAATGTGACTAGTTGCCTGGTAGACCAAAATGAATAAAACCCTGACCCTGCTCATGAGAAGTTATAGGCTAAGAGAGGGGCATACATGTAAATACATGCACTTAGTAGGTTTTACAGATGCAATGACAGAAATACGTACAAGGTAAAGTGTCACAAAACAAGGAAAAATTTCATTTTGTACTCCGAGGCTTCATTGAGGACATAAAAGTTTTGTACTCACAACGAATTTGTTTTGTAGGAATACAGGGCATCAGCTTTTAAAAATTCATGGGGAGAAAAAAACCAGTTAGTAAATCAGGAAACAGCAAAAGGCACAGTATGTTAGGAAACAGTCTTTGAGCTCTAAGAAGGAAAAGGTATACGGAGATAGGCAGTGGGGATATTATGACATGATACCAGATTTTTTTTTCCTACAGAACAGTGGTCTTAAAGATATACTGAACACATTCCCAACATTGTAGCTATTTATAAACCATCAATAGGCATTTATGAAAATCTACATTGTTAATGAATACTGCTCTTGAATGCAAATTGTTAGTATTTTATTTCCTTCCAATAGACCGTCTTGTACATTCTACTGTGAAGCATGCCCTACTTTGGGTCTGTTGCTTTAAGGAATGTAAAGAACATCAATAAACATAAGTTGACACACATGTTATGTGATAAAAGTTTTGAGGCAATACTCCTGAAGACTGGAAAAGGCTTATCATATGTTAGGTGGGAATGACAATTAGGTAACCATGGTTAGAGATGTCTCCTAGATTAAGGAAGTGTCAGCGGGCTGACAGAGGACAACTGCTCCTACATGACCACCATTACAACAGAGACGGTCGTAAATTGGCTGTAGAGTGGAAAAGATACAGGCATGTTATCTGCATAGGCAAATGCATGGCTGCTGGGACTAGAAAGTGAAAATGGGAAACAGAAGAAAATGTAGGCTGGACCAAAGGAAGTAATGAGGTAAGCTTTGGAAATGTACTTTAAGTGTCTGTGGAACATACAGGTGGTGATAGCTACTGGAGGTTGGATATTCGGTTCTGACACTCTGGACAGAGGTCTAGAGTGGAGAGGGGTATTTGAGAGTCACTAGAATCACACTAAGTGTTGGCTTCAGAGTGAATCTGATTGTGCGTAGAGAAAAACAGACAGTGAAGAAGAGAACCAATTAGCATCTGAGGAAAACCAATATTTTAAAGGTTGGTGGATGAGCTAAAGAGGAATTTTCTGAAAGATATGAAAAGAGGACAAAGTACTGTTTGATCAACAATAGAATATTTCAAAAGTGGCCTGGCATATGGATTTCCTTCTCCTGCACCCGCAAATAAAAAATTAGAAGAAACTAAAAAGAAAATAACAAATCTCTAACAGCATTGGAATGCTGGAAAGGTTTTCACTGGCAGCCCACAATTTGTAGGAATGGCTAGCAGACATGAATGAAACAAGAAGATCAGAGAGGAGGAACATAAAACCTGTTTCCTTTAAAAGCCTGCAATCAAATTGCCATCCTAAACACCTCACAAAGCAGGACATCTTTCCAGGAACTAATGCTGGGATCTACAACTTCTATTTCCCAACGTATCATTGCAAAACCTAGGCTAGCGGAGATAATCAAGGTTTTTCCACGTCTGCTCCATGACTTCTCACAGCTTAGATCTCAAATCAGCATCAGGACAAGTTAAATTCATTCAAGCCATATATTCTCATTTAAATCAAGACAATACCTTTCTATTCAGCAGTTTGTGAGAAGACTGAGAAAGGAGATGATGAATGACGTACCCAATGAATATGTACAACCAGAAGGTACACTTGGGGAAGGCTTAAGTTGATCTGGTTGGAATGGAGAAATTGTGAACAGGGCTGGATATAGGGTGAGGCAGGTGAGGCACCTAGAATGCAAAATTTAGGAGGGCACAGCCCTGAGGGTACCCCTTAAATATTTCACCTCATGCCACTTGCCTGCCTCATCCTAATCTGGCCCTGACTGAAGACTAATTTCATGGAAGCAAATCATCAGGGAAGGTTAAAGGACAGGGAAGCTCACGTTCATACACCATGAAAAAAAGTTATTTCAGAAAGAGAGGAAACATCATCTCACCTGAGACATGGCTTTGAGATTTCTAGATGAACTTTCTCTTTTGAGCTCCTCTTTTGGAAAAAGAAACAGTCCTGAGAAAGCAAAGATGGAGGATGCACATATGTGAGACCATACTTGACTCAGAACTCCCAGAATTAACTGTTAAATCTACATGAATGTTCACTATTTCAGCACTTGTCCACCTGTGTACCCTTCAGATGTCCAGGATGGTAGTTAGTGGGAAAATGGACAAATCAGGCTCCCTCACAAACACCAGAAACCCAGTCTCTTGGTAAAGTAGACAGGATTCTGGGGAACCGGTTTTAGCTTGAAGAGAGGGAACATTGTGTTTTTCCCTCTGCAGCTCTGCCTTCCATCTCCCACTAACCACAGGTTTACTGTGTATTTCCAAATGGTTCTTCTTGGACTTTTTGCCAATTTACACTGACAGTAGTGGATGAGAATACCTTCCCAAGCCCTGATGAAGACAGCTGACAACTTTTAAATCTTCACCTATCTGGTCTATGTTGTAGTTGAGAATAATCTTTTTTTTTTTTTTTTTTTGAGACAGAGTTTCACTCTTGTTGCCCAGGCTGGAGTGCAATGGTACAATCTTGGCTCACCGCAACCTCGACCTCCCGGGTTCAAGCAATTCTCCTGCCTCAGCCTCCCGAGTAGCTGGGATTACAGGCATGCACCACCACTCCTGGCTAATTTTGTATTTTTAGTTGAGATAGGGTTTCTCCATGTTGGTCAGGCTGGTCTCGAATTCTCGATCTCAGGTGATCTGCCCACTTTGGCCTCCCAAAATGCTGAGATTACAGGCATCAGTCACCGTGCCAGGCCCGCAAAATAACTATTTTAATTACTACCGTGAGACTGGACTTACTAAAAATCTATCAAATACTTTTTATTATCTTAGCAAGCCTAAGGGAGTAGAAAACCTCACTCATATACAAGTGTTGAAAGTGGTAGTTATGCCAGGCACAGTGGCTCACACCTGTAATCCCAGTACTTTGGCAGGCCAGTTGTGGGGGGTGGTGGATCACTTGAGGTCAGGAGTTCGAGACCAGCCTGGGTAACATGGTGAAACCCCATCTCTACTAAAACTACAAAAACTAGCCGGGCGTGGTGGCGCAAGCCTGTAGTCCCAGCTACTCAGGAAGCTGGGGCAGGAGAATCACTTGAACTCCAGAGGCAGAGGTTGCAGTGAGCAGAGATCATGCCACTACACTCCAGTCTGGGCAAAAGAGCAAGACCCCGTCTTAAAACAAACAAAAAACAACAACAAAGGTGGTAGTTATGGTAAAAAAAGAAAATTTTTTTCCTGCATGTCCCCAATGGAATGCTATTCATTTCAACATATTGGTTTTAGTTAATATGGTATTTCCAAGTAATGAATCTGGGAATTATGAAAATCATCTCTTCCCCTCTGATACTGTTATCTCTATTTTACTTGCTAAATTGCTACTTAGTTACAATTTTGGAGGCAGGCTTAATGGCTACTATTCAGATAATCAAGTCTTACATAACCAACTAGCCATGGTCATAACAGAGTTCCTCAATCATTCAAATATTTAGGTCACCAAAGCCACAAAACCACCAGAAGTAACAGTAGGTTACAAACACATGCAGAGTCACAGTCAATCAAACATCCTTCAGAGAACCACCAACCTACAGGCCCCACTTGTCATTCACAACCTCAGACAGCAGCTAACACGACTCTAGGCAGTCACAACCACATCCACAAATCACTTGCAATTCTCCACACTCAAAGGCAGTCTCAAATGCGACTCACACCTAATCTAAAAATAGACACACGCAGAGGAAACCTCGCGCAGCAACACTACTCCGTCCACTTTTCACACACAATTGGCCACAACATCCCAAAGAGAGACAAGCACCTAAAATGCAGCAGGTTGGGCGCAGGAGGCCACCCCCATTCAGCGCGCGCGCGCGCGCGCGAACACGCAGCGCCCGCTCCGCGCGGGGACCCGCCGCCAGCGATGGCGCTTCCGCGGGATCAGAACGGGCAAAATCCCCCTTCGCGGAGCTCGCTCCGGGTCACCCTCAAGGTCACGCCCACGGACCACGCCCGAGGCCCGGCTCGTACAGATCGGAGCGTCTGGATACTGCGGTCCCGGTTCCCTCAGAATTACCAGGCCCGGCTCGGACTCTTGGTTACCTCCCTGGCCTCCCCACCCGGTTCCGCGTCCTTAGACAGCTCTCCCGGAACGCAGCTCCCAGTGCCCTCCTCGGCCGCCTCAGCACCCCTGGCACCCACCAAGCCTCACCCCCGGCCCAGGGTGAGTCGTCTGCGCCTGCGCACTCGCGCGTGGGCCTGAGCTCCCAGGAGTCTCCGGGGCCGCCCGTTAGGCGCCGCGCGGTGCTGGCTGCCGGCGCTCCCCTCCGTTTGCACCCACGCCCGCCCTATTGCGGCTGGCACTACGCTTCTCCCAGGACCCCGGCTCCCTTTTCCGTTGACCTGGTGGTCGTTTTCCGTGTGGTGAGTTGAGGTGACCCGGGTCTGGATGCGAGAGGAGCTCATGGCAGGGGACCCGGGTTCGTGGGACGCGGAGAGGGCTTGTGGAGGCAGAAGCCCCAGGCCTGTGTGCAAGTCACCTACTGGGGAGGGAAGACTGTGTGATTGTGTTTGTGTGTGCGGTTTTGTGGCTGCGTCCGTGTGTGGTGTGATTGTGAGTGGGCGAGCCTGTGACGGTCCCGGGGGGGCGGGGAGTGTGCACAGCAGGGGGTGTGTGTGCACAGCAGGTGCACAGCCGGGACAGCCCTGACTGTCCCCGATTGGGCCCGCGGGACTGAGTGGAGGCGGGGCCGTTTGTGTGGCGGCGCTGAGCGGTGACTGTGAATGTGTCATGCTGTTATCAGTGATCCTGTGACAGCGCTGTTGTGACCCACTGGAGACTGTGATCAAAACTGGCCTTGTGAAGCTTTTGTAGAGTTTGATTTCCGCAGTTCTGGGGCTCGGGAATACGTGGACAAGATCCCCGTATGGCTCGATCTGTGTCTGTGGAAGACTCCGAGACCTTCTGTTCTAAAGCATGGCCCCTGTCGCTTTCATAACGCATAATACACAGTGGCATGCAGCCTCGCCAACCTCTGGGGCCAATTTTAAGTTACGTGATTTCTTGGAGTTTGTTTTACTGGGATTTCTTTCACTGCTTCAGTCATTTCACCTTATAACCACATTGCACAGTGTGCAGTCAAATGGCTATCGAAAAGGAAACTGGATATTTGAGATCCAGAATGAAGTTTCCAACTGAAAAAGCACAGCCTTGTGTTTCACATGGACAAGGCTGTGTTCTGATATGCACAGCCTCGTGTTTGATATGGAGATGTTAGAGCTGGAATTGCTCCCAAGGCAAGGTCCTGGGAAGATATGATATTGAGGCTCCAAGAGTAGGATTCCTTTCTCCAAAGATTTTGTGTGTGTGTGTGAGATGGAGTTTCACTCTTGTTGCCCAGGCTGGAGTGCAGTGGCACAATCTCGGCTCATTGCAACCTCCGCCTTCCGGGTTCAAGCAATTCTCCTGCCTCAGCCTCCCGAGTAGCTGGGATTACAGGCATGCGCCACCATGCCTAGCTCATTTTTGTATTTTTGGTAGAGACGGGGTTTCACCATGTTGGTCAGACTGGTCTCGAACTCCTGACCTCAGGTGATCCACCCGCCTCGGCTTCCCAAAGTGCTGGGATTACAGGCGTGAGCCACCGCGCCTAGCCAAAAGATCCCTTTTGGAAGCTCTGTGGGGGCAAGTTGAATATTGCAGATCCACAGCATTTTCATAGCTGTCTAAAGGAAATTATTGTGATTACAGAAACATTTCAGTCCCAGGCTTTGGGGAACCTGACTTTTCTTTATGAAGGGAAGAGTCAACAATATTCCAGTCTTTCTCATACTTCCATCTGGGCGTGTTCAGCATGGGTTATGGAAGCTTGCCAGTGATGAAGAATGTGTTCTTATTTAGCCTGTCTGGGCTCCAGGAAAGGCTGGGTATATTGTGATTCCCTTTCTTTCCACATTTTGCTGTATTCCAAGAGAAGAGCTCTGAGAGAAGAAAAGCATTGTAGTTGCACATTTTAAAGCCAAGCTGGAGGTCGTTTTGAATTTTTTCTTTGTTTTATGAAATGCATTTTTGTTTTTCAGGATGTGGAATAACTTCATTTGAAATGCTCACCAAATAGTGACTTATCTATTTACCTGGTTTCTAGTCCTTCTCTTCCCAGTTACTGATGACATTATGAAGACAGATCTCCTTCTTTCCAGTACCTCATCAGATGCCCTTCCTAGAGTTAATTTTCATATAACACCTTGACAGTATGTTCACTTCTCCTGTGTGCTCTTTTTGTTTAAGCATTCTCATGACATAGAAATAGTCTGCCTTCACACAGTGATTTGTTACGGAGGAGACCAATTGCTTAGGCAGAATTACACATTAGATATTTTAGATTTTCTTCAGAGACATGAGTGGAAAAACAGCAAGATAGGAGATTGTTTGAATGGTTATAGTAACTTTTTTTGTTTTAGAGGACCTTAGGAGTTAGAATATTATTGCGGAGTATGTGCAGAGAGAGCTGTTAAGAAGGGCAGGAAGTTTTTCCGAGGGAATGCCTTAGGAGATTTATATGGTACCAGCTAGTTCTTGGGTGAGGTTTGGCCACATCAGGTGTTTTTCTTTTTTTTCTTTTGAGACAGAGTTTCACTTTTGTTGCCCAGGCTGGAGTGCAATGGTGTGATCTTGGCTCACTGAAACCTCCGCCTTCTGGGTTCAAGCGATTCTCCTGCCTCAGCCTCCCAAGTAGCTGGGATTACAGGCATACGCCACCATGCCTGGCTAGTTTTGTATTTTTAATAGAGACGGGGTTTCTCCATGTTGATCAGGCTGGTCCTGAACTCCCCCAACCTCAGGTGATCCACCTGCCTCGGCCTCACAAAGTGCTGGGATTACAGGCGTAAACCACCGTGCCCGGCCAGGTGTTTTTTTCTTTTTTTTCCCCCCAAGTCACATAACTGTGTAGACTGTGTGAGTATGGTATAATGGTCTCTAAGTCTAGAACAGGGGTTTGCAAACTATGGCCCTGTGGGCCAAATCCAGCCTGGAGCCTGTATTTTTGTATGGCTTGTGAACTGATTAGTCTTAATTTTTTGTTAATAGTTGACCACGAAAAAAAAAGAGAGTAATATTTCATGACATGTGAAAATTATATGCAATTTAAATTTGTGTCCATAAATAAAGTTTTGGATTTTGTCAATTAAAAATTTGTAGAGGTGGCCGCGCGCAGTGGCTCACACCTGTAATCCCAGCACTTTGGGAAGTCAAGGTGGGTGGATCACAAGGTCAGGAGTTTGACACCAGCCTGACCAACATGGTAAAACACCATCTCTACTAAAAATACAAAAATTAGCTGGGCATGGTGGCATACGCCTGTAATCCCAGCTACTCGGGAGGCTGAGGCAGGAGAACTGCTTGAACCTGGGAGGCGGAGGTTGCAGTGAGCTGAGATCGCGCCACTGCACTCCAGCCTGGGAGACAGTGAGAATCCATCTCAAAAAAAAAAAAAAAAAATTGTAGAGTTCAGGTGCAGTGGCTCACACCTGTAATCCCAGCACTTTGGGAGGCTGAGGAGGGAGGACTGCTTGAAGCCAGGAGTTCCAGACCTTATCTCTAAAAAAAGGAAAAACAAAGGGGAAATTTTTCATCTCTCTTTTATATAAACTCCTATATAATATCCTTAATTTTGCCTTTTAGTTCACAAAGCCTAAAATATTTACTATCTAGTCCTTTACAGAAAAGTTTGCCAACCCCTATTCTATAGTATGAATTAAAATCTAAGGTTTTGCTAATTATTAATACTGTGTGTGAATTTGGGCAATATACTCAATATCTTTCCGTTCTATAGTTTATTATTTATATAATAATAGTACCATTTCAAAGGATTTTTATGAGGATTAGCAAAGTTACTATTAACAGAGTAACAAAACAGTGGCTGATAATAATAAATTATTAAGCTTAAATTTAAAACCTTATTATTATTATGTGGCTATTCTAAGTCATTCCACATTCACATATAAGGTGCAATGAAAATATGAGGTTAATTGTGATGGGCAGTGGTACGATCATAGCTCACTACAGCCTGGAACTCCTGGGCTCAAGCATTCTTCCCACCTCAGCCTTCCAAGTAGCTAGGAATACAGTTGTAATTAAGAATTACACTTGTGGCCGGGCGCAGTGACTCACACCTGTAATCCCAGCACTTTGGGAGGCAGAGGCAGGCGGATCACGAGGTCAGCAGATCGAGACCATTCTGGCTAACATGGTGAAACTCCATTTCTACTAAAAATACAAAAAAAATTAGCCAGGTGTTGTGGCGGGCATCTATAGTCCCAGCTACTCAGGAAGGCTGAGGCAGAGCAAGACTCCGTCTCAAAAAAAAAAAAAAAAAAAAATTACACTTGTAATTAAGGAAATAGGATGAAGGTTCCAACAGAAAAAGCACAGCCTGTGTTTGAGATGGAGATGTGGTACCCAGCTAGTTCTTGCATGAGGTTTGACAGCATGAGATGTCTTTTTTTTTTTTTCCAAGTTACATAATTGTGTAGACTGTGTATAGTATAATGGTCTCTGGGTCTATAGCAGGGGTTTGCAAACTATGGCTCTGTGGGCCAAACCCTGCTTGTAGCCTATTTTTGTATGGCTTGTGAACTGATTGATTTTAACTTTTTCAATAGTTGACAACAAATCAAAACGAGAATAATATTTCATGACGTGAAAATTATATGCAATTCAAATTTGTGTCCATAAATAAAGTTTTGAATTTGGTCAATTAAAAATTTATGGAGTTCAAGTGCAGTGGCTCACAAATATGCTCTGTCTAGAACAGGGATACTTCACCTGGAATAATTTGCCTTGGAATTATATACCTAATTATTGTATATTTATTTTATTCATGCATATTTTTTCCTCAGCAAAAGTCTGTAATTTTATGAGAGTATTAAGTGTATATACAACCCAAAAATGTTTTGAACCACTGGTCTATAACACCTGGAAATGAACTTTAGGAGGAGTTTGTCCAAAAACAATTTCCTGTATTATGTAAATATTAAGTCAGTCAGTTTACATCCAAGTGATGTAATACTACATAGATAAGAAATAGGAGATACTAATATAAAAAATATAAGATGGAATATCATATAACATTCATATTTATGAGCAAAAGTACACAATGAATTGCTAAATTATAAATCAGTTGAACTATGATAGGCGTTTATTAGCAGCTTTTCAAGGATTATATTAACTGGTCATTCAGTAAAGAAAGGCAATGATAAAACCACATTTGTTAAGCCTCTACTGTGGCCCAAACAGTATTTATTCAGTGTGAAAGGGCCACTTACCTCAATTTTGCACATCTGAACAAAAATCTTAATATTGGAAATGTCTCAGTACATTGATGAAATATGGTAAGAGAATGTACAAGACAAGACTTGGTCAGGCACGGTGGCTCATGCCTGTAATCCCAGCACTTTGGGAGGCTGTGGTGGGTGGATCACCTGAGGTTAGGAGTTCAAGACTAGCCTGACCAACATGGTGAAACCCTGTCTCTACTGAAAATGGAAAAATTAGCTGGGCACGGTGGCACATGCCTGTAATCCCAGCTACTCGGGAGGCTGAGGTAGGAGAATCACTTGAACTAGGGAGGCAGAGGTTGCAGTGAGCCAAGATCGTGCCACTACACTCCAGCCTGGGCAACAGAATGAGACTCCTTCTCAAAAAAAAAAAAAAAAAAAAAAAGAATGTACAAGACTTGGTAGGCTTGTTTATTTTGGTCAGTTTGGTTTTAGTGCTGCTCTATGTCATTTTGCCAGCCTGTTTGCTCAGTTTTCTTAATAAGTAAAAGATAGCTTTCCCTCCCAGCTCTTTAGAAAAATGCTTCAGGTTTTATCATTCCTGATGATGGAATTAGTGCAGTCTAATTGAAAAAAATTCAGTAACCTAAGTTGACTTATAAAATAGAAAGTTGTAAGTACTCACAGTTTTATTATCTAGAAAATATTCACTATTAATATTTTGGTGTACATTCTTCTCAATTTTTCCTTGTAGATATGTTAATATGTTCTTGTTTTTTTCAGAAAGATTCACATGAATTAGTCATTTGAATGAGAGAAGACCTCTCTACTCTTAGTTTGAAAAAGAAATTCAAATCAGTCATGCTTTTGTTAGACTTCCATGTGTGTAGGGATAAAAAGGAAGTGTCATTGATGCCCAACTGATTTGACAAACATTCTGAGTATTTACCTTTTAGAATTATGTACATATCAATTTATGCATAATTACCAGGAGAACAGGTAGGCAGCTAAGTAAGGTAGCTAGTCAGAATTATGTATGTATGTATTTGTACAGATTTAGGTAACTTTCACAAGACAGCATTAATCTTTCAAGACCAGAAGTCTTAGGAGACTTTGTTATATAAATCACACTGCTGAGGATGGGTTTATGATTTCTGATAACAGAATTAGATGTTAGTAGTTACAAATAGGCATAAAAGACTGGATTGGACAAGGAACAAGACTGATCTTTTGTTAATATTTTCAATTTGTTAACTAATTGGGTCAGATTCTCTGAGCTATGTTTATAAGCTGAATGATTTCTCTCTAGCTGCTGTCCTTTTCTTTTTGAAAAAATCTGTGGGTAATGTTGTTAGTGAAGACTAATTACATTTGCAGGCTGTGCTTTGTAAGAGATTAGCTTTATAAGAAAGAGCAGGCCTCAGAAAGCATGTTAAGGACAGAAGACACTTTTCTTTAATACTAATAGATTATATGATATGACATAGTCTTTCCATCATCAATACAAATAGATGATATTTATTAGGTGATTTTTAGGTACTTATTATGTGCCATGGAAGTGATTTGTTGTTAGAGTTTTTTTTCCACTTAATTCTGACAACTCTGTGAGGTACTAGGTGCTGTGGTTTTTCTAATTTTATTGATGAGGAAATCTAGGTAATGCCAATAAAATACTTGTCAAAGCACAGAGTTAGTAACTTTCAGAGCTAAGATTAACATATTGAAAGTTTTAATCACATCTTTTATTCTTATTTGCAACTGTACATAACCTCCCAACCATTTTTTTTTTAAGAGACAGGGTCTTGCTCTGTCACCCAGGCTGGGTTGTAGTGGTGCAATCAAGGCACATTGTAGCCTCAAACTCCTGGGCTCAAGCTACCCTCCTACCTCAGCCTCCTGAGTAGCTGGGACTACAGGTGCGCAGGTCACTCGGCCCGGCTAATATTTTTTACTATTGTAGACACAGAGCCTCACTATGTTGCCTAGGCTGGTCTTGAACTCCTTGTCTCAAGTGATCCTCCAGCCTCAGCCTCCCAAAGCGCTGGGATTACAGGCATGAGCCACTGCACCCAGCCAAGAAGTAGTCTTAAATGAAAAGAAAACCATAGAGAATACAGAGAAGCAATGCTAATATAAGGATGCATAACCAGTCAGCTATTACTAGAGTCAAAGCTGAATCCTACCCAGGCAATTCCTTGTACTGGCTGTGCAGCTCTCGTGACCTGACCAACTTTATACCTGCTTCCAAGACCCTCTAGGAACATGTGTCCTTGTCATTTTAAGTATAGATATCTACAGGAATGTCGCATGGGCTTTTGGCGGGTGAACAGATGATTGCAGCCTGCTCAAATCTACGTGTTCAGGCAATAATGTAGGATCTGGATAATTTATCCAGTCTCCTGGGGTCCCAACTGAATAAAAATATTTCCGTCATGTACCTCTCCTTTTAATATCTACCTATTTTAACTTCTCATAAGTAAAATAATCTTCTTCTACTCAATATCTGTGTAAAATTCATGTTGTTCCATATAGCAGGTACCTGTTCCTTCCTTTTGCTGTGTAGTATTCCATTGTAGGATGTGGCACAGACTATTTATCTGTTCTATTGTTGGAAATTTGAGTTGTTTCAAATTTTTCTATAGAAATACTGCTAGTATGACCATTATTGTCAAAATATGGACAAAGACATGCACATAAGTATTAATCCTCTCCCCCACCCCTGCAAACAGACATTCATTTTTGCTATGGAGATAAACAGGGGTAGGATTGCTGGATCGTATGATGTATGTATGTTCAGTTTTCGTAGATACTGCTAAACAGATTTCCACTGTGGTTGTACTTATGCTGTCAGAAGCACTGCATGAGAATTTTAGTTGTAACAAGTTAAGCACAGTATTATAATCTTTATGGTAACTAAAATAATAGTGCATGACAGTATGAACTAATATTGCAAACTAAAACAATAAAATGATTTGACCAATAAAATAAAAGGTAAGAATGGTGGAATAAAAGAACAACAAAAAAAGAGGGGGACACATAGAAGTAAATGTTGATGAACTTACCTCCAACATAGTAATTAAATTAGTAATTTACATTACATTAAAGAAATTTAATGAAATTGGACTAAACAATAAAAAGATTAACTATTGGCTGGGCACAGTTGCTCATGCCTATAATCCCAGCATTTGAGGGGTGAGATGGGAGCATTGCCTGAGCCCAGGAGTTTGAGACCAGCCTGGGCAACATAGTGAGACCCCATCTCTACAAAAAATTAAAATTAGCTGAGTGTGGTGATGCGTGCCTATAATCCCAGCTACTCAGGAGGCTGAGGCGGGAGGATCACTTGAGCCTGTGAAGTCAAGTCTGCAGTGAGCTGTGATTGAGCCACTGCACTCCAGCTTGGGTGACAGAGCGAGGGACGAAAAGAACAAAATCAACCATATGCTTTTAGTAGCTGACACACTTTTATGTATAATGACATAGAAAAGTTGAAAGCAAGCCTGGGCGCGGGGTCTCACGTCTGTAATCCCAGCACTTTGGGAGGCCGAGGCGGGCAGATCACTTGAGGTCAGGAGTTCGAGACCAGCATGGCCAACGTGGTGAAAACCCCATCTCTACTAAAAATAAAAAAAAAATTACCTGGGTGTGGTGACACACGCCTATAATCCCAGCTACTCTGGAGGCTGAAGCATGATAATTGCTTGAACCGGGAGGCAGAGGCTGCAGTGAGCTGAGACCAAGTCACTGTGCTCCATCCAGCCTGGGTGACAGAGTGAGACTCCATCTCAAAAAAAAGAAGAAAAGTTGAAAGCAAAAGTATGAAAGAGGTAATGCAAACACCAACAAAAGCTGATGTTCATTTATGTCAAAAAAATAGAGTTTAAGGCCAAAAATATTATGAGAGATAACATGGAGGCATTTCATAATGATAAAAGTTTACACCCAAGGCTGGGTGCGGTGGCTCACGTCTGTAATCCCAGCATCTTGGGAGGCCGAGGCAGGTGGATCACGAGGTCAGGAGTTCGAGACCACCGTGGCCAACATAGTGAAACCCTGTCTCTACTAAAAATATAAAAATTAGCCAGGTGTGGTGGCACATGCCTGTAGTCCCAGCTACTCAGGAGGCTGAGGCGGGAGAACCTGGGAGGTTCTTGAACCTGGGAGGCAGAGGTTGCAGTGAGCCAAGACCATGCCATTCCACTCCAGCCTGGGTGACAGAGTGAGACTCTGTCTCAAAAAAAAAAAAAAGAGCTTCAGGATATAAAAAGGTCAATAAAAGAGAAAGGATGAATAGACAAATTCAGGCATCATTGGAGATTTTAGCACAACTTTCAATAACTGTTAGAATAAGGAGACTAGAAATTATTAATGATGGAGGTGAGCAAACGACCTAATTGACATATATAGAATACTGTATCCAACTAGATATAGTACCATATATATTTATTTATACTTCTATATAGATACGTATAATGTAGATATATGCTATCTCCAACTAGACAATATTATATGTATATTGTAGGTATATGCTACATCCAACTAGAGAATATAAGTCTGACACTTATTGAAATTTAGGCAAATTACTTGCCCTCTTTGTTTTTTGTTTTTTGAGACAGACTCTTGCTCTGTCGTCCAGGCTGGAGCGCAGTGGCATAATCATGGCTCACTGCAGTCTCAAACTCCTGGGCTCAGGTGTTCAAGTAGCTCAGCCTCTAAGAAGCTAAGACTACAGATGCACACTACCACACCTGGCTAATTTTTTAATGTTTTGTTGTAGGGACAGGGTCTTGCTATGTTGTCTAGGCTGATCGCGAACTCTTGGCCTCAGTCCTCCCACCTTGCCCTCCCAAAGTGCTGGGGTTACAGGCATGAGTCACTGCGCCTGGCTTACTTACCTTCTTTACCTTTTGTGTCTTGATCTGTTGAATGGAAATAATATATTAAATTATAGAGCTGCAATGAGGATTAAATGATAAGGTTTATAAAGCACTTCTCAAGAGAGTTCTTTGTAAATATTGTCAAGCTGCAGAGGTCATAAATTCACTCTTCTTCAACTTGGATACTGAGAAAAGAGGTAGTGACCAATGCTACTGAAGGAAGCAGTGTAGTGATTGTGATTGAGAAACAGGAGGCCGGGCATGGTGGCTCACTCCTGTAATCCCAGCACTTTGGCAGGCCAAGGCGCATGGATCACAAAATCAGGAGTTCAAGACCATCCTGACCAACACGGTGAAACCCCGTCTCTATTAAAAATACAAAAATCAGCCAGGCGTGGTGGTGCATGTCTGTAATCCCAGCTACTCAGGAGGCTGAGGCAGGAGAATCACTTGAACCCAGGAGGCGGAGGTTGCAGTGAGCCAATATTGTGCCACTGCACTCCAGCCCGGGTGACAGAGCAAGACTCCATCTAAAAAAAAAAAAAAAAAAAAAAGAAAAATAGGAAGTGCTGAGCTAGAAGCAGTTGGGTTGACTGGGAGGCAGGATTCCATGTGAGCCAATGCCATTTTGAAATGGCATTGTTTTCTGCTTTTGTGTGTGTGGTGTGATCAGGCAGTTCCAGTTGCTGCATGACAAACCACCCCAAAACTTCGTGGCTTAGAACAATAACATTCTCTTTAATTATGAATCTGCATATTAGAGCATTGGGGGACAGCTAGTCTCTGCTCTACTTGGCTTCAGCTGAGGTGGCTTGAAGGTTGGGAGTCGGAATCATCTGAAGGCTTGCTCGTTTTCACGCGTGGTGGTTGATGTTGGCTGTTGGCTGGAGCTTCAGCTGACTACAGCTGGAATATCTAGTTGTGGCCTTTCTATGTAGCTGCTTGGATTCCTCACAGCACGATGGCTGGATTCTATCGGGGGCAACTTGAGAGAGATTAGGATGAAGTTCTGTTGCCTTTTCTAACCTAGCCTTGTTAGATACACAGTGTCATTTCTGTTGTATTCTGTTTATCAAGGGAGTCCCAAAGGCCTACCCGATTTCAAGAGAAAGGGAAATAGACTGTACCTCTTGAAGGAGTTAGTGGCAAAGTTTGGAAGAGCATGCAGGACCAGAAATGGTGTTATTGGTCTCACTGGAATTTATGGTCTCTGATCATCCCTGATGCCATTCATGCAGTTCTGGTGTGGATGGTGTCATCCCTTTGCAACCCTAGAAAGTCAAACGGAGGGAGCATTTTCTCCCTTTGTTATCTCAAGATAGGGTTGAGTGGCTTAATTTTAGGTCCAGGTCAGCATTAGCAGAGTGGGGGATGGGCCAGAAACTTGCTGTCTGGACCCTACTTTTAGATTATGAGGATGTCTGCTTGGTGTCTACATCTGTCTGCTGGACTCCTTGTGGGTGCAGGGTTTCATTTTGTCCAGAATCCCTCTTACCTCCCCGATTTTGGAAGCTGAGAGGCACATCTCATCTCATGGGCAGTTTTCCTTCCCCAGCTCTTGCCTCTGTGGTCTCTGTGCTTCTGCAAAGAGAAGACCCCTGAGGAGGACTGACAAGTTCTTAACCATTTTTAGCCATGGTTTTGGTGAACTGTTTGTCTCTACTTCTTAAACACAGTCATATTTTAGATCATGTAAACATTACCTTATCTTGAAATGTCCTATGTAACAGAGATCTAAGAAGTTGTCCCCAGTTCCAGTGAGTGATGATGCCAAACAGCCCAAGATTCTCCTAATGGATCCCTCTATTTTCTCATTAATATTTAGCATCCACTATCGGTTCAGCCCTTTTTTTTGGAACAGTAAAATGAAAGCTCTTGAAGAGGTATTGGACTATCCAAAAGATGGTGGACGGATGATTAAAAGAAGCTGATTTCATTCGATTATAGATTGGGACCTGTCCAGGCACAGTGGCTCATGCCTGTAATCCCAGCACTTTGGGAGGCTGAGGCAGGCAGATCGCTTGAGCCCTGGAGTTCAAGAGTAGCCTGGGCAACATGGCGGAAACTCCATCTCTACAAAAAATTAGCCAGGTGAGGTGGCGCATGCCTGTAGTCCCAGATACTCTGGAGGCTGAGGTGGGAGAATCACCTGAGCTGGGGAGGTCGAGGGTGCAGTGAGCGGTGATCGCGCCACTGAACTCCAGCCTGGGTGACAGACTGAGACCCTATCTATAAAAAGAAAAAAGAATCTACTCTTTAGGATTTTTAAGTAAATACTTGTGTCATCTACAGAGGAAGTTTTCTTCTTTGCCAGTATTTATAGGTTTCATTTATTTTGTTGCCTTATTGTAATCGCTAGGACTTGCATTAGTAGTCATAGATAGGCATTGTTGCCTTTTTTATCATAGGAGGATTGTATTTAATATTTCATCACTATATTATAGCTGGAGGTTTTCATAGACTATCAAATTGAACAAGTTCTCATCTACTTCTAGCTTGCTGAGAGTTTTCATCATGAAGGGATATTGTATTTTGTCCAATAATTTTTTGTATACTAAAGTGATCATATTTTTTTCTCCTTTATTCAACTAATATGAATAAAATTGATTTTTAAAACTGTTAAGCAGAAAACAATGCCATTTCAAAATGTCATTGGCCTACATGGAATCCTGCCTCCCAGCCAACCCAACTGCTTCTAGCAGCATTTTCTATTTCTTTTTTTTTTTTTTGGTTAAATCTTGTATTAGTGGTTCATTTTGTAACCTTTTTACATATTTCTAGATTAAATTTGCTACCATTTTCTTTTTTTCTTTTTTTTTGGAGACAGAGTCTTGCTTTGTTGCCTAGGCTGGATTGCAGTGGCGTGATCTCGGCTCACTGCAACCTCCACCTCCCAGATTCAAGCGATTCTCCTGCTTCAGCTTCCCGAGTATCTGGGACTACAGGCACGTGTCACCATGCCCAGCTAGTTTTTTGTATTTTAGTGGAGACGGAGTTTCACCATGTTGCCCAGGGTGGTCAGGGTGGTCTTGAACTCCTGAGCTCAGGCAGTCTGCCTGCCTTGGCCTCTCAAAGTGCTAGGATTACAGGTGTGAGCCACTATGCCCGGCCTTTCTCTTTTTTTGAGACAAAGTCTTGCTCTGTTGCCCAGGCTGCAGTGCAGTGGCATGATCTCGGCTCACTGCAACCTCCACCTCCCGGGTTCAAGTGATCCTCCCACCTCAGCCTCCCAAGTAACTGGGAGTACAAGCATGCACTGCCATGCCTGGCTAATTTTTTTTTTTTTCTGTATTTTTAGTAGAGACAGGGTTTCACCATGTTGGCCAGTCTGGTCTCCCAACTCCCGACCTCAAGTGGTCCACCCGCCATGGCCTCCCAAAGTGCTGGGATTATAGGCACGAGCTGCTATGCCCAGCCAAATTTGCTACCATTTTCTTAAGAATTTTTGCATGAGGTTTTTGGTCTGTCATTTCTTTCCTTGTAATATCTTTATCAGGTTTTGGTATTAGGGTAGTAGTGGCCTCAAAAAATGAACGGTCCTCTCCTTCCCTATTTTCTGGAAAAGTCTGTGTAAGATTGGTGTTATTTGTTCCTTAAATTTCTGGTTGAATTATCTGGCAAAACCATCTAGGCCTGGAGATTTCTTTTTTTGATGTAATAAATTAAATTTCCTTTTTTTTTTTTTTTTGAGATGGAGTTTCGCTCTGTCACCCAGGCTGGAGTGCAGTGGCACGATCTTGGCTCACTGCAAGCTCCGCCTCCTGGGTTCACGCCATTATCCAGCCTCAGCCTCCTGAGTAGCTGGGACTACAGGTGCCCGCCACCACGCCCGGCTGATTTTTTTGTATTTTTTAGTAGAGACGGGGTTTCACCGTGTTAGCCAGGATGGTCTCGATCTCCTGACCTCGTGATCCGCCCGCCTCAGCCTCCCAAAGTGCTGGGATTACAGGTGTGAGCCACCGCGTCTGGCCTCAATTTCCTTAATGTATCTGTTTCATCTTATGTGTTTTAGTAAGTTATATATATATTTTTTAGAAATTTTGTCCATTTCATCTGAATTCTCAAATTTGTTGACTTAAGTTGTCTATAATAATTATTTTCTTTTTTTTTTTTTTTGAGACGGAGTCTCACTCTGTCACCAGGCTGGAGTACAGTGGTGCAATCTCGGCTCACTGCAACCTCTGCCTCCTGGGTTCCAGCGATTCTCCTGCCTCAGCCTCCTGAGTAGCTGGGACTACAGGCGCACACCACCATGCCCAGCTAATTTTTCTATTTTTAGTAGAGATAGGGTTTCACCATGTTGGGAGGATGGTCTCGATCTCTTGACCTCATGATCTGCCCACCTTGGCCTCGCAGTAATAATTCTGTTGGACTTCTAATATCTAAAATGCTCCTTAGTGATAAGTTCTTTCATTTTGATATTGGTAATTTGTCTTTGCAGTTTTTAAATT
Organism: Pongo pygmaeus; assembly: GCF_028885625.2. NCBI lineage: Eukaryota > Metazoa > Chordata > Mammalia > Primates > Hominidae > Pongo > Pongo pygmaeus. The sequence goes on along the minus strand of NC_072393.2, from coordinate 41,983,360 downwards.
TATAATTCTAGCTAAGGTTTTATCAACTTTTTTTTTTTTTTTTTTTTTTTTGAGACGGAGTCTTGCTCTGTTGCCAAGTCTGGAGTGCACTGGTACTATCTCAGCTCACTGCAACCTCCACCTCCCAGGTTCAGGTGATTCTCCTCCCTCAGCCTCCAGAGTAGCTAGGACTACAGGCGCATGCCACCATGCCTGGCTAATTTTTGTATTTTTAGTAGAGATGGGGTTTCACCATGTTGGCCAGGCTGGTTTCAAACTCCTGACTTTAGGTGATCTGCCCGCCTCGGCCTCCCAAAGTACTGGGATTACAGGCATGAGCCATCGTGCCCACCCAAGGTTTTATCAATTTTGTTGATTTTTCAGAGAATTCACTTTTAGTTTGGCTAATTATATATCTATTTCATTTATTTTTTTCTCTCATCTTATTTCCTTTCTTCTGGGTACTGAGGGTTTACTCTGCTTTTCCTTTTCTAGCCTTTTAAAGTAGAACCTGTAGTTATTGATTATAGGCCTTCTCTTCTAATATAAGCATTTAAATCCAGAATCTCTACTTTAACTCCATTCCACAAATTTTCTTTTTATTTATTTACGTATTTACTTATTTATTTTTGAGGCAGAGTCTCACTCTGCCACCTGGGCTGTAGTGTAGTGGTGCGATCATGGCTCACTGCAACCTCGACTTCACAGGCTCAAGCGATCCTCCTGCCTCAGCCTCCCACATAGCTGGGACCACAGCCACGCAATTGCACACCACCACATCCTGTTAATTTTTGTATTTTGTAGATATGAGGTTTCACCCTGTTGCCTAGGCTGGTCTGAAACTCCTGAGCCCAAGCGATTTGCCTGCCTTGGCCTCCCAAAGTGCTGGGATTATACATACGAGCCACCATGCCAGGCCCCACAAATTTTTATATGGTGCATTTTCATTATCAGTTAGTTCAAACTATTTTCTTTTTCCCTTTGATTTCTTCTTTAACCTATGGATTATGTAGAAGTGTGTTTAATTTCCAAACATTTGTGGGTTTTCTAGGTACTTCATTGTCAGTGATTCCTAATTTCATTTGACCGAAGAACACATTGTGTACAATTTTGATCCTTTGAAATTCACGGATGCTTTTTTTTATGGCCTAATATGTGGTCTGTCTTGAATAAAACATGTGCACTTGAAAAGGACATGTATTTTACAGTTGTTGGGTGCATTATTGTGCAAAATATTAATTTTATCAAGTTGGTTGATAATCCATATATCTTCACTGATATTTTTTGTCTCTTTTTTTTTTTTTTTTTTTTTGCCGGTTGCTGAGAGGTGGATGTTAAAATCAACACCAGGACTACAGTAAGGCTGAAATCATTGAAGTGCTTGGAGTGCAGAACTGAAAGAGGTACTTACTAACTTTTAGGGCTGTGTAAGTGCAGTGTTGTTTGAAGCTCTTTGTGTGTTTCTGTAAAGACTGGTCTGGAAAACAGACCAGAGGAAAACATTTCCTTGCTTTTCCTCTGCTCTCACATGAAAACAACAAACACAGTAAGAGTCAACACCAAAGACTTCAATGACCCCCAGATATGTGGGGATTTCCCCCTACCAGCAAGCAAACAAATCAGTTCTGCAGCAGACACTAACTGCGTATCCTCCAATTTAATTCTGACACTATCTGCCTGGAAATAGCATCAGATCCCTCAGGTTGAGGGCTCAGTCCCCACGACTGCCATCCCTTCAGACACCAGTTGCAAGTCTGGGCCTCTAGAACTTCTGACCAGCTGGGCTTCAAGCTGGCATTCCCAGACATTTACAGTGGCTCAAGACTGGAGGATCACTTGAGGCCAAGAGTTCAAGACCAGCCTGGGCAACATACTGAGACCTGTCTCAAGAAAATAAAAAGTAAAATTAGCTGGGTATGGAGGTATAAGCCTGTGTAGTCCTAGCTACTTGGGAGGCTGAGGTGAAAGGGTCACTTGAGCCCAGGAATTCAAGGTTACAGTGAGCAGTGATCTGTGCCATTGCACTCCAGCCTGGGCGACAGAGCGTGATCCTGTCCTAAAAAAAAAAAGATGGGGTTCTCACAACCTCCTCTTTGGGTTCAATTAATTTGCTGAAGTGGCTCACAGAACTCAGGGGAACACTTATGTTTGCTGGTTTATTATAAAGGATATTACAAAGGATACAGATGAAGAGATTCATTGGGCAAGGTATGGGGAAGGGGCATATTATTGGAGGCACAGAATAGGCAAGACTTCAGAGAAAGTTTCTCTTCTCTCCCAACTTCTTGCTGCCATTGTCTGTTAGGTTTGATCCACAATGGATGGATCTCATTCTACTTTTCTATTTCCCTAATATTTGTCATGGCCCTTTTGAATCTTGCCATTCACTGTTCTGATTTTCACAGTGCTGGGGGTCATCAGTATGTTCCTGAGGTGGAATAGCACTCATTTCAGAACAAGGATGACAGAGGTGTGGGGAGCCAACATACACTTAGGGAACAGGGCAGACCAAGTGAATGACAACTCTCTTTCCATCACACCCATCCTCAAATCATGAGGTACTTATCCACTTTTACCTCTGAATACAGGACTGTGGTTCTCCTATGTAAAGACGGCAGGGAGTGGACGCTAGGAGGGTAAAACAACACTCTGAATAAAGCTCAAGAGATCTCCCACGGAATTTCATTAAACCACTACTGGAGGCCATATACTAAACAAGTAATCCCTTAAGGCATGAGACACATTAAAACCACTTTATTGAGCCATAATTCATATACAATTCACCCATTTAAAGTGTACAATTCAATGGATTTTTGTATATTCACAGAGTTATACATTCATCACCACAATTTTATTTTATTTTGAGAGAGTCTTGCTCTTTCACTGAGGCTGGACTGCAGTGGCATGATCTCAGCTCACTGCAACTTCCTCCTCCCGGGTTCAAGCGATTCTCCTGCTTCAGCCTCCCAAAGAGCTGGGATGACAGGCACACGCCACCACACCCAGCTAATTTTTGTATTTTTAGTAAAGAAAGGGTTTCACCATGTTGGCGAGTCTGGTCTCAAACTCCTGGGCTCAAGCATCACCACAATTTTAGATCGTATTTATCTCCCAAAGAAATCCAGCTCCCCTTAGCTGTCACTTCCAAACCCCCATGCCCTCCAGCCCTAGGCAACCGTTAATGTGCTTTTTCTTGAGAGATTTTCCTGTTCTGGACATTTCATATAAATGGAGTCATGCAGTATGTAAATCCTTCATGACTAGCTTCTTTAACTTACCATAATGTTTTGAAGGTTCATCCATGTAACGTGTATCATTATTACTTTCTTTTTATGACTGAATACTATTCTAAGGTGTGGTAAGGATATGACATCTTGCTTACCCATTCATCAGCTGACGGATGTTTAGGTTGTTTCCATTTTTTGGCTACTGTGAATAATGCTGCTGTGAAGATTCATGTGCCTGTTTTAGTGTGGAAATGTTTTCATTTCTGTCAGGTAGATCTGAGGAGCAGAACTGGAGATTATATGCTAACATTATGTTTAACCATTTCAGGAACTGCCAGATTGATTTTCACAGCAACTGGACCATTTTACATTCCCACTAGCAGGGTAAAAGAGTTTTTATTTCTCAACATCCTTCTGAACACTTTAAAATAAATTATAGCCATTGTAGTAGGTGTATTCATAGTATCTCATTATTGTTTTTTTGTGCATTTCCCTAATGGGATTTTTTTTTTTTCCCTGAGATGGAGTCTTGCTCTGACACCCCGGCTCAAGTGCAGTGGCATGATCTTGGCTCACTGCAACCTCCGCCTCCTGGGTTCAAGTGATTCTCCTGCCTCAGCCTCCTGAGTAGCTGGGATTACAGGTGCTCGCCACCACACCTAGCTAATTTTTGTATTTTTAGTAGAGACGGGGTTTCACCATGTTGGCCAGGCTGGTCTCAAACTCCTGACCTTAAGTGATCCACCTGCCTCAGCCTCCCAAAGTGTTGGGATTACAGGTGTGAGCCACCACGCCCAGCCACTCATGGGATTTTATTATACCTTTATGCTGATAGGAGTAAACAGAAACTGCATACTCGTCTTTTTTCTTAATATAGAAACCTTATACATATTTATGTCTTTTAGAAAAACAGAGATGAGTTTAAGCATTATCAGGGCAGTGAATTATGACATAAACAACAGGATTTAGGATTACTATTGAAATATGAGGTCTTAAAGACTCCTTTGCACAAATAATACAAATAAGCAAATTATAGACAGGAAAATAGCTGAGGATGATCAGAGTTATCTCTCTACTGAACAGGAGAGTAATGCTGATATTCACTGAGTGTTCTCAATTCAATACTTTATCATATCAGGTTCTTTTAAATAGCTTTTTTTTTTTTTTTTTTTTGAGACGGAGTCTCGCTTTCGCTCTGTTGCCCAGGCTGGAGTGCAATGGCATCATCTCAGCTCACTGCAGCCTCCATCTCCCGGCTCCAAGCAATTCTCCCGCTTCAGCCTCCTGAGTAGCTGGGATTACAGATGCGCACCACCACACCCCACTAATTTTTATATTTTTAGTAGAGATGGGGTTTCATCATATTGGTCAGGCTGGTCTTGAACTCCTGACCTCATGATCCACCTGCCTCGGCCTCCCAAAGTGCTGGGATTACAGGTGTGAGCCACCGCGCCCGGCAACCATTTAAATAGATTTTATGACACAGAGTGGTGTCTTTTCCCCTGCAGCTCCATAGGGAGAAGACATCTCCATATTTTTTAAAGATTCCCTTTTAGTACTATTAGGTGGGTCTGCATCCTTAAGAATTTTACTTGTTTGCATGATGACAAAACAGGACTGAAAAGCTCAATACATATTACAAGGAAATGGAAAATGGAGTTGATAATTTCTGAAGTTAAAATGTAATAAACAGCATATAATGTTTTATAGTGAGGATGGGATTTCGTATTCCACAATGGACACTCCTGTCTTTGCCTGACCTTTCATTGTCACCTCCTCTGCCTCATGATCCACAGTTGGAATCCCTTAAATAATCAATTTGGCATGTAAATCAAGGAACAGTACATACTTAGCTTAGCAGATGTAAGCGTAAATGTTAAGACATTGCTTAGAGATCCATAGTTACTGAGCCAGCTAGAGAATGAGCTGTGTGGTGATGTTAAGTATCGTTAACCATCACATCCAGTCCTGGAGCTGGCCAGAAACCAGAGTCTCCTTGTTATCTTCCATCCCACCAAAATCCAGCCTCCCAATGTTGCCACTGCTGAGGAGTATGGAAAGGAGTCATGAGTTAATCACTTAGGAAAAATTCATAGTAATCTCTTTTGTATGCATAGTGCCTTATGGTTTACAAAGCAATTTTCCAGCTTTTATTTCAGTTTTGTGAGAAACAGAAAGACACTAATTTATTGACTGCACTGCAGACACTGAATATACTTTGTCTCATTTCATAAAGACTTATTCCCTCAATTTACAGATGAAATGGGTTGAGCAGAAATGCCTGTCTTCATTTTACATCAGAACAGAATGAGGTTCAGTAACATTAAGGGATACACACAACTAAAAACAGTGCAGGTGGGGATTGTAGCTAGATCTGTGAGCACAGGGCTCTGGAACACTGACTGCCCTGCAGCTCTGTTACTCCACATGAGGATGAACCTGGGGCTCTCTGCTGGTCAAGAGGCAGCTCATTTCTCTATCAAACCTCACAAAAACTTCCCACTCATCCATGAGCCCATGTAAGCCTTTAAACTGGGAGTAATGGGAGGGCAGGGAGTGGAAACTGATAGGCCTGAGTCTTTAGTTCTTTCCTCCATGTTTAGTGTTGGGTTTGTTGTTTCTCCCTACCACAAACTCAGAGAGGCAAGGACCATGCACTTTGGCCACAGCAACCTGATTGACTTATGTGCTATTCTGGTCAGACTTCATCTTCCAAGAGCTGTCACCAGGCCTCCCCTTAGCTCAATGACCCATCTCTTTCCCCACTTTCTTTTTAATCAGGCTTATACTTGCTGCTGCTTTTATGTTTTATTGACTTCTATGAGATCAATTAAGTGCTCTTTATTCTCCTTTCCCCTGCACTGGATTAAAAATAAGATATTGTATTGCTTTACTATCGGAAGTTACTCTTAACCTTGCATCTTTGACTTAATGACTAATTGGTATCTCCTTCTTGAGCAATAAAAAAGACCTTAGAATGCTGTAAGTACATTCTTTCTTCTTTTTTTTTTTTTTTTGAGACAGAGTCTCCCTCTGTTACCCAGGGTGGAGTGCAGTGGGGCAATCTCAGTTCACGGCAACCACCACCTCCTGGGTTCAAGCGATTATCTTGCCTTAGCCTCCTGAGTAGCTGGGATTACAGGTGAGCACCACCACACCCAGCTGATTTTTGTATTTTTAGTGAAGATGGGGTTTCAGCATGTTGGCCAGGCTGGTCTCCAACTCCTGACCTCAAGTGATCTGCCCATCTTGGCCTCCCAAAGTGCTGGGATTACAGGTGTGAACTACTGCATCCGGCCTCTTTCTATTTTTGTCGGGTGCTTTTGATCTAATTTGTTTTGAAATTCCATAAAAAGTAATCATCATTACTTAGTAAACAGAATCCCCAACATATTTACCAATTTCCTTGCTCATCATTTAAAATTTTATCTCATTCTTTCTGGGTTTTTCTTTTTGCTGATTCACATCCTTTAGAAATTCTTCCAGTGAGTCTATGAGAAAAACCTTACCTTGTCTGAAAATGTCTTTATTTTGCCCCACTCTTAATTGCTACTTTTCCTCTATCACTTTGAAGGTATTATTCTCCTGTCTTCTGATATCTTGTGCCCAATCATCTTTCCTTTTAGGTAGCATGTCTTTTCTGTTTTTCTTTTCTTTCCTTCCCTCCCTTCCTTCTTTTCAAGATTTCTGTTTTGCATTATCACTGTGATGTGTCTAGGTGTTAGATCCGCTTTCATTATCTTACTTGACACTCATTTTGATTCCTCACCTTAAAATTGAGTTTAATTATGAAAAGTTGTAAACCACTTTTTCTTCTGATGCTTCTCCTCCTTTTTCTCCTTTTATGACATTTATTAGATGTGTCTTGGGCCCTTTTATTTTCTTCCATGTCTCAGTTTCTCATCTGTATTTCACTTTTTATCTCTGTGCTGCATTATAGGTAATCTCTTCAGATATATCTTTAAGTTCATTAATTTTGAGCTGTGCCTGTTATGTTCTCTATACTTAAGATCTTTTTTATTTCTAGAAATTTTCTTTGGTTATTTTTTAAATCTACTGATTCTTTTTAAGTATTATGCTTTCATTATGAGTTTTTTTCCATTTAAAACATTTCATATTCTTTCATATTGTCATATCATATGCAGTTCTTGTAGGTGCCAACTTTATTATTTATTTACTCTGCTGACCCTCCTGTGATGGTTATTTCCTTGTTGTTTGTAATTTTTGTTTTTGAGCTCATCTCGGTGGGGCAGAGGTATGCTTTGTTTTTGTTTTTAAGGGTTTTTCATGTGCCCTGGATTAAGACAGCATTCAAAACCATGTTACATTTACTTTTGGCTGTTGCAGGGGTTTCAGTGGAGCTGAACCTGGTTCTGTATGTATGGATTTTTATTTATTAAAACTTAAAATTTTAGGCCAGGTGTCATGGCACATGCCTGAAATCTCAGCACTTTGGGAGGCCAAGGTGGGAGGATTTCTTGAGCCCAGGAGTTCAAGACCAGCCTGCACAACAAAGTGAGACCCTGTCTCTAAATTTTTTTTTTAATTAGCTGGACATAGTGGTGCCCACCTGTAGTCCCATCTACTTGGGAGGCTGAGACAGGAGAATCACTTGATACTAGTAGGTTGAGTCTGTAGTGAGTCATGATCATGCCACTAGACTCGTCTGGGTGACAGAGCAAGACCCTGTCTCCAAACAAACAAAAAATTAGATACAGACTTTGTTTTTCTATTTCATCTCGAGTCAAGAGTTTTGAGAAGCTGTGCTTTTAAAGGAATGGATGAATTTCATCTAAAATGTCAAATTTACTGGCATAAAATTGTTCATAATATTGCCTTATCATTTTACTGTCTATAGGATCCGTAGTGGCATCTTCATTTTTATTCCTGACATGGGTAATTTGTGTTTTCTCTTTTATTAATTATGCTTACTAGGATTTATCAATTTTTAAAATACCTTCAAATAAACTTTTTGTTTTGTTCATTTTCTTAATGGTCTGCTTTCTATTTCTACCTAATTGATTTATGCTCATCTTTTTTTTTTTTTTTTTTTGAGATGGAGTCTCGCTCTGTCACCCAGCCTGGAGTGCAGTGGCCCGATCTTGGCTCACTGCAAGCTCCTCCTCCCGGATTTAGGCCATTCTCCTGCCTCAGCCTCCCGAATAGCTGCGACTACAGGCGCCTGCCACAACTCCCGGCTAATTTTTTGCATTTTTAGTAGAGATGGGGTTTCACTGTGTTAGTCAGGATGGTCTCGATCTCCTGACCTCGTGATCCGCCCGTCTCGGCCTCCCACAGTGCTGGCATTACAGGCATGAGCCACCACGCCCGGCCGATTTATGCCCATCTTTATTTCTTTTTTTTGACTTTTGGTTTAGCATATAGCATGTTTATTATTCTTGTTTAAGCCTTTCTTCATTTTTAAAAATTGTAGCAAAGTATACATGTAATATAAAATTTACCATCTTAACTATTTGAGTACACAGCTCAGCAGCATTAAGTATATTCCCATTTTTGTACAACCAACATCCACAACTTTTTCATCCTGTAAATGTGAAACTATATCCATCAAATAATAATTACCCTTTCCCCCCCCGCCCCCAGCCCCTGGCAACCACAAGAAACCTACAAACTCTCACTACAAGCGTTAATAGCCTAAAAGTGGGAGACCAGTAATACTTTCTGATTTTATGAGTTGGACTACTCTAGATACTTCATATGAGTGGAATCATAAGTAGTTATCTTTTTGTGATTGGCTTGTTAGAATATCCTCAAGGTTCAGCCACATTGTAGCATATGTCAAAATTTCCTTCCAAGGCTGAATAATATTACATTGTATGTATATGCCACATGTATTAGTCTATTTTGTGTTGCTATAAAGGAATACCTGAGGCTGGGTAATTTATAAAGAAAAATGATTTATTTAGCTTATGGTTCTATAGGCTGTACAAGAAGCATAGTGCCAGCATCTGCTTCTGGTGAGGCCTCAGGAAGCTTACAATTATGGCAGAAGGCAAAGGAAGAGCTAGCATATCACATGGCAAGAGGGAACAAAAGGGGGAGGGAGGAGGTGCCAGGCTCTTTTAAACAACTAGCTATAGGGTGAACTCATATCCATGTGGAGGACACCAAGCCATTCATGAGATCCACCCCATAATCCAACACCTCCCACTAGGTGCCACCTCCAACATTGGGGGTCACATGTCCATGTGAGATTTTGAGGGAACAAATATCCAAATCATATTACCACATTTTGTTTATCCATTCATCCACTGATGGACATCTGGGTTGTACCTATTTCTTGGCTATTGTGAATAATGCTGCTATGAATTTCTCCTTTTTTTATTTAAGTACTTAACATTCCTCTCAACTCTGCTTTAGCTGTATCCTTCCAATTTTGATATGCTGTATTGTCACTTTTTCATATTTCAAAACATTTTCCCCTTATTCAATGATCTGTAGATTTAGAAGTGGGTTATTTAATTTCCATGTATTGAACGACTGTATAGGTTTCTTATTACTGGTTTCTAATGCACATTCCCTGTAATGTGGCAATCTTTTGAAGTTTATTGTGACTTATGGTCCAGCCTATAGTCTATTGTGGGGACTGTTCAGGTACATGAAAAGAATGTAATTTTTCAATTGTGGGTATGGTGTTCTGTAAACAACAATTAGGTCATGTTGACTGGTGTGGTTCACATCTTCTATACAGTTGTCCCTTGCTATCCACAGGGGACTGGTTCCAGGACACCTTGTGGATACCAAAACCTACAGATGCCCAAGTTTGTTATACAAAATGGTGTAGTAGTTGCATATAACCTATGCACAACCTTCCGTATACTTTAAACCATCTCTAGATTTTTTATAATACCTAATACAATGTAAATGCTATGTAAATAATTTTATACTGTATTTTAAAATTTGTATTTTTTTTACTGTCATTGTGTTTTTTCTGAATATTTGTGCGTTGCCATTGGTTGAATCTGCATATATGAAGAGCTGATTACATATACTACTGAATTTCTTGCCTACAAGTGCTATCAATTAATGAGATATAATTGTGGATTTCCAATTATGCGTGTGGATCTTTCTTTTGTTCTGTTAGTTTTTGCTTCATAAAATTTAACACTCTCATTATAGGTTCATACCAGCATACATATTCCTGATGAACACATACAGTCATGTGTCATGTAATAACATTTTACTCAATGATGGACACATATACAATGGTGGTCCCATAAGATTACAATGGAGCTGAAAAATTCCTATCACTTGTTGACGTTGTCATGCAACATATCACTCAGGTGTTTGTGGTGACGCTGGTGTAATTAAACCTACTGTGCTTCCAGTTGTATAAAAATATAGCACATGCAATTATGTATAGTACGTAATAGGTGATAATAATAAGTGATTACATTACTAGTTTATGTAATTTATTGTACTATTTGTATTATTATTTTAGACTGTACTCCTTCTACTTATTAAAAAAAAAAAGTAACTGAAAAACAGCCTTAGGCAAGTCCTTCAGGAGGTATCCAGAAGAAGGCATTTTTTTCATAGGTGATGACAGCTCCATGCATATTTTTAATCCTGAAGACGACATTCTAGTTGAACAAGATATGGCGGTAAAAGACAGAGATATTGATACTCTAGACCCTGTGTAGACCCAGGCTAAAGTGTGTTTGTTTTTAACAAGAAAGTTTAAAAAGTAACATTTTAAAAATAAAAAAAATTTTAAATAGAAAAAAGCCTATAGAATAAGGACAGAAATATTTTTGTGTTGCTATATAATGTGTTTGCGTTTTAAGTGAAGTGTTACTACAATTCAGAAAGATAAAAAATAGTAAGTTTATAATGTAAAAATATTACAGGAAGCTAAGGTTAATTTATTATTGAAGAAAACTTTAAAAAATAAATTTAGTGAAGCCTAAGTGTACTGCTTGTAAAGTCTACAGCAGTATACAGTAATATCCTAGTCCTTAGCATTCTCTCACAACTCACTCACTGATGCACCCAGAAATTCAGTCCCGCAAGCTCCATTCATGGCAAGTATCTTATATCGGTGTGCCATTTTTTAATATTTTACAAAGTATTTTTACTGTACCTTTTCTATGTTTAGATACACAAATACCACTGTGTTATAAATGCCTACAGCATTCAATACAGGTATGCTATATGCTATATAATGTGCTATACAGGTTTGTAGCCTAGGAGCAATAGGCTATACCATATAACCTAGGTATGTAGTAGGCTACCCCACTGCTGTTTGTGTTAGTGTGCTCTATGATGCTTGCATGATGCAATCACCTAATAACACATTTGTCAGAATGTATCCCTGTAGTGACAAATGTATATGCAAATTCCTAATGACCTGCTCTTTTATGACTGTTACCTATCTCCTGCCATATACATTGTTTTGAGGCCTATTATCTGATACTACTATAGCCATGCCAACTTTCTTATACTTAATGTGTATATTTTTCTTGACCAATTTTAAGTAGCTTTCTCAGCTTAGAATTTCTAATTCACACATGTAGTATTTTTTTTTTTTTAGATGGAGTCTCACTCTGTCTCCCAGGCTGGAGTGCAACGGCGCAATCTCGGCTCACTACAACCTCCACCTCCCAGGTTCAAGCAATTCTCTGCCTCAGCCTCCCGAGTAGCTGGGATTACAAGCACCCACGACCATGCCCGGCTAATTTTTAGTAGAGACAGGTTTTCGCCATGTGGGCCAGGCTGGTCTCGAACTCCTGACCTCAGGTGATCCACCCACCTCGGCCTCCCGAAGTGCTGGGATTATAGGCATGAGCCACTGCCTCCAGGCGCAAATACCCAACTTAATACTACATATGGCTGGGTGCGGTGGCTCACGCCTGTAATCCCAGCACTTTGGGAGGCCAAGGTTGGCAGATCACTTGAAGTCAGGAGTTCAAGACCAGCCTGGCCAAATGGCGAAACCATCTGTACTAAAAACACAAAAATCAGCCAAGTGTGGTGGCACACATGCCAGTAATCCCAGCTACCAGGGAGGCTGAGGCAGCAGAATTGCTTGAACCCGGGAGGCAGAGGTTGCAGTGAGCCAAGATCGCACCACTGCACTCCAGCCTGGGCAACAGAGCAACACTTCATCTCAAAAAAAAAATTCTCCCCCAGTGGGGTGCAGCGGCTCATGCCTATAATCCCAGCACTTTTGGAGGCTGAGGTGGGGGGATCACAAGGTCAGGAGATCGAGACCATCCTGGCTAACACGGTGAAATCCCATCTCTACTAAAAATACAAAAAATTAGCCGGGCATCGTGGCGGGTGCCTGTAGTCCCAGCTACTCCGGAGGCTGAGGCAAGAGAATGGCGTGAACCCGGGAGGTGGAGCTTGCAGTGAGCCGAGATCGCGCCACTGCACTCCAGCCTGGGCAACAGAGTGAGACTCCATCTCAAAAAAAAAAAAAAAAGAGACCAAGACCATCCTGTCCAACATGTTGAAACCTCGTCTCTACTAAAAATACAAAAAATTAGCTGTGTGTGGTGGCGCGCGCCTGTAGTCCCAGCTACTTGGGAGGCTGAGGCAGGAGGAGCGCTTGAACCTGGGAGGCAGAGGTTGCAGTGAGCCGAGATAGCACCACTGCACTCCAGCCTGGGCGACAGAGTAAGACTCCGTCTCAAAAAAAAAAAAAAAAAAACAAATCTCCCCCCCACTCTTTGTTCTTGCCCCTCACTTGAACGATAGGAAAAAAAAATAAGGGATTGAGTTCTTCATTTTGTAAAAAAAAATGTAAGGGAGGAATGGACAAGAGAAAAAGAGTGGGTAGTACTGAATTAATGTCCAAGGGAAGGCTTAGAATACCATTTATTTTTTCACCAAGACTGAAGGCCTGCTCTATTCCTAGGCTCCTGGCACCACGGACCTGTTTCTCTTGTCCTCTCTCTTCTCCAGTGCTTTCCTGAACATCAAGAGTAGAGTTCAGCTGAGCGTGGTGACTCATGCCTGTAACCCTAGTACTTTGTGAGGCCAAGGCAGGAGGATCACTTGAGCCCAGGAGTTTGAGACAAACTGAGCAACACAGTGAGACCCCGTCTCTACAGAAAATTTTTAAAAAAATAGCTGCATGTGGTTGCATGTGCCTGTAGTCCCAGCTACTCAGGAGGCTGAGTGGGAGGATCACTTGGGCCCAGGAGTTTGAGACTGCGGTGAGCCATGACCATGCCACTGCATTCCAACCTGGGTGACTCTGTCTCCAAAAAAAAAGAGAGTACAATCTTGTATCTTATCTTTCAATCAGATTACTCCCATTCCTCTGGTGGCCACTAGAATGGAGCTGTATAAATGGGACAAGGCCCCCTGGGATATGGCTAGAAGGGAAACAGTGGTGCAACATGACCCAGAAGGTGAAGGGAGAACAATGTAACATGGGAGGACCTCCCTCTTCCCATATGCTGTTAATAATAATGTGATCTACCCATTCTACTTCATAGAAAGTAGGGCGGGGCACGGTGGTTCACACCTGTAATCCTAGCACTTTGGGAGGTCAAGGAGGGCGGGTTGCTTGAGCTCAGGAGTTCGAGACCAGCCCAGTCAATGTGGCGAAACCTTGTCTCCACCTAAAATACAAAATACAAAAATTAGCCAGGTATGGTAGTGGGTGCCTGTGGTCCCATCTACTCAGGAGACTGAAATGGGAGAGTCACTTGAGCCTGAGAGGTCGAGGCTGCAGTAAGCCAAGATTGTGCCACTGCTCCCCAGCCTGGGTGACAGAGACCCTGTCTCAAAAAAAAAAAAAAAAAAAGAAAAAGTAGAATCACTCACTAGTAAACTGAGATATGTGGACATGATGAGGCTTTCCCTTGTATGGGCTCTCCTGAGTACTCACTACATAGACATCAAATCACTATCTGTATAAAAAAGGTTTATAAAAGGAATATATGCTTATTTAATTCAAGGGAATATGTTTCTGTTTATAGGAGTGAAAAGGAGTGCTGAGTGATAGCCAATTATTATTATTATTATTATTTTGAGACGGAGTCTTGCTTTGTAGCCCAGGATGGAGTACAATGGCACGATCTTGGCTCACTGCAACCTCCGCTTCCCGGGTTCAAGCAATTCTCCTGCCTCAGCCTCCCGAGTAGCTGGGACTACAGGCGCGGGCTACCACGCCTGGATAATTTTTGTATTTTTAGTAGAGACGGGGTTTCACTATGTTGGCCAGGCTGGTCTTGAACTCCTGACCTCGTGATCCACCTGCCTCAGCCTCCCAAAGTGTTGGGATTACAGGCATGAGCCACCGCGCCTGGCCAAAATATCCAATTAAGTGAACAGTAGTTACAATTAGAAGGGAAACTGGAGAAGGCAACATGGTTATCTGACTAGAATAAAAGAAAATGGAGAATCCTATCTCATGGAAGTTTCATGGTAGGCAAATGCTCAGTTATCCTGGGGGAAAGATATTTCAGAAAGGAGAGAAGAAACATTCTCAGCCATAGCTTTTATAATTTGCAGGAAAGGACCCTTGCTCTTTTGGATTCTTTTTTTTAAAAGGTGAACAACACAGAGAAGGGAGGCAAAAGAAGCCACGTGAGGCCGGGTGCAGTGGCTCACGCCTGTAATCCCAGCACTTTGGGAGGCGGAAGTGGCTGGATCAAGAGGTCAGCAGTTGGAGACCAGCCTGGCCAACATGGTGAAACCCTGTCTCTACTAAAAATACAAAAATTAGCCGGGTGTGGTGGCAGGTGCCTGTAATCCCACCTACTTGGGAGGCTGAGGCAGGATAATTGCTTGAACCCGGGAGGCGGAGGTTGCAGTGAGCCGAGACGACGCCATTGCACTCCCACCTGGGTGACAGAGCAAGACTCCACCTCAAAACAAACAAACAAAACAAAACAAAACAAAAAAAACACATGTGAAACCTCTTAGAGTTTCTATAATAACTTGGTTAAACCTGCCTAGTTAACTAATAAACATTTACTATTAAATACTAATCATTATGCCAGATAGTAACTATTTAGTAATACAGGTTGGGGAAGTAGAGAAGAAAGTAATTACACTGTAGGCTCCAGACAGTTGAAAGGAATTTTTCTTTTAAATGAAGTTTGAAATTTGATTTTTACAGTAAATATTTTAATTAGAAAATGACTATTTTAATTACTACACAGCTGACTTTGTGATTTTTAGTATTTCAAGTACTTTTACCTGGCTTAAAGTGATTTAGGAGGGCATTAAATCGCCCTCAATTTCATCCAGGGGCAAGCAGGGGACGGGGGGATGGGACCTCATCTATATAACTATTCAAAGTGGTAGGGATGAAAGTATTTTTCTTCTGTGCTACATATGGAGTCCTCCTCATTTCAACATATTGGATTTAGTTTGTATGATGTTTCCAGGTAATGCAACCCTGTCATCTAGAAATTATAATTTTACCTCCTAGTTTCCAATGCTTGTGATATTTTGGTTATTAGAAACTGTCATAATTCTGCAAGCAAAATGAAATACACCAGACACACAGAGTTCTTCAGTCATTAACATCACTTACATAGTGATCCATTTTCAGTTATCATGGAATGTACACACAAAACCATGATAAATAACAATTAGCACAGACACATTCAGTTTCCTGTGATCTTACCTACTCCACAAAGCCACAATCTATGGACCCTACATGACATTCACAACCCTGTTGAGCCCATCTCATAATTCCATACAAACATAGCAAAGCAAACTCAAAAACTACTTACTCCAGTTACACAATCTCACACACACAAATCACAACTAATCATTCTAAAAGGCTTATCGGCTTCTTGGAAAGTTAAATGTAAACTTACCAATTACCTAGCAACTTTTCTTCTAAATATTTGCCCAGGAGAAATGGAAACGTGCCAGCTTTATTCGTAATGTATAAAACCTGTAAATATGCCAAATGTTCAACAACAGAAAAATGACTACACAAATTGTGGTATATTTGCACAATGGAGTGCTGTTCAGAAAAAGAAAAATGAACTACACATGAAATCTCACAGACATTAGGGTAAACTAAAGGAGAAATACGGAATTCCAGAACTGACAGTTACAGTGACACAAATCAGAACTATGGCTGTCTCTGCTTTGAAACTGACTGAAAAGGACACCAGCAAACTCCGGTGGTGCTGGTGTTGTAAACCAAAAATAAAATCTTAAGCACACCCAGACCATCTGAATGGATCCCTCCTCTTGGCCAGGGCATTCCTAACCTGAAAAACTAGTAAAGCCATGATGGAAAGGCGGGGGTGGGCGGGTCGGACATGCCTCATTATCCCCTCCTCCATTTTGGAATTACTGATAGAAAAGACCCCAAGTCTGAAAAGAAACATTTACAATCTATTCTCTGTGAAGCCTGCTACCTGGAGACATTCCTAAGTCTTACGTCAATAACTCAACCCATTGCCAATCAAATAATCTTTGAATCTACCTATGACCTGGAAGGCCAGCCACCTTCCAGTTGTCCCGCCTTTCCGGAGGGAATCAATGTACATTTTACATGTATTTGATTGGTGTCTCATGTTTCCCTAAAAGATATAAAACCACATATATCCCGACCACCCTGGACACAGGTTCTCAAGATCTCCTGAGGGCTGGGCCACCGGCCATTGGTCACTCATATTTAGCTCAGAATAAGTCTCTTCAAATACTTTAGAGTTTGAGTCTTTTCGTCAACAGTGTAAAACACGCCCTAAGGCAGACACACACATACTGAGCCGCCGCTACCTGCCAGATTCCACTTGGGGCCTTTCTCATGGTGCAAAACGGACAAAAACTCCAAGTCACCCTCAGGTTTACGACCACGGGTTACATCCTGAGGCCCTCACACTTAGAAGCCAGAGTGGAGCAAAACCTCGCCCGACTCAGGCTCCGAGTTCTCCCCTCGACCCTCCCCAGCCTAAAGCCTGTACCTGCTTCAGGCCTTCCCAGCCCGGCCCTCCAGTTCCTTCTTCGGCCTCCCTCAGCCTGGGGTCCGGGTTTCCTCCTCGGCTGAGCAGCCGGGTCCGCGACTCCCTTCACCCTCCCCGGCCCGGGCTTCCGGTTCTTTCCAGAGGTGAGGCAGGGGCCACCTAGAATTCCGCGGCCCCCCACCTCCCCCAAGGCCACCCTCGCCCCAGCTTCCTGTTCCCCATTCTGTCCTCCCAACCTAGGTTCCCGATTACTGCCTCGACTTCACCTTGCCGTCGGGGACCACCAGCCGCCTCTTCCGCGCTTAGGGGACGCGCAGCGGCAGCCTCTGCTGAGGGCAAGGGTCTGCGCACCCGGAAACTCCGGGGTCTGGGGCGTGGTGCGGCCCCTGCGGCCAGCGGGCTCCGCTTGAGCTTCAGGGCGCTTTCGTTGTTGGACTACGTTTCCCACAGGCCCCAGGGCCGCGGATGAACTTCGAGCTTTGCTTCCTTTTCCGGTGTTGTGGTTATTGAGTTAAGCTTGGTGAGTCGAGGTGACCCGGGCCGGGCTGCGGGAGGAGCTCGCGGTGAGGTGGCCCCGCGCTGCTGGGCGCGGTCGGTCCACGTGGAGCCGGTAGCCTGAGGCCTCTGTACGCGGGAGCTGCGGACGATGGTTGTTAGTGCTATTGTTTGTTACGACGTCATTGTGGTGTGTGTGTGTGTGAGACGGAGACCCTAGCGTGTGCCGTGGGTGCTGTTTGATCGGACTCAGGACGGTGAGTAGGGGCGGGGCCTATCGTGTAACCCTGGTCTACGGTGACGTGATCGTGTGACAGCACTGTTGTGACCAACTATAAGTGTGAACGGGGTAGAAGTGTTTTTGTTTGTTTGTTTGTTTTTTTCCATGAGCCTGTAGGAGTTTGTTTTGGGTAAAGCGTCATTTTCCCGACTCTGTGATGTCTGTGATGTAATCTCTTCGTGAGGTCTTATACATACACACACACGCATATAGATAGATTAGATAGATGATATATAGAAGATAGATAAATGATAGATAAATAATAGATAGATAGGTAGATAGATAAGATAGATAAATGAAGTTTCCTGGGAACACGTGAAGGGGAAGGCATAGGTGTAGTATTTATTCCTGGGATAACTCCCCTTGCATGAATTTGGAGGCCATTTATACATTGAAGAACTACAGTATTTCCTGAGCTGTGTTCCCTAGAAACTGCTAGGCATTGGTCGTACCTTTTTCTCGGATGTGGGGAGGAGTCGACAGTATTCTAGTTTCCCTCTTCGATCTGGGTGTGTTTGTTGTGTGTGATGGGCTTTTCTGGTGGTGAACAATGTGTTCTTATTTAACCAGTCCAGGATGTCATGAGTCCTTTCTCCCTCTTGGTTATGTAGTTCTGCAAGTGAAGGCCCCCTGAAGTGGAAGACAGCATTGGTACTAATGGCTAACTCAAGGTTAGTTTATTTTTTTGTTCATTTACCTGGTCCCTTGGCTTTCCCTTGCCAATTAACAACAGGACCGTAGAGATGGGTCCACTTGTCCTCCATTGCCTTTCCGAATGCCCATTTCCTTTTCATTGAATATTCACATACCCATTAGGTAAATCATTCAATTCTCCCATGTGCTTCTTTTTTTCCAAAGGGTTTTTATGGTATAGAAATACAACTCCTGGAGGAGAAGTTGAAACTTTTCTTTAGAATGTAATTTGTTAAGGAGGAGATGAGTGATTAAGTAGAATAGCACACTAGATACCTTTGATCTTATTTACAGACTTGATTTGCAAACAAAGCAAGATAGGAGATGGTAGGTATTAATCAAAGTTGGCTTTGGAGACATTTAGGAGTGGGAATATGATAGGAGTTGTATGCAGAGAAGGCTATGTCAACAAGGGCAGGGAGTTTTTCCAGAACATTCATGAGGGGATTTAAGTGGTGACAACCAAATCTGGTTTGAGATTTGGCAGTGTGACTAATTCAGACCACATATTGGTGTAGATTGTGAGAGGCAGCCTGATACAGTGGTGTTTGAGTCTAAAGCAGCACAGTCTAATGCAAATATAATATAAAGCCACTTAGGTAATTTAAAAATTTCCATTAGACACTTTGTTGTTGTTGTTTTTTGAGACAGAGTTTCACTCTTATTGCCCAGGCTGGAGTGCAATGGTGCAATCTCAGTTCCCTGCAACCTCTGCCTCCCAGGTTCAAGTGAGTCTCCTGCCTCAGCCTCCCAAGTAGCTGGGATTACAGGCGCTTGCCACCATGCCCAGCTAATTTTTGAATTTTTAGTAGAGACGGGGTTTCATCATGTTGGCTGGGCTGGTCTCGAACTCCTGACCTCAGGTGATCCACCTACCTCATCCTCCCAAAGTGCTGGGATTACAGGCGTGAGCCACTGCGCCCGGCTTTAAACACATTTTAAAAAGAAAAAGAAACAGCTGAAGTTAATTTTGGTAATGTATTTTATTTAAACCAATATATCCAAAATATTATTTCAACATGTAATGATATGAATACACTGAAATACTTTACACTCATATCTTTATACCAAGTTTTCAAAATCTGGTATATGTTTTATTGTTATTGCATGTCTCAGTTTGGATGCTAAATTTTCAGTGTTTAAGGTGAATTATAGTCCTACCAAAACAATAAAGTTGCATTTAATAGAAAAACATTTATATTGCTTTTGTATTTAAATTTAAGTTAATTAAAATAAAAGGTAATCCTGTGTTAATTAGCTTAGGAAAAGTGAAAAAAATTTAAAATTCAGTTATATGTTCATACTACATTTCAAAGGGGTTAATAGTTACTCATTTTTCCGCTTTACAGTTTCTTGTTGTAGAATGTAGACAATAATTATATAAGTGCTTTAGGGTCTTTGTGAGGCCTGGATACATTAATATGGACATAAACCTAGAGAAATAAATAAAGGCCTGGCACTTTAAGTCCTTATCCGCAAGGGAAGAAAAAAGCTGGTTTGTGAAGATTCTTAGTATTCCCCATACATTTTCTGTAAATCAAGAGCAATGAAAATACAAAGTTAATTTTGATGGGCACTTGAAATGAATTTTTTAAAAGCCAGATTTGCAAATGTTCTATTAAGGCAATTTGATTGTCTTAGGTTCAATGATTTGCTAGAAGGACTCACAGAACTCAGAAAAGCTGTTATGCTCATGGTTATTCTTCATTACAATGAAAAGGTACACATTAAAATCAGCAAAGGGAAAAGTTGCATAGGGCAAATACCGGGAGAAACCAGGTGCAAGCTTCCAGTGCAGTTGCACAGGCAGCACCTAATTCTCCCAGCAACAATGTGTAAATACAAACGTGAAGCGTGGCCAACCAGGGAAGCTCTCCTAAGCCATGGTTTCCAGGGTTTTTTGTTTTGCTTTGTTTTCTTGTGGGGTTGTTTTTTTTTTTTTAAGATAGGGTCTTGCTCTCTCACCCAGGCTGAAATGCAGTGGTGGGGTCACGGCTCAATGCGGCCTCTACTTCCCAGCCTCAAGGGATCCTCCCACCTCAGTCTCCCAAGTAGCTGGGACTACAGGCACACACCACAACACCTGGCTAATTTTTGTATTATTTGTATAGATGAGGTTTTGCCATGTTGCCCAAGCTGGTCTTGAACTCCTGGGCTCAAGTGATCCACCTGCCTCTGCCTCCCAAAGTGTTGGAATTACAGGTGTGAGCTACTGCCCTGGCCCATGTCCAGGGTTTTTATTGACGATCAGTCATGTGGGCATGAAGGTTCTGTGCACTGACCTTACCTACTTAGTCAAGCCTACCCAGAAGTCAGATGGATACAGGTATTTACCATAAACCACATTGTTAACAAAAGCTATCTGGCATGGCTAAGACCTCAGATATACATAGACTCTGTTAATCAGGCAGGATACTCTTAACTGCTCAGAGATTATCTCCCAGGAGCTGGTCAAGGACAATTTCTTCTTTGGAATGTGCAGGGTTTGAGCACTCTGAGCCAATTCTTCGTTTTTTTCTTTTTCTTTTTTTTGCAACAAGAGTCTTGCCCTGTCACCCAGGCTGGAGTGCAGTTGTGTGATCTCGGCTCACTGCAACCTCTGTGCCTCCCAGGCTCAAGCAATTGTCATGCCTCAGCCTCCTGAGTAGCTGGGACTACAGGTCAGACAGGGTTTTACCATGTTGGCCAGGCTAGTCTGGAACTCCTGGCCTCATGTTATTTGCCCGCCTCAGCCTCCCTAAGTGCTGGGATTACAGGCATGAGCCACGACACCCAGCCAGTTTTTTAAAAAGTAATTATTTCTCTTTGTTGGTATCTCACTTATTTATATGTCATTTTCCTGATTTCCTTTCTAGTTCTTTCTCTGTTTTCCTTTAGCTCTATGAGCATATTTAAGACAGTTTTTACAAAGCCTTTTTCTAGTTACTCCAATGCTTTTGTTCCTTCAAATGTAATTTATTTGGACCCTGTTTTCCTGTGTCTTTGTATGCCTTGCAGTCTTTTGTTGAAAACTGGGCATTTGAAGAAACAGCTACTTCTCCAATTTTTGCAGACTGTTGGAGAAGATCTTCACTAATTAGGGCCTTGGGATCATCTCAGGGTGAAAGTCTAAGGTCTTACATTTTTCCTGGGTCTGTAGCATGCCTGTGCCTATACCTGTGTATGTGCTTTTACCAGTTTCCCCAATATGCATAGCTGCTTTCAAATGCCTTAATTTCCATAGGGTTTCACCCTTGCTTCTTAGGCCCTAGATGTTATATTTTCGCACCTGTAATTGTTTGCTTCAAGTATCCACAAGTGTCCAGGCAATTAAAATATCATTGAGTTTTGCATATTGATCTTATATCCTGCAGTGCTGCTGCACTTATTTCTAGTTTTAATAGTGTTTTAGCTTTGATGCACCACAGTGCCCACCACTGTCCTTTGTGGCCTTTACCTGCCTGAGATCTGAGCTGTGCAGCTTTTTACATGTTGAAACTCAAAAGTCAGAGTGGCTCACACCTGTAATCCCAGCACTTTGGGAGGCCGAGGCAGGCAGATCACTTGAGGTTAGGAGTTCGAGACCAGCCTGGCCAACCTAGTGAAACCCTGTCTTTATTAAAAATACAAAAATTTGCCAGGCGTGGTGGCGTGCACCTATAATCCCAGCCGCACAGGAGGCTGAGGCAGGAGAATTGCTTGCACCTGGGAGGCAGAGGTTGCAGTGAGCCGAGATCATGCCACTACACTCCAGCCTGGATGACAAAGCGAGACTCTGTCTAAAAAAAAAAAAGAAAGAAAATCAGACAAAACAGAACCCAGTACCTTAGTACCTCAAGGAGCCCACAGACAGATTAGCATGTTCCAAATAAGCTCTGCTTTGTTCCTTCTGGCCTGAAGGAGGGAAATGGGAACTGGGCTGCTTCTTCCAGGCTGCACTAGAGATGGAGTAAGGGCACAAGTAACATAATCAACAAATTCACTACCATTTTGAATGTGGCTTTCTCTTGACTGGGCATTTGCTTGATAGTTATAGTCTTTGAGTGATTTCCAGACCCTTACAAAGATATTTTAGCTAGTCTCTAGTTGTTTTTCAAGTGTTTCAATAGAGAATAGGGAATTGAAGCTTCCTCAACTGCCATCTTGCTGATGTTATTCTCATGGTTCTGTTATTATTTTCC
Organism: Pongo pygmaeus; assembly: GCF_028885625.2. NCBI lineage: Eukaryota > Metazoa > Chordata > Mammalia > Primates > Hominidae > Pongo > Pongo pygmaeus. Next base: position 41,960,613 of record NC_072393.2, on the reverse strand, counting down.
TATTGTCTAATGATTTTGAGCATCTTTTCAATGTACTTGTTGGCCATTTGTTCATCTTTTATGAAGAAATGTCTACTGAAGTCTTTTGCCAGTTTTTAACTTGGGCTGTTTGTCTTTTTGTTGGGCTGAGTTGTAGGAGTTTTTATGTATTCTGGATGTTAAATGCTCATGAGATATATGATTTGCAAATATTTTCTCACATCGTGCAGGCTGTCCTATCAGTTTCTTCTATAATGATTTTTTGATGCACAAAAGCTTTTAGTTTTGATACATCCTAATTTATCAAAATTTTCTTTTGCTGCTTCTGCTTTTGGTGTCATCATTTAAGAATCCATTGCCAAATATAGGCCAGATGCAGTGGCTCAGACTGTAATCCCAGCACTTTGGGAGGCAGAGATGGGTGGATCACTTGAGGTCAAGAGTTTGAAACCAGCCTGGCCAGCATGGTGAAACCCCATCTCCTACTAAAAATACAAAAATTAGCCAGGCATGGTGGTGGGCACCTGTAATCCCAGCTACTCGAGAGGAGGCTGAGGCAGGAGAATCACTTGAACCTGGGAGGTGGAGGTTGCAGTGAGCCGAGATGGCGCCACTGCACCCCACTCTGGGTGACAGAGTAAGACTCCATCTCAAAAAAAAAAAAAAAAGAATCCGTTGCCAAATATAAGTTCATGATGACTTACCCCTACATTTCCTTCTGAGTTTTATAGTTTTAGTTCTTATATTTGGGTCATTGATCTGTTTTCAGTTATTTTTTTTTATGTGTTTTTAAGGAGTGATGCAATTTCATTCTTTTGCATGTGGATATTCAATTTTTCTGGCACCATTTGTTGAAAAGACTGTTCTTTCCTCTATTTCATTAGATTGGCACCCTTGTCAAAAATCACCTGACCCCAGCTACACTGGTTTAAATTTTCACTCAGTTCTATTCCATTGATCAATATATCTATCCATATTCCGTGCCCCACAGTCTTGATTATTGTGGTTTTATAGTCAGTTCTGAATTGGGAAATATCAGTCTTCCAGCAGATTTGTTTTGGCTATTCCGAATCTGTTGCAATGTCATATGAATTTTTTTTTTTTTTTTTTTTTTTGGAGACAGTCTCGCTCTGTTGCCCAGGCTGGAGTGCAGTGGCGCAATCTCGGCTCACTGCAACCTCCGCCTCCTTCAAGTGCTTCTCCTGCCTCAGCCTCCCAAGTAGCTGAGATTACAGGTGCCTGCCACCACACCAGGCTAATTTTTGTATTTTTAGTAGAGATGGGATTTTACCATATTGGCCGGACTGGTCTGAAACTCCTGACCTCAGGTGATGTACCTGTCTTGGCCTCCCAGAGTGCTGGGATTACAGGCATGAGCCACCAGGCCTGGCCCTTTTTTTAAATTTTTTTGAGACAAGGTATCACTCCATCACCCAGGCTGGAGTTCAGTGGTGCAGTCGCACCTCACTGCAGCCTCAACCGCCTGGGCTCAAGTGATCCTCCCATCCCAGCCCCAGCTCCCACACACCCCCGCCCCCCACCTCCCCAACAGCTGGGACCACAGGTGAGCACCACCATGCCTGGCTAATTTTTTGCATTTTTGGTAGAGTCAGGGTTTCACCATGTTGGCCAAGCTGGTCTTGAACTCCTGGGCTCAAGCGATCTGCCTGCCTCAGCTTCCCAAAAGTGTTGGGATAAGTGGTATGAGCCACTACGCCTGGCCTTCTTTTGTTTTTAATTGACTTATTGTACTGTACCATTTTAATTCCCTTGTCATTTCTTTTATATAAGCTGATTGTTTTCTTAGCATGTATTCTGAAGATTATAGTGAATATTTTACATTTACAAATAACTGGTTTGAATTAATAGACTTTGGTCAGGGAACTCCAAGACCACTTTCAGATTCACTGACTGCTGGATGGACTCACACAACTCAGAAAAGTGTTGTTGTTGTTGTTTTCCCACTAGTGAAAGGATCACATTAAAATTAATAAAAGCTGGCTATTCCGGGGCCAGAATTTATCTTCTAGGTGTTAGTCAAGGGCTACAACTTTCTTTGGAATAGGCAGGGTTTAAACATTCCAGACACTACGGCACTCCAGCTGGGGCAAAAGAGTGAGACCCTGTCTTAGACAAACAAAATTCCAGACCTGTTGAGTCAAAACTGTGCTGCACACTCCTTAGCTTTAATACTATATCCAAAACTCTGTTCCTATACAGTTCTGCGCCTCTTCATGTTGTTTTGTCACAGGTTACATTTTTATATATTGTGTGCCCTTTAACATTGGTTTATAATGACTGTTTTACACATTAGTCTTTTAAATCATATTGGGGAAATAAAGAGGACCCACAAGCCCAAGATGCAATAGAGTTTTGTATTTGCTTTGCCTTTTTAGCTACCTTTATCGTTATTTTCTTTTTTTTTTTTTTTTAGACAGGGTCTCACTCTGTCACCCAGGCATGAGTGCAGTGGCATGATCTCTGCTCACTGCAACCTCCACCTCCGGGGTCAAGCGATTCTCCTACATCAGCCTCCCAAGTAGCTGGGATTATAGGCATGTGCCACCATGCCCAGCTAATTTTTGTATTTTTAGTAGAGATGGGGTTTCACCATGTTGGCCAGGCTGGTCTCGAACTCCTGACCTCATGATCCGCCTGCCTTGGCCTCCCAAAGTGCTGGGATTACAGGCGTGAGCCACCGTGCCTGGCCTGTTCTTCATTTTTGTACATGGCTTTGAGTTACTTTCTACTGTCTTTTCATTCCAACTTGCAGGGCTCCCCTTAGCTTTTCTATTATGGCATGTCTTCGAATGAGGTCCCTCAGTTTTTGTTTACTTGGGTATGTTTTAGTTTCTCCTTCATTTTGTTTTTGGTTTTTTTTTTCAACTTTTATTTTCGATTCAGGGGGTACATTTGCAGGTTTGTTAACATGAGTATATTGCATGATGCTGAGATTTGGAGTACAATTGATCTTGTCTTCCAGGTAGTGAACCTAGTACCCAATAGTTTTTCAACTCTTGTTTCTCTCCCTTCCTCCCGCCTCTAGTAGTCGCAGTGTGTATTGTTCCCATATTTATGTCTATCTGTACCCAGTGTTTAGCTCCCACTTAGCAGTGAGAACATGCAGTATTTGATTTTCTTTTTCTGCATTAATGCTTTTAGAATAATGGCCTCAAGCTGCATCCATGTTGCTTCAAAGGACATGATTTTGTTCTTTTTTATGTATGATATTCCATGACATATGTATACCACATTTTCTTTATCCAAGCCACTGTTGAGGGGCACCTAGGTTGATTCTGTGTATTTGCTATTGTGAATAGTGCTGTGATGAACATGAGTGCATGTGTCTTTTTTGTAAAATGATTTATTTTCTTTTGGGTATGTACCCAGTAATGGGATTGCTGAGTCAAATGGTTGTTCTATTTTTAGTTATTTGAGAAATCTCCAAACTGCATCCCACAGTGGCTAAACTAATTTACACTCCCACCAACAGTGTATAAGCATTCCCTTTTCTCTGCAGCCTCACCAACATCTGTTACTTTTGACTTTTTAACAATAATCGCTCTGACTGATATGAGATGGCTAATTCATTGTGGTTTTGATTTGCATTTCTCTGAAGATTAGTGGTGTGGGGCATTTTAAAAAGTATGTTTGTTGGCTGCTTGTATGTCTTTTGAGAAGGGTCTGTTCATATCCTTTACCCACTTTTAGTGGGATTGTTTTCTTCTTGTTGAATTGTTTAAATTCCTTGTAGATTCTGGATATTAGACCTTTGTTAAATGTGTAGTTTGTGAGTATTTTCTCCCATTCTGTAAGTTGTTGTTTACTCTGTTGATAATTTCTTTTGCTGAGCGGAAGCTCTTTAGTTAGGTCTCACTTGTCAATTTTTGTTTTGTTTCAGTTGCTTTTGAGGAATTAGTCATAAATTATCTGCCAAGGCTGATGTTTACAAGGGTATTTCCTAGGTTTTCTTCTGGATTTTTAGTTTTAGTTCTTACATTTAAGCCTTTCATCAAACTTGAGTTAATTTTTGTATATGTTGAAAAGTACAGGTCCAGTTTCATTCTTCTGCATATGCCAGTCATCCCAGCACCATTTATTGAATAGGGAGTCCTTTCCTCATTGCTTATTTTTGTTGACTTTGTCAAAGATCAGTTGGTTGCAGGTGTGTGACTTTCTAGGTCCTCTATTCTATTCCATTGGTCTGTGTGTCTGTTTCTGTACCAACACCATTGCGTTTTGGTTACTGTAGCCTTGTAGTATAGCTTGAAGTCAGGTAGTATGATATAACTAGCATTGTTCTTTTTGCTTAGGATTACCTTGGCTATTCAGGCCCTTTTTGGTTCCATGTGAATTTTAAAATAGCTTTTTCTAGTTCTGTGAAGAATGTCCTTGGTAGTTTGATAGGAATAGCATTGAATCTATAAATTGCCTTGGGCAGTATGGCCATTTTAATGATATTGATTCTTCCTACCATGTTTTTCCATTTGTGTCATCTGATTTCTTTGAGCAGTGTTTTGTGGTTCTCATTGTAGAGATCTTTCACCTCCCTGGTTAGCTGTATTCTTAGGTATGTTATTCTTTTAGTGGCAATTGTAAACAGGATTGTGTTCCTGATTTGGTTCTTGGCTTGACTGTTGTTTCCATCGTCTTACTCTCAATCTCCTTGAAGCTTTGCAGCTGAGTCACCCATAGACAATTTTCTTTTCTTTTTTTTTTTTTTTTGAGACACAGTCTCATTCTGTCGCCCAGGCTGGAGTGCAGTGGTGTGATCTCGGCTCACTGCAACCTCCGCCTCTTGGGTTCACGTGATTTTCCTGCCTCAGCCTCCCGAGTAGCTAGGATTACAGGCGCACACCACCAGGCCCGGCTAATTTTTGGTGTATTTTTAGTAGAGACAGGGTTTCACTATGTTGGCCAGACTGGTCTCGAACTCCTGACCTCATGATCCACCCGCCTCAGCCTCCCAAAGTGCTGGGATTACAGGCGTGAGCCACCGCGCCCAGCACCCATAGACAACTTTCTTAGTCTGTTTGTGCTGCTATAACAAAATACCTGATTTATAAAGAACAGAAATGTATCACAGTTCTGTAGGTTATGAAGTCCAAGATCAAGGCATCATCAGGTTCAATTGTCCTCTTTCAAGGGTGCCTTGATGCTGCATCCTCCAGAAAGGACGTGTGTCCTCACATGCAAAAGGGAGGACAAGGAAGTCTGCATTGAGCCTCTTTTATGAAGGCTGTAATCCCATTCACAAAGGGAGGAGCCCTCATCACCTCTTAAAGGCTCCATCTTCTTTTTTTTTTTTTTTTTTTTTTTTTTTTGGAGACAGAGTGTTGCTCTGTCGCCCAGGCTGGAGGGCACAATATCAGCTCACTGCAAGCTCTGCCTCCCAGGTTCATGCCATTCTCCTGCCTCAGCCTCCCGAGTAGCTGGGACTACAGACGCCTGCCACCATGCCCGGCTATTTTTTTGTATTTTTTTTAGTAGAGACGGGGTTTCACCATGTTAGCCAAGATGGTCTCGATCTCCTGACCTCGTGATCCGCCCACCTCGGCCTCCCAAAGTGCTGGGATTACAGGCATGAGCCACTGCGCCTGGCCAGGCTTCACCTTCTAATACTATCGCATTGGTAACAACTGAATTTTGGAGAGGACATGTTACATTCTGCCCCTGGACCCCCCCTATATTCATGTCTTTCTCACATACAAAATACATTCGTTTCATTCCATTAGCCCCCAAAGTATTAAAACTCATTTCAGCATAAACTTTAAAGTCAACTTAAAGGGCAGAGTCTCATCTAGGTATTATCTAAATCATGTGGTGATTCATCCTGAGGCAAATTGCTCTCTAGTCCTGTACCTGTGAAACCAAACTAGTTATGTGCTTCCAAGCTACAATGGAATAATAATGGAATAAGACAGACATTTCTTTTTTTTTTTTCCCCAGGCTGGAGTGCAATGGTGCGATCTTGGCTCACCGCAACCTCTGCCTCCCGGGTTGAAGCGAGGGAGGCCTACCTCAGCCTCCCAAGTAGCTGGGATTACAGGCATGCACCACCATTCCTGGCTAATTTTTTTGTATTATTAGTAGAAACGGGGTTTCTCCATGTTGGTCAGGCTGGTCTTGAACTCCCGACCTCAGGTGATCCGCCTGCCTCGGCCTCCCAGAGTGCTGAGATTATAGGCATGAGCCACTGTACCCGGGCCAGGACAGACATTTCTACTCCAAAACAGATAAATAAGAAAGTATGGGTCACTGGTCTCAAGTAGGTCCAAAACTGAACAGGGCAAACAACAATAGACCTTTAGCCTGGAGAATAATCATCTTTGACTCCTTGTCACATATTCCAGACACACTGGGATGGGGGTTGGACCCCAAAGGCCCGAAGGGACCCTGCCACCATGGCTTTGGTGTGCACAGTTCATACTGCAGCTCTCATGGGTTGGAGTCAGGTGCCACTGGCTCTCCCAGGCCCATGTTGCATGCTGCTGGCTCTACAGGTCTAGGGTTTGGGGAGTGGCACAGCCTCTATGACTCCACTGGACAATGCCCTAGTGGGGACTGTCTGCAGTGGCTCTGCCTCTAGTAGGTCTCTGTCTAGGCCCTGAGGCTCTCCAAGGAATCGCATGCCTGTAATCCCATCTATTTGGGAGGCTGAGGCAAGAGAATTGCTTGAGCCTGGGAGAGGCGGAGGTTGCAGTGAGCCAAGATCGCACCACTGCACTCCAGCTTGGGCAATACAGTGAGACTCTGTCTCAAAAAAGAAAAAAAAAAGAAATCTCTTTGAAGGATGCCATGCTTCCACATCCTGTGCACTCTGCACACTTGCAAAATCAGCACCATGCGGATGCTGAGGTTCACCACTTTGCCCTCCAGAGCAGGGACTAAACTGCACCTGAGCCCACTGGAGCCACAACTACGGCAGCCAAGGAGCACTGTGCCAGGATGTGGAGAGCAGAGACTTGAGGCAGCCCCGGGCAGCCCAAAGTTCCATGAGTGTTCTAGGCCCTTCCCTTGAAACCATCCTGCCTTCAAAGCCCTCGCACTGTGGACCTGTGATGGGAGGAGCAGCCTTGAAGCTCTCTGAAGTGCCATTGGGTTCATTCTCCTTTTGTCATGATGAAAACACCTGGCTTCTTTCTAGCCACACTCTGATCAGAAGGTTACTTGGTCACACACTTGGTTTACTTTCCTAAATACCTTTTTATTTACATGCTCAGGCTGAGAATTTTCAAATCTCTATGTTTTGCTTCCGTGTTATAAATCCCATCTTTGTATTGTTTCTTCTCACATTTTACTCTGAGTAGTTAAGAGAAGCCGAGCAGCACCCTGAACACTTTGCTGCTTAGAGATTTATTCTGCCAAATATCTTACTTCAGAAACAGCTTCTGATTTATATTGGCTTAATTCAAGTGAGATAGAGAAATTTACTCCTATGTAACTCTTATTTCCTTTCATCTTCTCTTATAGTAATATTGGTCTTCACATTACATCTACAGATGTTTCGAACTCAACCAACCGTTGTTGTAATTTTTACCTTATATAAATCTATGTTTTAAAAAAAATGAGAAGAAAGGAGAACCTTTATACATTTATAACTTTTATTTTATCAATCTGATTTCTCTCTTTGGGTTCTCCTCATTTGGTCCAGATAGATTCGAGTTACCATCTGGATTCATTTCCTTAGCCCAGTACAACTTTGCTTTCCCCTGCCTTCTTTGTGTTATTATTGGCAAATATATTACATTTCTGTATGTTATGGGCCCAATAATACATAAATACACGTTTCATAAAATTTGTATATCAGTTAAGAGGAGAAGAGATACATATATATACTGTCTTTTATAATTACATAAAATTGCCTTGCTTCTCTTTTTTTTTTTTTTTTTTGAGACAGAGTTTCGCTCTTGTTGCGCAGGCTGGAGTGCAATGGCGTGATCTCGGCTCACTGCAACCTCTGCCTCCCGGGTTCATGTGATTCTTCTGCCTCAGCCTCCCGAGTAGCTGAGATTACAGGCATGTGTCACCACACCCAGCTAATTTTTTATTTTTAGTAGAGACCAGATTTCTCCACATTGATCAGGCTGGTCTCGAACTCCCAACGTCAGGTGATCCTCCCGCCGCAGCCTCTCAAAGTGCTGGAATTACAGGTGTGAGCCAACGCACCTGGCCACTTCTCTTTTTTCATATGGATTTGTATTACTGCCTGGGATCACCTGTTTTCAGCCTAAAGAGCTTCCTTGAGTACTTTTTAAGGTCAGTCAGCTAGCAATAAATTCAGTTTTTATCTGGAAATGTCTTTTCATCTTAAGTTTTGAAATGTTCTTAAGTTTTGAAGTGTAGGTTTGCTGCATAAGGATAACCACCCCCCTCTGTTTTACTGATATATAATTGACACATACATATATGTATACACACACATACAAACACACTTTTATCTGTCCACCCATTGATGGACACTTAGGTTTCCATACCTTGGTTACTATGAATAATGTGGCCATGAAAAGGACTGCAAATATCTCTTCAAGTTACTAACTTTGGCCATGCGTGGTGGCTCACGCCTGTAATTCCAGCACTTTGGGAGGCCAAGATGGGTGGATCACGAGCTCAGGAGTTTGAGACCAGCCTGGCCAACATGGTGAAACCCCGGCTCTACTAAAAATACAAAGCTTAGCCGGGCATGGTGCCACACGCCTGTAATCCCAGCTACTCAGGAGGCTGAGACAGGAGAATTGCTTGAACCCAGGAGGCAGAGGTTGCAGTGAACCGAGATTGCGGCACTGCGCTCCACTGTGGGTGAAAGAGCGAGACTGTCTCGGTGCAGGGGGAAATAAGTTATTGACTTCATTTCTTTTGGCTGTATAGCCAGAAGCAGGATTGCTGGAGTGTATGGTTGTCCTATTTTTAAGTTTTTGAGGAACCTCCATACTCTTTTTCAGAAGGATTGTACTAATTTACATCCCTGACAGTGTACAAGGCTTCCCTTTTTTCCATATCCTTGTCAACATTTTTTTTCTTTCTTGTCTTTTTGATAACAGCAGTCTTATCAGGTGTGAGGTGATATTTCATTGTGGCTTTGATTTGCATTTCCCTGATGTTTAGTGATATTGAGCACCTTTTTATATACCTGTTGACCATTTGTATATCTTCTTCGCAAAAATGTCTATCAGGTTCTTTCCTTATTTTTTAATTGGATTTTTTTTTTTTTTTTTTTGCTATTGAGTTGAATGAATTTCTTATATATTTAGATATTAACCCCTTGTCAGATATATAATTTGCACATATTTTCTCCCATGCTGTAGAATGTCATTTCACTTTTTAAATTGTTTCCTTTATTTTGTAAAAGCTTTTTAATTTTATTTGGTGCCATTTCTTTGTTTTTGCTTTTGTTTCTGGTGCTTTTGGTGTTATATTTTTAAAAATCATCGCAAGACCAATGTCAAGAGTTTCACTATGTTTTCTTCTAGGATTTTTATAGTTTCAGGCATTATATTTAAGACTTTAATCCATTTTGAGTTAATTTTTGTAAGTGGTGTGAGGTAGGGGGTCACTTCATTTTTTTACATGTTGATAGATTTAGGATTCTGGGTTGAAGGATTTTGTGTGTGTGAGTACTTTGTATATATCATCCCACTGCTTTCTGGCCTTCATTTTTTTCTGATGAGAAATCAGCAGTTAATACTTTTGTATTAGTTTCACTTCTAGCCTGCAGTTTCCTTTTAGTGCTTTCAAGATTTTCTCCATTTCTTTCTTTGGATTTCAGTGCTTTTATAATGATGCATCTATGTTTGGATCTCTATGCATTTATCCTGCTTGGTGTTTGTTGAGCTTCCTGGATGTGCAGTTTAATGATTTTCAGTAAGTTTGGGGATTTTAAATCCATTATTTCTTTGTAAATTTTAAATCCTTTTTTTCTCTCTCACCTCTCTTCTGGTACTCCTGTTTATATCAGTGTGGTTAATGGGGTCCCACATTTCTCTGAGATGTTAATTTGTCTTGTTTTCTCTCTGTTCATCATATTACACCATTGCTATTAATCTGTCTTCAACTTTGCTAATACTTCTGCCAGTTCATATCTACTATTGAGTCCTTCTAGTGAAAATTTCATTTCAGTTATTATACTTTGTAACTTCAGAATTTCCATGTTTCTTTTTAGTAATTTTTATCTCTGTTGATATTCTCCTTTTGATGCAACATTATGATCATACCTACATTTACTTCTTTATGGTTTCCTTTGTCTACTTGAATATGTATTATAATGTATAATTTGAAGTCTTTGCCTGTTTATAACTTGAAGTCTTTGCCTGTTAAATCTGGTTGCTCTTACAAGCAGTTTCTGTTGTGGGCTTCTTTTCCAGTGTGTGAATCATACTTTCCTGTTTCTTTGCCTGTCTCTTGTTTGTGGAAAGTGGACATTATAGACTATTGTTGGAACTCCAGTACTTTTGTCCACACCCTCTGCCTCAGGGCTTGTTATTGGTACTTGCTTATTTACTTGCTTAGTGACTGTGATATGGTTTGGCTCTTGTATCTCCACCCGAGACTCACCTTGAATTGTAATAATCCCCACATGTCAAGGGCAGGACCAGGTGGAGATAATTGAATCATGGGGGTGGTTTCCCCCATACTGTTCTTGTAATAGTGAGTGAGTTCTCACAAGATCTGATGGTTTTATAAGGGGCTTCCCCCTTAGCTCGCCTCTCATTCTGTCTCCTACCACCCTGTGAAGAGGTGCCTTCTGCCATGATTGTAAGTTTCCTGAGGCCTCCCCAGCCATGCAGAACTGTGAGTCAATTAAGCCTCTTTCCTTTGTAAATTACCTAGTCTTGGGTATATTCTTATAGCAGCATGAGAATGGACTCTCTGGATCTGGATTATTTTAGTGAAGTCTATTCCCACCATGTTGTAAAATCTCTGATGTTGCTCATTGGGAGTACAGCCTTGCCTACTTCTACAGACAGCATTAGATGATAGTGGTTTTGACTGGGCTGTCTTTGAGCATCTCCCTGACCACCCCCAGCTGTTAAGCACCACTAGTTGCAACTTATGGCAGTATTGCTTTCATAAGTGCCCTGGAGTATACATTGCTTCACAGGCTAATGTAATCAAACTGGGGCTTTTTTGAGGTCAGTGTTTGAGATTTGTTCTGACAATAGAATGTCTTCCCAGGTGTCTCTCAGTTTCTGTCTGGCAAACAAGCCACCCTACAGTATAACATACATCTCTAATCTATCAACCTCCTCCCAATTGCCCTTCACCAAAATTTTCAGTTTTTGACATTGCCCTTAGGTTTAAACTTCTCCACATTCTGTTGCAAGTCAATTCAGTTCCTTTGAGAAGCAATACAGAACTCTCTGTTCTATGGCCTACTTCTCCCCCTGGACAAAATCTCAGAGCCACCATTCTACTGCTGGAGGTTCGGACAAAGGCATGCATCTCTCTGAGTGATTCCCCTGCTTTAGGAGCTGAGTGCTTGGTAGATGGCAGATGGGGCAGCAGCCAGGTCTCCCTGGCTTGCCTGTTTGGGCATGGAACACCTGCCCCGGGAGCCAGGACACAACAGTTGGAACCTCAGTATGCTCAGCAGTACCACATCCAAGTTAAAGCCTACATTTCATGTTTTGGGGCTAGGCAGAGGAAGGGAGTCCTCATTCTTCAGCTGTGCAACAGGTAACTGGGGCAGAGTGAAAAGTGATGATGTCTTACCCCACCTAGGAAGATAGCTATCCGACTGGGGCAAGGGTTGAGAAGTGGTGAAGAAGCACCATGCCCTTGGCTATCCTGTCTGGAGTGGAGTCTTTCTCACCAAGATAGAATGGACAATGGAGGGCTCAGGTTTGGTTCACGGAGTCTAGACTCTCAGAGTTCTTAACATGTTTTTTGAGATTTTCTTAAACTAATGTTTCTTCATTTGCTGTACATTCCTAGCACCATTTCCAGAGACTTTAAATGGTGGTTCTTTCTTAAAAAATAATGTTTACAGTTTCATTGGGGATCATGTCCATGGAGCTCCTCATGCTGTCATGCCAGAAGTGGAATTCCCTGACCAATTCTTTACAGTTCTAACCATGGACCATGTAAGTTAACTATTTCTCTTTTCTTTGTGATATTTCCTTTTTCTGATTCTTCCTACCAAACACCTCTGTCAAAGAACCTGTACCACAACCCCATACTTCTTCGCTTTCTAGTAAGGGCTGGAGTCTAACAGCACAGTGTCCCTCCTGTGTGCCTCTATTCCCCAAAGAATGTTCAACACTCCTATGTGTCCAGTCCTTTGTCAAGAGCAGATATAAAGCAAAAGTTGAATCCCTAGACTTTTCCTTGTCGTATTCTTGGATAGGGAAAAAGCAGATGGATCTGTTTGATAATTGGGCATACTCTGACCTTCTCCACAGACTTGAGTTTCCAGGTAGATTGATTTGATGTTGAATGGCCTCAAGTCATACAAAATGATGATGATTGTAGACGCAGAATTGGAGAAGACCTTGTCTAACCTAAATGTTGGAATATAATTAAGGCTATTATATTTTTAACAAGAAAACTACTCTGTAGCCACTAAAAAACACTAAAAACTTTATCGCTAGAAGTAATAATTCTTATTATATAATGTGAAATAATATGTCACATAGTAATGAACTTGGAGCTACAAGAAATCTTTAATTTTGTTCATACCCCGTTTTCAAAGTTAGATATTTTTCTCCTGTACAGGGGAATGACGGTATAGAAACTTACCTTTATTGATGATTCATGAGGCAGGCACATAGCATGAAATGTGCTTGTATATAGTACTTCTTTTAATTTGTAAACTGGTTATTAATTTCCAGACATGGTTGGCTAAATAAGAGATCCCATAAGTATGCAGAAAGATTTCAGTGGATCAAAGGGAGTCTTGAAAGATGATAGTCTGGTTTGGAAGCACTAATTTCCTTACTTCCCATGTCACAGTCTTCTTTTGGCCTCCTTGTTTACTGTCCAATCCCCTTGCTATAAGGCAATTCCTCTTGTCTTTTTCTCAAAAATATTTCCTTAAATTTTACCTGTAATGTACGGGTTTGTTGTTTCAGGAACTGGTGACACTCAGGGATGTGGTCATCAACTTCTCTCAGGAGGAATGGGAATATCTGGATTCTGCTCAGAGGAACTTGTACTGGGATGTGATGATGGAGAACTACAGCAACTTACTCTCACTGGGTAAATTTATCTGCCTCAAATAACTTAGAATATACTCTCTAGACGATCAGCTGATATTCAATGAACTCAAGGCTATCTATGTTTTGTTTTGTTTTCGAGATGGAGTCTCACTCTTTCACCCAGGCTGGAGTGCAGTGACATGATCTTGGCTCACTGCAACCTCTGCCTCCTGGGTTCAAGCGATTCTCCTGCCTCAGCCTCCTGAGTAGCTGGGATTACAGGTGCCCGCCACTATACCCATCTAATTTTTTGTATTTTTAGTAAAGGCAGGGTTTCACTATGTTGGCCAGGCTGGTCTTGAACTCCTGACCTTGTGATTCGCCCACCTCGGCCTCCCAGAGTGTTGGGATTACAGGCGTGAGCCACTGCGCTGGCCTCAAGGCTATGTTTTAAGAAACTAGGTGAACTTCTGATTTCAAAGGCATGTTTTCAGTATTGTTGTGTTGCAAATGACATCTCCATTAGTCTTTTACATTCTTCATGATATTCTTACCTTCTCAGGCCCTTCGTATACTTTCTACCTTCTTTGATACCAAGGAGCTGGATTTGACTTATGGGACACATACAGCATATCATTGAGACATTACAGGTTGAGTATCCCTTATCCAGAATACTTGGGATGAGAGTGTTTTGGATTTGGGATTTTTTTTCAGATTTTGGAATATCTGCATATACATAATGAGATATCTTAGGGATGGAACCCAAATTGAAACACAAAATTCATTTATGTTCCATGTACACTTTATACACATAGACTGAAGGTAATTTTATACAATGTTTTTAATAGTTTTGTGCATGAAACAAAGTTTATGTTAAGTAGTTACGTGTATTTCACTTGTAGCATCATGTCAGTGCTCAAAAAGTTTAGGATTTTGTAGCTGAATTTCAGATTGTAGATTAGGGATGTACAACCTGTACATTGTGTTTGAGGTCAGAATTGCTATAAATACTTTATATTCTTACCTGCCTTCTGGGAGAACTTTTAACATACTGTGTGTCCTGATTTGTTATGATCGTTAAAAGAATCTCTACAACTTATATATTGATGGATTGATAAAGAGTTCATATTCATTTCCTCCCACCTGCTTTATGGCTAAAGAACTTCGCATTTAACATTAAATTAGTATTCCACCAAGGACCTTTTAATAGCTCAGAAAGTTACTAACTTTCTTCTCAGCTTCCACAGTTCTTGCCTTCTACTTGGCCCCGTCCTAAGCACTTTACATAATTGACTCTCGGCTGGGCGTGGTGGCTCATGCCTGTAATCCCAGCACTTTGGGAGGCCGAGGTGGGTGGACTGCCTGAGCTCAGGAGTTCGCGACCAGCCTGGGCAACACGGTGAAATCCCATCTCTACTAAAATACAAAAAAATTAGCCAGGCATGGTGGCATGTGCCTGTAGTCCCAGCTACTCAGGAGGCTGAGGCAGCAGAATTGCTTGAACCTGCTTGAACTCGGGAGGTGGAGGTTGCAGTGAGCCGAGATTGCGCCACTGCACTCCAGCCTGGGCAACAGGGGAAGACTCCATCTCATAAAAAAAGGACTTGTTTAATTCTTACAATAACTCTGTGATATAAGTGCTATTTGTATTATTGTTGTACAGAAGAGGTTGCTTACAACAGAGAGTATTTAGGTACTTCTGCAAGGCTACACAGCCACTTAATTGCAGAGGTAGGCTTTCTACCCAGGCAATCTGGCACCAAAGACAATAATTTTTAACTGTTATACTGCTTCTCCAGACGGAATTAGTATGGGTTTAAATAACATAAGAGCTTTCTTTGCCTGTCTAGTCTCTTTATACTTGATAATTCTGTGGTTACTCTAAGGTGAATGTTTTTCCAGTTCCCTCACATTTCTCTTTTCTGACATCTTTATCAATATAATTTTGATTTTATTTAGTAAAACTTTAGCCAATTCTCAAAGCTGTATTTTAAAAATTGGCCATAATAAAAAATATATTGTTACATTTCTTTGTTGGAAGCAGTCTTCCATTTCTAATCCAATTGGGATCACCTTACTGCAGGAAGGGAAGTTGCTCTATAGAGTTTATGGGATGTGAAAGAAGACAGGGCCAGGTAAGTGATGGCCAATGAGTGATAGAAAGTCATTGCCAAAGCACAAAGCCCATCTGGTCCAGGAGGGAGATTAGCCCCTGTGATTCTGTTGGGAAAATCCCTTCAAAAGCCTGTGGGTTTTTATTTTGATGTTGTTGTTGTTGTTGTTTTATTTATTTTTTTGAGACAGAGTCTCGCTCTGTCACCCAGGCTGGAGTGCAGTGGCGCAATCTCAGCTCGCTGCAACCTCCGTCTCCTGGGTTCATGCCATTCTGTCTCAGCCTCCTGCGTAGCTGGGACTACAGGCGCACGCCACCACGCCCGGCTAATTTTTTGTATTTTTAGTAGAGACGGGGTATCACCGTGTTAGCCAGGATGGTCTCGATCTCCTGACCTCGTGATCTCCCTGCCTTGGCCTCCCAAAGTGGTGGGATTACAGGTGTGAGCCACTGCACCCAGCCCAGACGGTGTTTTTTGTTTGTTTGTTTTAAAAAAACAAACAAAAGCCTGGCACTTGGAGGAAATTAAGATCTTCAATGCCCCCAACTGTTTTCCAGTTCATCTTGTATGTAGACTTATGTATGTATATATTGACCAAAAAAAAATGCTCATTCACATCCTCAATATTTATTCAGTGTCTACATTGAGACAGATATCAGTACAATGGTGAACAAGACCAATACAGAACCTGCTCTCATGGAATTGACATACTAGTTCTTGAGATGTATAATAAACAAGTAAACAAATAAGTAGAGAATATATATAGTGATATGTGTAAGAATAAAGGGATAGCGTATGATGGAGAAAGAGCTAATTCAGACAGTGTGGTCAGAAACCAATCTCTCTGGTCTTAATTTGGCATTTTATAGATACACAGTTCCTTTTCAGTGATTCACCTAATGTTTTTGCAAGTGGAAGTCCTTATTGGAATCAATGTGTTTCAATTTGTCATTCCTTTTATATATTAGTTGCTGTCATGTTCTTTGGTAAACTTTTGTAATTCTAATAGGAAAGGCAAAGAGGCTTTTTTTATTATATGTCTTTTATATTACTGTAAGTAAGTAGCCACCTCAAATGGTGCAGTAGAAATTTTCATACCTTCTATTAAGTCTCATTATGTGTATTGATTTTATTGGTTCAGTATACATTAGCCCACCAGAGTCTGATTTTTGATGTCCAGCTGTATGAATATTGGATGAAATTTTGATATACTGATACCATGTTTCTTATGGTGATTTCTGGGTGCTTTGGCTTTATCCTTTAACCTTTGAATTTATTCTCACTTTTTGTCAAAAGCTTATCCAAGGCTCATTCCATACGCTCCCTATCCCAGACCTAGCATTGAATTGGATATGAGTGCATTTTTCTGGTTTGTTTAGTTTGGCATGTTTCTGTACATAAACTTTTTTCCCCTCATTTGACTCTTGAATTGTCAAAATGGTGGCACTTTAGCTCCCTCAAGCTATTTTTGTGTCCCTTTGACGTGACCCACTGTTGTAAAACTTTTTTCTTTCTGGCAAAACATTACAGGGTACATCTCATACCTCCCCTGGTCCAGATCATGATTCAGGTCTTTGTTCTACGATTCCTGGTTTATTATCTGGTTTATTTCAATAAGGACAATAAGGCATGGTTATGATTTTTCTGTTTCATGGAGTGAGTGTTTGAAAATTTTATCTCACTCCAGGAATTTGTTTTTTTCCAACTATTGTTGCTTTTTGGGTTGGTTTTAAATATCCCTTTACCAAGAAATCCATTCATTAATCTACATTTTCAGCTTTATTAGCATAGGAGTCTTATAACATTTTGTGTATGTTTTCATCACATTGTGATTGTTTGCTAATTTCTCACCTTTAGGTCACTGTTCTTTTATCTTTAGTAGGATATATACATTGGTTATTTTTACTTTTTTTTAAAAAAGCATTTAAGTTTTTACTTTTTATCAGACAAATGTATTTGTGTTCCATAGATGTCAGTTAGAAATGTTTTCAACATCATGGTTCTCTACAAACTTTGTGATTTCAATTACATTTCCACATTGACTCAACAGTTATTTATTTAGTAGCGAGCTTCTTTTTTTTTTTTCTTTTTTTTTTTTTTCAAGACACAGTCTCACTCTGTGCCCAGCCTGGAGTGCAGTGGCGCAATCTCAGCTCACTGCAACCTCCATCTCCCAGGTTTGAATGATTCTCCTGCCTCAGCCTCCCAAGTAGCTGGGATTACAGGCATGTGCCGCCATGCCCAGCTAAGTTTTTTTGTATTTTTAATAGAGACGGGGTTTCACCATGTTGGCCAGGCTGTTCTGTAACTACTGACCTCAAGTGATCTACCCACCTTGGCCTCTCAAAATGCTGGGATTACAGATGTTACAGCCACTGCACCCAGCCTAGTAGAGAGCTTCTTTATTTCTAACTGAAACTACTTTTGATTTACTGATACTGGCACTCAAATCTGGTTTTAATGTTTTTGTCAGATATTGATGCCTGTATTATTTCATCTTATACATAATTAAGTCACAGAAAATTATTCTTGCCCTTTATCATGCAGTGTTTATGTATCACTCTGAGTTTTCCTCAGGCATTCCCTTCTCTCATTGTTGGCCTCCAGATGATGTCCATAAATCCTTTGTTACAAAGTGCCTTCCAATCTTGTCTACCTAGACCACCTTCTTCATATGATTCTGTTAGCATATTCTCCTTTTCACTCATAAGCCCTTGCTCAGAATTGTGTAAGTCTAACAGTAGTTATAATTATATTCAGGTATTATTTTAATATCTGAAATATATTTTTGGGAAGTACAGCATTAGTTGACTTTCGCTATAAGAAAATGGAAAGGAATATCTGTAAAAGAACATAAAAGAAAAAATAGAGGAAGGTTTTAGGAGGACAGCGGAGTAAATGTAAATATGCTATTGAAGAGAAGTAAATAACACATCTCATCTTGATTGTATTTCTTCATTCCACATGTCAATCATGGCTCTGCATAGGAGGGAGTAAGTAATAGTGGTGGACAATATGTGTAAGTGGAGAAGCAGTTGGAAAATAAATACATATGAATGTTTGCCATATTTATGTATCTTACTGTATTATAAATATACATATGTAATCACTAATACAATGTGAGGGTTGGGAGGCATTGATAACTGGCATTATTCTTATAGTTACATAATTATTTTGATAATTGTTGTTTTCTAGTGACTTATCTTTGTATATATACTTTTATTTTTATTTAGATTCATTCATACAGTGAATTACTTTTCCTCTAATTAATTATCATATACTATGTCCTTAGGGCTTGTTATACATTGGCACATGAAAATTTATCACATTTGTCCTTGTGGAATTTAAGAAATAAGGAAGTAAATGGTGTAAGAGAAAAGTACTGAATACACTTTATTCAGTATATGAGGGTAAGGCACTAGATATGGGATTAGAAACAGAAATGAAGTTATTTAGGGTGAACTAATATGCCCTTTCTGAGGGTATCTTGAGACCTTGAAAAGAAGCTGGCATACAAAGAGACCATTTATGTGAAATGAAATGTCCTGTGGATAGCTCTAAATGATAGGAAATTTGTTTTGATCTAGGAAGTGAAAAATGATTAAGAGAATGGGTTAAAATGAGGTGTATTTTTTTTTGAGACGGACTCTCGCTCCACTGCCCAGCCTAGAGTGCAGTGGTGCGATCACAGCTCCCTGCAGCCTTCACCTCCTGGGTCCAAGCAATTCTTGTGCCTCAGCCTCCCGAGTAGCTGGGACTACAGGTGCAAGCCATCATGCCCGGCTGTTTGTATTTTAGTAGAGGCAGGGTTTCACTGTGTTGCCCAGGCTGGTCTCAAAGTTCTGAGCTCAGGTAACCCACCCACCTTGCCCTCCCAAAGTGCTAGGATTACAGGCGTGAGCCAACAGGCCCGGGCAAAATGAGGGCTTACAAACCGCACCTTGTTATTATCCTCAGTAAAGTTTATTTTTGGGGAGGAAAACCACAAAAGTGTTAGTATATATGGATTATCAAATTTTGATCTGCATTAGTATTACCTCTACAAGATGCTAATGACTGGTTCTGCATCTACAGATTTTGATTCCGTTTAACCAACGAGCTTACCAGGTGATGACCAACACACAAATTTCAGATCCACTGACTTAATCTGTTACCTTTATCACAATCCTCATAATATTTATGTTCTGCTGTTAGTCTGTGAGCTCTCTAAATTTATCTTTCATAACAGTATTTTAACCAATTCATGTATATGGTGAATTATTCTTAAATTGTCTCTTCTTTCTGTAACTGTTTTATTTTTGTAGTACCTGAAAATTATTTTTTCCTTTCTTTTAGATTTGGAGTCCAGGAATGAGACTAAGCATTTATCTGTAGGAAAAGATATTATTAAAAACACTGGTTCTCAGTGGGAGGTAATGGAAAGTAGCAAGTTACGTGGCCTTGAAAGTTCCATTTTCAGAAATGACTGGCAAAGCAAAAGCAAGATTGAAGTACAAGGACCTGAAGTGGGATATTTCAGTCAAATGAAAATCATCCCTGAAAATGTGCCCAGTTACAAAACTCATGAATCTCTTACTTTACCTCAGAGAACTCATGACAGTGAGAAGCCCTATGAATACAACAAATATGAAAAGGTCTTCAGTTGTGACTTAGAGTTTGATGAATATCAGAAAATACATACTGGTGGAAAAAACTATGAATGTAATCAATGTTGGAAAACCTTTGGGATAGATAACTCCAATATGTTACAACTGAATATTCATACTGGTGTGAAACCTTGTAAATATATGGAATATGGGAATACATGTAGTTTTTATAAAGACCTTAATGTATACCAGAAAATTCATAATGAGAAGTTCTATAAATGTAAGGAATACAGAAGGACCTTTGAAAGAGTTGGAGAAGTTACTCCACTTCAAAGAGTTCATGATGGTGAGAAACACTTTGAATGCTCATTCTGTGGGAAATCCTTTAGAGTGCATGCACAACTTACTCGACATCAGAAAATCCATACTGATGAGAAAACTTACAAATGTATGGAATGTGGCAAGGACTTCAGATTTCATTCACAGCTTACCGAACATCAGAGAATTCATACTGGTGAGAAACCCTACAAATGTATGCACTGTGAGAAGGTTTTTAGAATTAGTTCACAGCTCATTGAACATCAGAGAATTCACACTGGTGAGAAACCTTATGCATGTAAGGAATGTGGGAAAGCTTTTGGAGTATGTAGAGAACTTGCTCGTCATCAGAGAATTCATACTGGTAAGAAACCCTATGAATGCAAAGCATGTGGAAAGGTCTTTAGAAATAGTTCATCCCTGACTAGACATCAGAGGATTCATACTGGTGAAAAACCCTATAAATGTAAAGAATGTGAGAAAGCATTTGGAGTAGGTAGTGAACTTACTCGACATGAAAGAATTCACAGTGGTCAAAAACCTTATGAATGTAAGGAGTGTGGAAAGTTCTTTAGACTTACGTCAGCCCTTATTCAACATCAAAGAATTCATAGTGGTGAGAAACCTTATGAATGTAAGGTATGTGGGAAGGCCTTTAGACATAGTTCAGCCCTTACAGAACATCAGAGAATTCATACTGGAGAAAAACCCTATGAATGCAAGGCATGTGGGAAGGCCTTTAGACATAGTTCATCCTTTACCAAACATCAGCGCATTCATACTGATGATAAACCCTATGAATGTAAGGAATGTGGGAATTCCTTTAGTGTTGTTGGGCATCTTACTTGCCAACCGAAAATTTACACTGGTGAGAAATCATTTGACTGAAATAAATGTATAAAGTGGTTTTCTATTTCTGATTTTCACAGGAAAATACTGTGGATGGATTTAATAGGTAATCAAGGCAATTCAGTATCTCCTTCTTTTAAAGTCTGTTTTTAAACTTCATGGTCATTCTATGTAGACGTAGAATTGCTTAGTCACAGCTGATATATACTTACAGCTTTGTTAGATGTTGCCAAATATTTCTCCTTTTTATGTTAAAAAGAGTTTTTTTCATGAGTTTCTCATCCTGGCATGTTTTGTTTACAATAGCTTTTGATGTCTGTATTATTGCTCTTTTGACTATTCAGTTTTTTAATTGTAATATTCACTATCTTTTCTGCATTGTAATTCTTTGCTTGTGATATCTATACTTATTTTCCTCCAGAGAGTTAGAACTCCTAGTCAGATGCTATGTATTTTTACAGTCTTACAGATCATTTTGTGTAATGTTCTTGTTGTGTTTTGTTTTGAATGATAGAAGTGTGATCTCCTTTCCATTTTCATCAAATTGTTGACTTCTCTTTAAATTTCTACTTTATTTTGATATAACGTATTCCCCCCCAAAAAAACACATACATAGGAACTGGTTATATTCCACCATAACACACACACACTATATACATATTGTGGGGAAAAGAAAGAGAGATCAGATTGTTACTGTGTCTGTGTAGAAAGAAGTAGACATAGGAGACTCCATTTTGTTCTGTACTAAGAAAAATTCTTCTGCCTTGAGATGCTGTTAATCTGTAACCCTACCCCCAACCCTATGCTCCCTGAAACGTGCTGTGTCAACTCAGGGTAAAATGGATTAAGGACTGTGCAGGGTGTGCTTCGTTAAACAAATGCTTGAAGGCAGCATGCTCGTTAAGAGTCATCACCACTCCCTAATCTCAAACCACTCCCTAATCTCAAGTACCCAGAGACACAAAACACGCGGAAGGCCGCAGGGACCTCTGCCTAGGAAAGCCAGGTATTGTCCAAGGTTTCTCCCCACGTGATAGTCTGAAATATGGCCTCGTGGGAAGGGAAAGACCTGACCGTCCCCCAGTCCGACACCCGTAAAGGGTCTGTGCTGAGGAGGATTAGTAAAAGAGGAAGGAATGCCTCTTTGCAGTTGAGATAAGAGGAAGGCTTCGGTCTCCTGCTCGTCCCTGCGCAATGGAATGTCTCGGTGTAAAGCCCGATTGTATATTCCATCTACTGAGATAGAGGAAAACTGCCTTACGGCTGGAGGTGGGACATGCTGGCAGCTCCTTAAGATATTGAGATGTTTATGTATATGCACATCAAAAGCAGCACTTTTTTCTTAACTTTGTTTATGATGCAGAGACATTTGTTCATGTGTTTACCTTCTGACCTTCTCTCCACTATTACCCTATTATCCTGCCACGCCTGATAATGATCAATAAATACTAAGGGAACTCAGAGGCCGGTGCCGGCGTGGATCCTCTATATGCTGAACGCCAGTCCCCTGGGTCCCTTTTTCTTTCTCTATACTTTGTCTCTGTATCTCTTTCTTTTCCAAGTCTCTCGTTCCACCTAAAGGCAAACACCCACAGTTGTGGAGGGGCAACCCACCCCTTCACATATAGTGTATATAGTGTGTGTGTGATGTATACTATCTATATCACATATACTATATGTGTGTATATAGTGTGTGATGTATGCTATATATACTCACATGCACTATATAACACTATATACACACACAATATATGTATATATAGTATATACACTATATACTGGGTACTATATATATATACACACACACATATATATGTGTGTGTGTATATATAGTGTGTATGTGTGTTATATTGGAATATAACCAGTTCCTTTAAGCAGTCTTTTTACCTGCAGGCTGTACCAACCAGGATCCAAATGAAGAGAACTCTTAAATATTTGATAAAACTACTCACCCAGTAAGTCTCTTAAAATTTATCATTCTCTTAAATTATCATTCTTAAATTTGTCAAACACCTTTAAAAGGGGAGAAAAAATGACCACTGAACTTGCATTAAGAGGATTTACAACTATATATTAACATGGCTTCAATTGTTTTTTAATCTATTATCATTATTTTTCTTTTTATTCCCTCTCAGAGTTGCCTTACTAGGTTTGGGCATTTCAACAATCAGCAGACCTTCTTTGGTTTAACTAATCTCATTTAACTCCAAAATCATCTCTCTTAGGACTGCTGACTTGGTTATGCAGTCAATGAGATCACGAGCCACTGGTTATTAGATTTTTTTTTTTTTTTTTTTTTTTTTTTGAGACAGAGGTTTGCTCTTGTTGCCTAGGCTGGAGTCCAGTGGCACGATCTTGGCTCACCTCAACCTTTGCCTTCCAGGTTCAAGCTATTCTCCGGCTCAGCCTCCCGAGTAGCTGGGATTACAGCTGGGATTATCATGCCCGGCTAATTTTGTATTTTTAGTAGAGACGGGATTTCTCCATGTTGGTCAGTCTGGTCTTGAACTCCCGCCTGCCTCAACCTCCCAAAGTGCTGGGATTACAGGCATGAGCCACCGCACCCAGCCTGGTTATTGGATTTATTTATTTATTTTGAGATAGAGCCTTGTTCTGTCGCCAGGCTGGAGTGCAGTGGCGTCATCTCAGCTCACTGCAACCTCCACCTCCCAGATTCAAGCGATTTCCCTGCCTCAGCCTGCCAAGTAGCTGGGATTACAGGCATGCGCCACCATGCCCGGCTAATTGTATTTTAGTAAAGACGGAGTTTCACCATGTTAGCCAAGACAGTCTCAATTTCCTGACCTTGTGATCCCCCCGCCTCGGCCTCCCAAAGTGCTGGGATTATAGGTGTGAGCCACCATGCCTGGCCGGTTATTTGATTTTTATAAGAAAATTTTACTATTATTTTCAGATAAATTTATGTCACCGTCATTCATTACATTTTAATTTTTGAAACTGGTGTCTTTCCCAGAATTTATGTACTCTATAAAGGTGTGAATGATTACCAGTATTAAGCCACTTTCTCATCTGATATATTGAGCTATGTTTTATGTAAATATTGCTTATTCAAGTAGTTTTAAAAGATATGTAGTTGGTTGTTTCATGTCCCACATGGTAAGAACAAGAGTATGTTAACCTTTTTGTCAGGATATTTGCTATTTCGTATCTTTGAAATAGAGTAGTAGCTCTATTTCTAACTAAATTCTATTAATGTGACAACACAGCTAATTTACTCTTGGATCTCATTTTACCTTTTTATCCTGAGTTACCATCAGTGCTAATGTTCCTCTTTTTGGTATAGTTCTCCAGGAGAACTTGTCCTGTATTTCTTTGTGTGTGTTTTTTTTCCTTTCAGCTTAAACAAATTAAAACTAAATATCTAAACCTTCTATACAGACATTAAAATTAGTGAGAGAACAAAATATCCTTGTGTCTTGGCTTTTACTTTTTGAAGTCATTAACAAATAATTAATGAATAAAATGTATCCTTATTATGTTTTCCTTATTTGTAGTTACAGCTATATTTTTATCATATTAACATTTTTCATTGAACTTTGTAATGAACTTATGGCATTTCACACTTACTTGAAACCATAATATAATTATTGTTGGTGGTATTACTGTTTGGTTTTTACTATTTTTACTCAAAAATATAAAACTTCACCATTCTTTCCATTTTCATTTGCCCCTTTATTCTTTCTGACTTTTCTCCAGCCTGCATAGGAGCTTTATTCTCATATTCAATAGGATAGGATATTGCAGTCTCATCCTGTTTTCTGCTGTCCTGCACCATTAAATTTTATATGTCCTGAAGGAATTCTAATTGTATTTAATGGCGACTAACATGTGTATGTTAGGGACAGGTAAACAGTCTGTGACTGAGATTTCTGGAGTTATATAACCCACTGTGCCACCCCCCGACCCAACTCCAACTTGCCAGAATTCACCCCTTAACCTGCAATGTGATTGTATTTGGACATAGGGCAATGAGGACATAAGAATGTGATTCTAATTTGATACAAATGGTGATCTTAGGAGAAGAGGAAGGAGAGACGTCTCTCCCTATGCTCACACACAAAGGAAAGTCCACCTGAGGACACAAGGAGAAGCCAAGAGAGCCCTTACCAGGAATTAAACCTGCTAATCCCTATTTTAATTAGAACAATGAGAAAATAAATATCTGTATTTAAGCCTCACAGTCTATGGCATTTTCTTACAACACCCTAAGCAAACTAAGACAGTTGTTGGTACTGAGAAGTGGGGTGCTGCTGTAACAAATACCTAAAAATGTGCAAATCCAAGCTTTGGAACTGGGTGGTGGGCAAATAGGCTGGAAGAATTCTGAGGGTGGATACTAGAAATATGGATGTAAAAATGATTCTGGGGAGGACTCAAAAAAAAAAAATTGAACCACTGGAGAGAAAGCTTCCATTTTAAAGAATACTGTCATGAACGGTATTCATATTAAAGAAACAATCAAGAACAAAATGTTGGTAGAAATATGGACATTTAAGGCCATAATGGTTTAGTCTCAGAAATGAGAAACAGGTTATTGTAGCAAGGAACTTGGGTGAATCATGTTCTAGTGTTTTGTGGAAGGTAGCACTTCCAACCAGTGAAAACTGAATAGTAGCAGAGATTTCTAATTATTGAACTTGTGGCTTGGGTTCCCTTTACTGTGCATATAAAACAGGAAAGGAGAGAGATGAATTGAAGGAGGAATTCTTAAGCAATAAGAAACTAAAATGTGAAGATTTGGGAAATTCTTAACATAACCATACTGGGAAAAATGAGGAAATGTGTATTTTGCTGTTTTGGGGTAGAGTGTTGTGTACATGTTAGGTGTTGTTAGTTGATAATCTTCCAGTTCTCTATTTCCTTCTTGATGTTCTGTGTAGATGTTCCATCCGTTATTGAATGTGAAGTATTGAAGACTCCAACTATTGTAGAACTTTTTTTTTTTTTTTTGCCTACAACTTTTTGTAGTGTTTGCTTCACTTCTTTTGGGGCTCTGTTTGGTGTGTTTGTGTTTATAACTATTATATCTTTTGATGCATTGACCATTTGATCAATATATAATGTCGTTTTTTGTCCCTTGTAAAAATTTTTTACTTAAAGTCTATTTTGTTTGATACTAGCATAGCCACCCTACCTCTCTTTGCTTAACTATTTGCATGGAATCTTTGTCCACTCCTCTCACTTTCAACCTATTTACACTTTTGGATTTATACTGAGTCTCTTGTGGACAGCATATAGTAGTTGGATCATTTTTTTTTAATCCATCTGGCAATCTCTGCCTTTTAATTGGAGAGTTTAATCAATATACGTTTAAATTAATTGCTTGTAAAGAAGGACTGACTTCTGCCATATTTTAATTTGTTTTGTGTATGTCTCTTTGTTTCTTAATTCTCCCAATATTGCCACCTTTTGTGTTTAATGGCATTTTTTCTTTTTTTTTTTTTTTTTTTTTTTTGGTGAGATGGTGTTTCACTCTTGTTGCCCAGGCTGGAGTGCAATGGCACAACCTCAGCTCACAGCAATCTCCGCCTCCCAGGTTCAAGTGATTCTCCTGCCTCAGCTTCCTGAGTAGCTGGGATTACAGGCATGTGCCACCATGGCCGGCTAATGTTGTATTTTTAGTAGAGACAGGGTTTTTCTGTGTCGGTCAGGCTGGTCTCAAACTCCCGACCTCAGGTGATCCACCCGCCTCAGCCTCCCAAGGTGCTTACAGGCGGGAGCCACCATGCCTGGCCGGAATTTATTTTACTGTATCATTTTGGTTCCTTTATTTTATTTTCTGTACATTTTGTATTCATTTTCTCAGTGTTTGCCTTGGAGTTAACACATATTCTACTTTGAATTAATACTATCTTAGCTTCAATAGTTTACAAAAATTCTGGTCCTATACATCTCTGTCCTTCCCCATTTATATTATTATTGACAGGAATTACATCTTTACACATTGTGTGCCCATTTATAGAGACTTATAATTACTGTTGTATGCATTTACCTTTTTTTTTTTTTTTTTTTTTTTAGATGGGAGTCTCGCCTGGGCTGGAGTGCAATGGCGTGATCTCGGCTCATTGCAACCTCTGCCTCCTGGGTTCAAGCGACTCTCCTGCCCCAGCCTCCCGAGTAGCTGGGACGACAGGTGCCTGCTACCACACCCAGCTAATTTTTGTATTTTTTGTAGAGACAGGGTTTCACCATGTTTCTCCAGGCTGTCTTGGAACTCCTGAGCTCAAGTGATCCATCCACCTTGGCCTACCAAAGCGCTGAGATTACAGGATAAGCCACTGTGCCCAGCTACATTTTTCTTTTAAATCATATAGGAAGAAGACAGGAATACATGCCAAAAATACAATATTGCTGGCTTTTGTATTTACCTATGTAAATACATAGTTATGTAGTTATCTTTACCAGTGTTCTTTATTTCTTCCTGTAGCTTTGTGTTACTTTCTAGTATCTTTTCATTTCTGCATGAAACATTTACATTATTTATTTTTACTTCATTATTACTATTTTTAGAGACAGGGTCTCACCCTGTTGCCCAGGCTGGAATGCAGTGGCACAACCACAGCTCACTGCATCTTCAACCTCCTGGGCTCAAGCAATCCCTCTTGACTTAGTCTCCTGAGTAGCTAGGACTTCAGGTACCATGCCTGGACTTTAAGCTGTAGCATCAGAGAGATACAGCCTTATAGAGACTGCTTAACCAACCCCCATAATTACACAAGCCAGTCCCCTCTAATAAATCCCTTAATATACAGATACAGTATGTATATATCTCTTATCGACTCTGCTTGTCTTATTCAAGCCTGACTGATACAATACCTTTCATCAGGATGAGGAAACTCCTTTATTTTCCTAGCTCTATTCCTAGCATTTCAAAAGTTTTAAATCATGCATGTATGTGGGACTGTATCAAATAATTTTTTGTCTATTGAAATCATATATTTTCAACTTAATTGTATGTTGAGAGCTTATCAATGGGTTTGGGATTCTGTCAGATGCTTTTTTTCAGTGTTTTTTGTTGTTGTTGTTGTTAAGGACGTTTTTCTTTTTTGAGACAGGGTCTCACACTGTTGCCAAGACCAGAGTAAAATGGCGTGATCGTGGCTCACTGTAGCCTTGACCTCCATGGGTTCAGATGATGCTCTCACCTCAGCCTCTTGAGTAGCTGGTACTACAGTGACGCCACCATGCCTGGCTAGTTTTTTACTTTTTGTAGAGACAGGGTTTCACCATGGGTCCCAGGCTGATGTCAAACTTGTGGGCTCAAGCAATCTGCCTGCCTTGGCCTCGCAAAGTGCTGGGATTATAAGTGTGAGCCACTGCGCTCGGCCTTGTTCAGGATTTTTGTGTCTGTGTTCATGAGAGTCTGTAGTTCATGGTCTGCAGTTTTTCTATTGATATTTATTTTATTTTATTTTTACTTTTTTTTTTTTTAAGACGGAGTCTTGCTCTTGTTGCCCAGGCTGGAGTGCAATGGTGTGATTTTGGCTCACTGCAACCTCCACCTCCTGGGTTCAAGCAATTCTCCTGCCTTAGCCTCCCATGTAGCTGGAATTACAGGCACCTGCCACCACACCCAGCTAATTTTTGTATTATTTTATTTTATTTATTTATTTTGAGATGGAGTCTCTCTCCGTTGCCCAGGCTGGAGTGCAGTGGCACCATCTCAGCTCACTGCAACCTCCGCCTCCTGGGTTCAAGCGATTCTTCTGCCTCAGCCTCCTGAGTAGCTGAGACTACAGTTGCAAGCCACCACGCCCGGCTAATTTTTGTATTTTTAGTAGAGACAGGGTTTCCCCATGTTGGCCAGGCTGGTCACAAACTTCTGATATCGTGATCTGCCCGCCTCGGCCTCCCAACATGCTGGGATTACAGGCATGAGCCACTGCACCTGGCTTTCTTTTGATATTTAAAATCTGCCTTTGGTATAGGCTTAATACTGGCCTCATAGTATGATCTCAGAACTGTTTCCTTCTCCTTCTCCTTGTCTGTTTCCTGAAAGAATTTGTGAAGTATTGGTATTATTTTTTCTTTAAATATTTCATAGATTTCTATTTATGGACTATTCATGGAAAATTTTAATAAAGTCCTTTTTTAGTTATAGGTCAATTCAAGTTTTGAAATTTCTTCTAGAGTTGGTTCTCATAGTTTACGACTTATCAGAAATGTTTCCCTTTTATCTAGTTTGCCTAATTTGTTAGCATAAAGTTTAAATTTTGTAGGTTTTTGATAGTGATTTCCCTTCTTTCATTTCTGATTTTGGTAATTTGAGTTCTTTTTTGCTTGTCAAGTTATCTTTTCAAATAATTACCTTTTGGTTTCAGACATTTTCTAGTATGTGTCTTAATGTTTTCTATTTCTTTGATTTCCATTGTGATCTTTATTGTTTTTCTTTTGCTTGCTTTGGATTTAGTTGCTCTTTTCTAGTTTCTTTAATTTTCTAACTTGGCAGTTTCTTAAAAAGTTAAACTCTTTTTTTTTTTTTTGAGACGGAGTCTTGCTCTGTTACCCAGTCTGGAGTGCAGTGGTGCTATCTAGGCTCACTGCAAGCTCCGCCTCCTGGGTTCACACCATTCTCCTGCCTCAGCCTCCCAAGTAGCTGGGACTACAGGTGCCCGCCACCATGCCTGGCTAATTTTTTGTATTTTTAGTAGAGACAGGGTTTCACCATGTTAGCCAGGATGGTCTCAATCTCCTGATCTCATGATCTGCCCACCTCAGCCTCCCAAAGTACTGGGATTACAGGCGTTAGCCACCACGAAAATTAAAATCTTAAACTTTACCACTATACAATTCATCCACATAACCAAAAACCACATGTACCTCAAAAGCTATTTGTATTACTTCATTCTTCACACTACTATAAATAAATACCTGAGACTGGGTGATTTATAAAGAAAAGAGATTTAATTGGCTCATGGCTCGACAGGAAGCATGGCTCGGGAGGCCTCAGGAAACTGAAATCATGGCAGAAGGTGAAGGGAAAGCACACACGTCTTTCGTGGCCAAAGCAGGAAGAAGACAGAGTGGGGCGGTGCCACACACTTTTAAACAACCAAATCTCAAGAGCATTCACTCAATATCATGAAAGCAGCAACCGAGGAGGAAATCTGACCCCATGATCCAATCACCTCCCACCAGGCCCCACCTCCAACATTGGGGATTACAATTTGACATGAGATTTGGGTGGGTACACAGACCCGAACCATATCACTATTGGGGAAAAAAGGTGGCTGGAATGCAGTGGCATGATCTCGGCTCACTGCAACCTCTCTTCCTGGGTTCAAGTGATTCTCCTGCCTCAGCCTCCTGAGTAGCTGGGACTACAGGTACATGCCACCACTCCCGGCTAATTTTTGTAATTTTACTATAGACAGGGTTTCACCGTGTTGGCCAGGTTGGTCTAGAACTCCTGACCTCAAATGATCTGCCCACCTCGGCCTCCTGAAGTGCTGGGACTACAGGCATGAGTCACCGCACCTGGCCTTACATCTGAAAAAATCTAGTTCACAGTAAACTTTTACTAGGTAAAAATTGTAGATTTAATTTACATTTTATTCCTATCAGCGAGGATAATTATCTTTTCACATTATTGTACACTGAAATGTGTCTACCTGTATTTCATGTTAAAGCCCTAATGACTGATGGAACTGGATTTGGAGATAGGACCTTTAAGGAGATATTAAGGTTAAATGAAAGTCGTAAGTGTGGGAACCTAATCTGATAGTGTTCTTATAAGAACAGGAAGAGACGCCAGAGATTTCTTTCTCTCCTCCCACACACGGAAGAACAGC
Source organism: Pongo pygmaeus (assembly GCF_028885625.2). NCBI lineage: Eukaryota > Metazoa > Chordata > Mammalia > Primates > Hominidae > Pongo > Pongo pygmaeus. The sequence goes on along the minus strand of NC_072393.2, from coordinate 41,929,822 downwards.
CATGTCAAGACACAAAAAGCAAGTGGCCATCTACAAGCCAGGAAGACAGCCCTTCACCAGAAATCAACCGTACTGACACCCTTATCTTGAACTTCCAGCCTTCAAAACTATAAGAAAATAAATTTATGTCTTTTAAGCTACTCAGTTTGTGATATTTTGTTATGACAGTCCAAACAGATGAAAACATGCATCCCAAAAGGCGATTTTTTGTTCCTTTTCTATGAACCATCTCTGTATCCCTTGCTCATTCTCTTTTTTGATTATTTTTCCTCCTTATTAGATATGCAGTACTTTCATTTCATTAAAATTAACTTTTTCTGGGATATATGTTGCAGGTAAGTTTTCCCAGGCTATCAATTATCTTTTGGAATTTTAGCATTAATAGTTTTTGCCAAGTAAAAAAATTAATTTATTACTATTTTCAATTATGGGTTCTAGGATTTGTGTTAGACTTAGAATGATTTCCACGTCCTGAGGCTAACATTTTTTCCACATTATTTCAAGAACTTTTAAGATTTCATCTTTCACATTTGAATCTCTGATCCACTTGGAATAATAGATATGAAATGTTAAGAACCTATTTTCTTTCCCTCCACAACGGTTACAATATACAGTTGTATATTATAAACAAAGTACTAAATCCATATGTGTGCCCCTAATTAGAAATGCTGTCTTTACCATATGAAGAATACTGCACTACCTACTGGGTCTGGAGTTTCTATTCCACTCCACTGATCCGTCTGCTCATCTGTCAGAACCATGCTATTTTCAGATTTTTCTTTTCTTTTCTTTTGAGACAGGGTCTCACTCTGTCAATAGTGAAGTTCAATAGTACAGTCACAGCTCACTGCAGTCTTGACCTCCCAGGCTCAAGCCATCCTCCCGCCTAAGCCTCCCAAAGCATTTGGGAGGATGGCTGAGACTATACGCATGTGTCAACATACCCAGCTAATCTCTGTATTTTTGTAGAGGTGGTGTTTCATTATGTTGCCCAGGCTGGTCTCAAACTCCTGGGCTCAAATGATCCGTCCACCTCAGCCTCTCGAAGTGCTTTTAGTGATTACAGGTATAAACCACCACAGCCAGCCAAGGCTATTATTTTATGTTTAAACATACGGTAGAGTAAATGTTCTGAATTACTCTTTTTCAGAATTTTCCTGGCTATTCTGCCATATTGACTTTTCCACATGAACTTCAGAATTAACTTGTCTTTAATAAAACAATTATTAATTTATTAATAAAATATCAGATTGGGATCACATTAAATTATTACAAATTAAGTTTTAAACCCTTAGGAGTTTGAGGCATCCTATACTATGCTTTTCCACTTGTTTTCTGATTAGTCCCTCCATATTCAAGTTCTCTTCATAAGGTTATACCAATTCTTGCTAATTATATTCCTTAGTAACTTATATTTTTATGTCTGTCATTGCTGGGGTCTTTTACAACTTTTTCAATTGAATCTTCTATTTGTTGTTTTCATATATATATATGTATATCATATACATTACATGTACTATTTTGGCGTATTTTATATCGAGCCACCTTCTTGAAATTTCTCATTGTTTAAAATTGCTTTCTAGGCCGGGTGCCATCTAGAAAAAAACTATAAAAATTAGCCAGCTGTGGTGGCATGTGCTTGTAGTCCCAGCTACTCAGGAGGCTGAGGTGGGAGGACTACTTGAGTCCAGGAGGTTGAGGCTGCAGTGAGCCAAGGTTGCCTGGAGTACAGAGCAAGACCCTATCTTTTTTTTTTTTTTTTGAGCCTTGTCATCCAGGCTGGAGTGCAATGGCACGATCTCAGCTCACTGCAACCGCCGCCTCTGGGGTTCAAGCAATTCTCCTGCCTCAGCCTCCCGAGTAGCTGGGATTACAGACATGTGCCACCATGCCTGGTTAATTTTGTATTTTTAGTAGAGATGGGGGTTTCTCCATGTTGGTCAGGCTGGTCTCGAACTCCTGACCTCAGGTGATTCACACGCCTCGCCCTCCCAAATTGCTGGGGTTACAGGCATGAGCCACCACGCCCAGCCAACCATATTTTAAAAAATTAAAAGAAACTGGCTATAAACAATTTTTGCTACAGTTCCACATATCTCAAGGACATGTGAGAGGCTGGGGAGGCTGGGGAAGAGGACTTTTTGTGAGGTGGGACTATTTTGGGGAAGAGCTGTGGGTCTGTTCTCAGCACCCTGAGGAAAGGAGGTGGGTGTTTCCTCCTCTAATCAAACCAAGCAAGTTGACCTGATCCATCTCAGTTCCTCTAAGATCCAAAGGGGAGTGTGTTAAGAGAGTTCTTAGGAGAACTTTACCTTTTTTCCTGGCATTTAGGAGAAACAGAGATAGGAACTTAATTCCCACGTGGTGACAGGATATGGACCATACGGAGTGAGCTGACCTCAGGAGATCTTGGATCCTGTTCTAGAGAACTTCTGGAGGGTCAATGTGACCCACCAGAAAAGGATGACCACAGTATGCCTAGGGTTAATGTAAGGATTTTAAGTGGCCTCTGTAAACAGGATGTTCTGGCAACATGGCCTCACCTGCAGTTGAAGATCTGCAGCAAGGTGTTTGCTTAGAAACCTGGAAAAACACCTAACAATAAGAAAAAGGGTCAGCTTTGACTATCCATGAAGGCAGAAGAGAACCAAATACTGATTATAACAATACCAGTTAAGTAAGACCTTTCCTGTCTCTTACCTTTCTTCCTTCCCCTTCCTCTTCTGCTTTAGGGAGGCTGAACAATCTACTGTTGGAGGAAGCTGAGAAGACCATGGAGGTGAAATGGAAGCTGCTCACATATTCCTTCCCTCATGCAGGTGTCCATCTTTACCTAAGATTCAGTTGTAGGAAGAAGTCTTAATTTTAAACAGTTCAGAGTACTAATCATTGTAATATACCAGGTATTTCATTTAGCAAATTAAGACTGATCTTGTCTACTGGATTTTTTATTACTTAAGAATGACTATAAGGACACTTGACAGACATTTCATCCAGAGACAGGAAAAAATACCATCTCACAGAGAAGGGCTGAAAGAGAATTATGGGAGAATAGTTTTTTTTTGAAAATACAAAATTTTACTCTGGAATAGGTTAAAGACCTAACTGTGTAAGGTAGAACTACAAAGTCAAGAGACAAAAATGTAGAAGAATTTCTTCGTGACCTTAGAGAAGAAAAATGTTTCTTTTTTTTTTCTTTTTTTTTGAGACAGAGTTTTGCTCTTGTTGCCCAGGCTGGAGTGCAGTGGCACAATCTTGGCTCACTGCAACCTCCATCTCCTAGGTTCAAGAAATTCTCCTGACTCAACCTCCTGAGTAGCTGGGCTTATAGGCACCCGCCACCACGCCCAATTAATTTGTGTATTTTTAGTAGAGATGGGGGTTTCACCATGTTGGCCAGGCTGGTCTCGAACTCCTGACCTCAGGTGATCCGCCCGCCTTGGCCTCCCAAAGTGCTGGGATTACAGGCGTGAGCCACCGTGCCCAGCCAGAAAAATGTTTCTTAAATAATACCATAAGCCACATACATATACGCAAACACATAACAATAATATTAAAATAAGTATTTCCGTTTAATAAAAAGTATAATAAACAATACATAAGAGGATATCAGCAGAGTCTAAAACTATCAGAGAGTTAATATCTAGAAAACGTAAGAAACATTTGCAAATTAACAAGAAAAAGACTAATCCCAATTACATTTTAACAAAAGGTACAAAAAGCAATTTACAAATAAAAGCTGAAAAAGCTAACAAGCATAAAAGCTATTCAAAATCACTGGCAATCAGAGAAATGCACATTAATACTACAAAGAAATACTACTTTATACCTTTTAGACTGATAACTGTGAGAGAGCTACACAGTGCTGTGTTCATACAGATGTGGGATATGGAAACTCTCATTCCATACTGGTGGGAGTCTGGACTCGTACAACCAATCTGGAGAGAATCTGGCACCACGTAGTCAAGTAAACTCATATCCTATGACCCAGAAATTCTGTGGCCTAAGAAATTCTCAAACTGGCCCATAAAGGGATATGTGTGAGATTATTAATTTCAGCATTTCCTGTGGTGGGAGGGTATGGAGACAATCTGCATGTCCATTCCCTGGAAGAGTAGGTAGGTAATGTGATCAATGCCTTGAAATAAATGTTGACATAGTAACAGATAATTGTAAAAACATTGTGATTACTGAAAAAGAACAGGAGACATTTATATATATTTTTAATACATGTATATAAACTACATGCTTTGTAAGAACATTTTCAAGCATAAAGATAAAATTAATCTTTTTTTTTTTTTTTTTGAGTTGGAGTCTCACTCTATCATCGAGGCTGGAGTGCAATGCCATGACCTGGGATCACGGGAACCTCCATCTCCCAGGTTCAAGCAATTCTCCTGCCTCAGCCTCCCGAGTAGCTGGGATTACAGGTGTGCACAACCATGCCTGGCTAATTTTGTATTTTTAGTAGAGATGGGGGTTTTGCCATGTTGGATGGGCTGGTCTCAAACTCCTGAACTCAGGTGATCCGCCTGCCTCATCCTCCCAAAGTGCTAGGATTACAGGCGTGAGCCACCGCGTCCAACAAATTAATCATTTTGAATGAGTGTCTACAGCAGGAGAATGGAAGTAGAGTATGGTGTTGGAAACAGATCAATAGAGCCCTTTTAAATATTAGTGATAAATGAGTCTGATTAACTCAAGTTCAGGTTCAGAGGGTGATTAAAAATATATACATAAACATTTATCTTCCAGACATACTTCCTATGGAATTAGGCATTTAATGTCATTGTTATTTCCTCTTTTCAGAATTTTTTTGCCTCTAAATCTTTTTACTTGTTTAATTACTCTACCAAGCATCTCTTAAAAAAAAAAAAAAAAAAAAAGAAGTTAAGGGCCAGGTGCGGTGGCTCACACCTGTAACCCCAGCACTTTGGGAGGCCAAGGCAGGTGGACCACCTGAGGTCGGGAGTTCGAGACCAGCCTGATCAACATGGAGAAACCCTGTCTCTGCTACACATACAAAATTAGCCAGGCATGGTGGCGCAAGCCTGTAATCCTAGCTACTCGGGAGGCTGAGGCAGGAGAATCACTTGAACCTGGGAGGCGGAGGTTGTGGTGAGCCGAGATCGCACCATTGCACTCCAGCCTGGGCAACAAGAGCAAAACTCCATCTCAAGAAAAAAAAAAAGTTAAATAGTAATGTGATATATATTCTTGTCTCTTTCCTTATATAACAGAAATGCTTCTAGTATTTCCCTGTTAAGAACTCAGTTGGCATTTAAGAATCCAAATCTGGCCAGGTGCGGTGACTCATGCCTGTAATCCCAGCACTTTGGGAGGCCAAGGCAGGCAGATCACTTAAGGTCAGGAGTTTGAGACCAGCCTGGCCAATATGGCGAAACCCCATCTCTACTAAAAATACAAATTTAGCCGGGAGTGGTGGTGGGCACCTGTAATCTCAGCTACTCGGGAGGCTGAGGAAGGAGAATCGCTTGAACCTGGGACACAGAGGTTGCAGTGAGCCAAGACAGTGCCACTGCACTCCAGCCTGGACGACAGAATGAGACTCCATCTCAAAAAAAAAAAAAAAAGAATTGTCCAGGTGCGGTGGCTTACTCCTGTAATCCCAGCCCTTTGGGAGGCCAAGGTGGGTGGATTGCTTGAGGTCAGGAGTTCGAGACCAGCCTGGCCAACATGGTGAAACTCCGTCTCTACTAAAAATACAAAAAATTAGCCAGGCATGGTGGTGTGCACCTGTAATCCCAGCTACTCAGGAGGCTAAGGCAGGAGACTCGCTTGCACCCGGGAGGTGGAAATTGCAGTGAGCCGAGAGTGTGCCACTGCACTCCAGCATAGGCGACAGAGCAAGACTCTGTCTCAAAAAAAAAAAAAAAAGAAATATATATTAATCAAAATTAATAATCAAGTTTAAATATGAGAAAAATTGGTTATATTTTATGCTTTACAGAAACTTGATAAATAATCAAAGAAAACAATAAATAATCAAAGCAGTGAATATCTTTCGCCCAACATAAAAAGTCCTATGGATGATGAAGAACTTATACCCAGTTTGAAGAATGTTGGCTTATAACACCCCTTGGCCGTACCTCTTCCCTACCCCAGAGGTAGGGTTAACACAGAGTAATCTCAGAGAGTAACAGAAACCTAAGGCAATCTGGGCATGTTTCCTCTGTGCAACCAAAAAGAAACTAAGTAGCACTGCTATCATTTATTAACTAACTACTTACTATTCTTTCATTAATCACATATTTACTGAGAGCCAACTATGTGCTAGCCATTGTAAATGGTGAAGATGGAACAACTAAACAAAAAGACAAGTCCCTTCTTTCACAAGCTTGAGTCTAGTTACAATGAAGAAAATTAAAGTGCAACTACACATTTCATGCATAGATAGGTAGAATATACATATCTTCTAATCAAATTGCTTTCACACAACATATATAACTTAAAATCCTCTATTTTCATTTAATATGACATTGTAAACTCTCATCCTCTTCCTTCCATTATAAATGCATGGTTATGGCCGGGCATGGTGGCTCACACCTGTAATCCCAGCACTTTGGGAGGCCAAGGCAGGCGGATCACCTGAGATCAGGAGTTTGAGACCAGCCTGGCCAACATGGTGAAACCCCATCTCTTCTAAAAATACAAAAATTAGCCAGACATGGTAGTGCACGCCTGTAGTCCCAGCTACTCAGGAGGCTGAGGCAGAAGCATCACCTGAACTCAGGAGGCTGAGGTTGCAGTGAGCTGAGATTGCGCCACTGCACTCCAGACTGGGCCACAGAGCAAGACTCTTGTCTCAAAAAAAAAAAAAATGCATGGTTATGAGATAGCTGCTCTGCATGAAGCATGATAACCACATTCCAGACAGAAAGGGGAAAAGAATGCATGCACACCGAGCCTGCCCCACCCCATCCCCACACCTTTAAAGAACTGCCTGAGTGGCCAGGTGCAGTAGCTCACGCCTGTAACCCCAGCACTTTGGGAGGCCTAGGCGGGCGGATCACCTGAGGTCAGGAGTTCGAGACCAGCCTGGCCAACACGGTGGAAACCTCGTCTCTACTAAAAATACAAAAATTAGCAGGGCATGGTGGCGGGCGCCTGTAATCCCAGCTACTCAGGAGCCTGAGGCAGGAGAACCGCTTGAACCCGGGAGGTGGAAGTTGCAGTGAGCCGAGATCACGCTACTGCACTCCAACCTGGGTGACTGAGTGAAGACTCCATTTCAAAAAAAAAAGAAACTGTCTGAGAAGCCCAATCTAAGAACTTTAACTTACACCAACAGGAGAAGCTAGAACATGTAGTTTGGGTTGTTTTCTGTTTGTTTTTCTTTATTTAAGCAGAGCAAACAAACAAGATCAGGACTTTTATAGCAATAAAGGGAATGGATATTGGGTTAGCCACACATGTGGCAAAACAATTAACAGTATCTACAATTTAATGTATTCTCAAATAGCTTTCAATTATGTAGGAAGTTAAAATATCCCTTAAAACATGAGATACATTTCAATATGTGCATATACAAATATGTGTATGTATTTGCATGTATATGCATATATATCTACATATGTATATAGGTAAAACCAAACTAAGCATACATGCTAAACTGAACCATTTGCTATATTAATAAGAGAAAATTAGGAAGATATTTCCAAAGAGAAACAGAAGATTCCAGGTTACTTGATAAGTCCTTTTAGGCATTTGCAAAAAAAAAAAAATCAGCCGGGCGCAGTGGCTCATGCCTGTAATCCCAGCACTTTGGGAGGCCAAGGTGGATGGATCACGAGGTTACGAGTTCGAGACTAGCCTGGCCAACATAGTGAAGCCCCGTCTCTACTAAAAATACAACAACAAAAAAATTAGCCGGGCGTAGTGGCCAGCACCTGTAATCCTAGCTACTCGGTAGGCTGAGGAAGGAGAATCGCTTGAACCTGGGAGGCGGAGGTTGCAGTGAGCCGAGATCGCGCCACTGCACACCAGCCCGGGCGACAGAGTGAGACTCCATCTCAAAAAAAAAAAAAAAAAAAAATTCAGGTCCTGGAAAAATAAAGCATTTCAGGAACAAAGAGAAAACTTAAAGGCACCTTAAACATGGCTTTTAGATATCACAACCATTATTTCCTCTCCTCTGGGGAACCTCTCTTGGAGGACAGAAATGAGAAGGGAGACAATACACCTCCCCTGGGGCCCAAATGACAAGGCCAGAGCTTACTCTGCGTTCCCCTCCCCCGCCATGTGAGGGCTATCAGAGGAAACTGGGGCTTCCAACTCAAAACTCAGTGTCATAGAAAAATCCCCTTTACTATCACGGGGCCGAACTGTCTTCTGCTCTTACATATGACTGTGTGACATTTGGTCAAAGACACACAAACACAGTCTCAACTCCACGCACACCCAGTGCTTCACAGTCACACACCCACCACTGGACACAAAGTCACAAGCACCCACCCTCCATACTCCCACACAAGGACACAGAGTCACAACTACACAAGTACAAAGCTCCCTATATCTGCACACAGACGAACATATGGTCACAGAGTCACAATCACACACCCACCGCGGGCACACAGTCACAGCTAACCCACACTCTCACACAGCGTTACACAGTCACACAATAACAGTCCTAACACAAGGACTCACGGGACACCCGCAGAGTCCTCCCCACATCCGTATACAAGGTGTCACACACAATCACAATCACACACACACTGTGCTAGGACATACAGTCACAAAATCACAATTTCACAACCGCCCTTCCTCAGCCCGTTCCGCCTGAACAGACTTAATACTCAGTCTCAACCTCCGCACCGGATTCCATACGCTTCACCTCCAACCTCCTCCGGATCCTGTAGTCTCCGAGCCGACCCTCTCAGAGCCCAGCACCTGGGTCGCGTGCAGTTCTCCACGGAGCCGCGGGAGTCACGAGGGGAAGGGCCGAGGGCGCGGCGCCTTCTGGGAAGTGTAGTTCAGCGCCACGCCCGCGATGAGCAAGATGGCGCCCGGCTTGATCCCAGCCAAAGGGATTACCCTCATTCCCAAACCGTGTCTGAGAGTCTCCTGGGGGGTCCTGGCTTAGTATCGCACCGTGGCTGTTACATAAAGTCAGCACAGCGTGTTTAAACTGATGTTACACCTGTGGCACACCACTACCCAATCCCAGGGATAGAGTAAACTAAGACTAAGGCCTTACACCCCTGTCCCGGCCAGAGAGACAGTCCCACAAGCTCTGGCGGAGGAAAAGTTCGCGCGAAAAGCTGACTCAAACCGCTGAGCCTTCTGGGAAATGTAGTCTACCCTCGAAAGAGTGGCACGGAGGACGGGCCAAGATCTGTCGATTCTGTCCGGTTCTGAGCCGGGGCCTGGCCCAGCCCAGGAGACCTCTGGGAGCGCTGCCCGCCGAAGGAGTGCGCAGGCGCGGAATTTCCGACTCGCCATGGTCGCCTTTGTCTGCCGGTGAGTTGGGCTTCGGCCCTGTGGGACTTGGGTTTCTGGACATTGAAGCGGGCCAGGGACGCTGGAGGGGAGGATTTGCAGTGCCTGCGACGGGGCTGGGAGTATGGAGGGGAGGAATAGCCTTCTGTGATGTGCGGTGATCCGAGTTTGTGTGGCTGGGGGCAGGGGTACAGTACGGGTGGGTTCGCAGGTGGGTGACCGAGAGTGTGAGGGGGTGTTGAGGGTTGCAGAGTTAGTGAGAAACTGGTTCCAAGTTTGTGAGGATGGACGGATGGCTTTGTGAGGAGTAACCTCTAAGCCCCACTTTTCTCATTTCTGAAATAATAAAGATGCGTTTTCTGGAAAATAGGAAACGGAAAAGGCTAAGGAATTGAGCGGATAAGTAATTTTAAACATGATTTTTTATATAAAAGCAGACCTGTTGTGGAGTAGAAAACAAAATCAGCATTACCTTTCCGTTATTTTTTTAAAGAGGAAAGATTTCCGAAAAACTTGTTACTGGATGCCTGTACACCCAGTAGGCATTGACTTTTCTTAATACTTTGGAGAAACTTTGGTGCAGTTGCTTGGACAAACCCTGGACTAAGGAATATCTTTAAGAGGTAGTTTCCAGTGGTGCAGACGGCACAGAATTTGGAAGCTACTTGTCCTGCCTTTAGCGCAGAGGTCAAGAAACTCCCTAGTTCGTCAGTGAGGGCAGCAATCTGACTCCTAATTTAATCAGGGTTTCCCCAGCCTTTTATAAATATAGGGAAAATTTTTTTCTTCTATATACAAAGATAGAAGTATTCTATCTTCAAGTATCTTGTCACACTTATTCTTAACATATTTTTCAATAAAATAAAAACGGAAGAGGGTTAATAGTTTTGAAATATACAGAAAAAGTAAAAGATACAAAGAAGACAGGACTTAGTTTCTGCTTTTCCCTTAACTATTGGTGTTTCTAAGTTTCTGGTCTTGATCATCTTTTCACCTCTAAGTACTCCTATCAGCAACAACATTACACTGCCATGGCTTCATCTAATACAGATGACTAATAAATGTCTGTTTCTGCTGGAGGCTTGTCCTGAGCTCCTAATCCATATTATCTAATTGCCCAATGTGCAGTCCACCTGGAAGTTGCAAGGGAACTTCAAGCTCATTATGTCTAAAGAGCTCCTTCTTCCTGAGTCTGCCTCCATCTGTTTCCCCTCTACCTGTTTCAGCAATTCATAGCACTGTCTAGCCATGTTCTAAGGCTCTTAAATCTTGGAGAAGGCTTCTGAGTAAGTTTGATCCTTTCATTTGTTATATCCCATTACAAATTGTAAACCAAGGTTTCTCAGCACACATAATCATAAATGTATATGTTTGCTGAATCAGTGAATGAACATACAGTCAGCCCTCTGTGTCTGTAGGCTCTGCTTCCACGGATTCTCCAAACATGAATCATAACTGTTGTTAAGCTTGCGATGGTTGTGTCTGTACTGTACATATACAGATTTTTTTTTCTTGTCATGATTCCCTGAACAATACAGTATAACAACTATTTACCAGACATTTACGTTGTATTAGGTATATTAAGTAATCTGGAGATAATTTTAAAGTATATGGGAGGATGTGCATAGATTATATGTAAATATACTTCCATTCACTTTATTTTTATTTTTTTGAGATGGAGTCCCACTCCGTCACCCAGGCTGGAGTGCAGTGGTGCAATCTCGTCTCACTGCAACCTCTGCCTCCTGGGTTCAAGCGATTCTCCTGCCTCAGCCTCCCAAGTAGCTGGGGTACAGGTGTGTGCCACCATGCCCAGCTAATTTTTTTATTTTTAGTAGAGACAGGGTTTCACCATCTTGGCCAGCCTGGTCTTGAACTCCTGACCTCGGGTGGTCCGCCTGCCTCAGCCTCCCGAAGTGCTGGGATTACAGGCGTGAGCCACCATGCCTGGCTTTATATTTGCAGTATAAGGGACTTGAGCATCTGCAGATTTTGGTATCCATAGTGATCCTGGAACCAATCTCCTGTGATATCAAGGGAAGACTATTATTGTAGGACACTTACTATATTTAACTTCTCCTAGTTAATCTAAGTAAAATATTAGTCCTCTAAATTTTTTAGAGCTCTGACCTATAAATACCATCAGAATAATTTCCTGTATTTTTTTCTATATCACTCAAGGTTGGTTACTTCATATGTATGAGAAAAGTGTTATGGGGAAAAATTATATTCAAAGATGTGACTTCAGTCAGGAGCAAGGTCACAAGTGACACCTGCTCGAAGGAACCTGTACAGGTTGTGATTGTGGATAACTGGCATCTTAGCCTCTCATAGTTTCTCTGTGTAACCTAAATTCTGAAAATAAGATCCTTTCTGTTTCTCATTTTTGAAATGTTTAGAGCTTTTTTTTTTTTTCCTTCCTTGAGATGGAGTCTCCACTGTCGCTTAGGCTGGAGTATAGTGGCGTGATCTTGGCTCACTGCAACCTCTGCCTCCTGGCTTCAAGTGATTCTCTTGCCTCAGCCTCCTGAGTAGCTGGGACTACAGGCATATGCCACCACACCTGGCTAATTTTTGTATTTTTAGTAGAGACAGGGTTTCACCATGTTGGCCAGGTGGGTCTCAAACTCCTAATCTCAAGTGATCTGCCTGCCTTGGCCTCCCAAGGTGCTGAGATTACAGACGTGAGCTTCCATGCCCAGCCATTGAAATGTGTAGAGCTTTTGAATGGCATAATGGGTCTGGTCTGAGGTGCTATGTACAAATACTGTTTTTCCATTTGCTCACATGTAGGTCAAAGCCAAAGAGTCATCATTACTTTGTTCTTTTTCACAGGCCTGCTTCCTTGTACATCCTCAGGAGCTGCAAAACCTCTTAGAGTTCTAACGGCTCTCCCTGAATTTTGGGATGCTGCTTTGTTCCCCAACCATAACATCCAAGTCCAGTGTCATTTTTCTGCTCACAAGTTTAAAGTCAGCACTTAAAAGACAGCAACAGATGATTGAGAAAGAAATGTAAAGAAGGTTCTCTTTGTGTGAGTAAGCAAGAACCTGGTAGGTATGAATGAGATAAAGACTTATTGCAGTTATTCAGTGAGAATTTGCAGCCTCTGAGTTGTTGTGGGGTTTTTTTGTTTGTTTGTTTGTTTGTTCGTTTGAGATTTTCGTACTAGCCTTTGTCTTTTAGAGTGACTGTTGCTGGGAATTCTTTAGATACCTAAATGACATTTCCAGACTGTCTTCCTGAATCTATGCATCCTTTTTATCAGATTCTAGAGGACTGATTGCTCTTCTAAAATCTATTCTGGATGCCAGTCATTCTACATCATTTGCAGCCTCAATTTTATGATTTTTTTACAAGCCTCAATTTCACTTTTCTTCCTTTCACTAACATTCTCCATTTTTCACTTTTCCCTGTATGCCTAGATGCAGTTCCTTAAGCACACAGCCCTTCATAGATCTGTTAGTTTTCAAAAACTAGCATGTAAGTTATTTTCTTTAAAATGTAATCATTCTGGCCAGGCCTGGTGGCTCACGCCTGTAATCCCAGCACTTTGGGAGGCCGAGGCCGGCGGATCACGAGGTCGGGAGATCACGACCATCCTGGCTAACACGGTGAAACCCTGTCTTTACTAAAAATACAAAAACAAAATTAGCCAGGTGTGGTGGCGGGCACCTGTAGTTCCAGCTACTCAGGAGGCTGAGGCGGGAGAATGGCGTGAACCTGGGAGGTGGAACTTGCAGTGAGCTGAGATTGTGCCACTGCACTCCAGCCTGGGCAACAGAGTGAGACTCTGTCTAAAAAATAATACTACTAATAATAAATAAAATAAATTAATCATTCTATGTACAACAATTATGTATCAATAAAAAAAACTTTCAAAAACTAGCAAGTAGATTCTTTTCTTTACATTTTAACTTTCTATCATTCTTTCTCCTTCCATTGTTATATTCCTCAGAATTGAATTTTGCTTCCTTACTCTTGTTTTCTATTGTCTTCCTACCTCCAGCCATCATAGTCCAACACTATGTCAACTCCTGCTTTTTAACAATATTACAGGCTTGGGGATTAGAGCTGACTTCCTATTAGTTCATTACCCTGTTAATTTTAAAAAGAAATAATAATGGCCGGGTATGGTGGCGCACCTGTAATCCTGTAATCCTGTAATCCCAGCACTTTGAGAGGCTGCGGTAGGTGGATCATGAGGTCAGGAGTTTGAGACCAGCCTGACCAACATGGTGAAACCCCATCTCTACTAAAAATACAAAAATTAGCCTAGCGAGGTGGCGCACGCCTGTAATCCCAGCTACTCAGGAGCCTGAGGCAGAAGAAACACTTGAATTCAGGAGGCGGAGGTTGCAGTGAGCCGAGATCATGCCTCTGCACTCCAGCCTGGGCGACAGAGTGAGACTCCCATCTCAAAAAAAAAAAAAAAAAGAAATAATACTGTTATTATCAAAATTTAATATGTATACTTGATAGAAAATTAAAACAATCGGGTATGTCTCTTCATTCCTGGCCCTCAATCCCCTGTTTCCCAGAAGCAGCCACTGTTAACAGTGTCTGCTGTATGCTTCTACATGTTTTTATGAGGATACAAAAAGGCTTTCAAGCAGAGCAGTGACATGATTTGACTGTGACAAGATTACTGTGGCTGCTGTGTTGAGAACTGTAAAGAGGTGAAAGCTAAAGTAGCAAGACTGGTAAGGAGGCTATTAAATAATCCAGGCAAGACACGTGGCTTAGACCTTGGTGGTCACAGTGAGGATTGTCCAGAATAGCCAGTAAGCTACAAGGTTGTAAAGGGTGTGTAATCTGACTGAAAGAGAAGTATTGTTTGAGCAACAAGGAGAATGAGATTGCTATTTAAAGAGATGAGAAGAATTTGAGAGGAGTTGGTTTGGGAGCTGGAGCAAGAGTTTGAATTGGGGCAGGGTAAGTTAGATCACTATTAGACATCCAAGTGGAAATGTTGAGTAGTCAGCTGGTATTTGAATTGATTGTTGAGGAGAGAGGTCCAGGCTGGTGATTAGTATTTGTTAGGCATCTCAGATTCATGATATGTAAAGCAATAAGAAGTGTACTAATCACAGTAAAGCTAAGTGACTATAATAAGCCTCAAAGTGCCAGTTTAAGGAATGTAGGAATTGATTCCTTGGTCACATAACACTCATGTGGTGAATAGTCCAGATTTGCATGCTAACTTTGGTGCTTATGGTCCCTGAAGGATGTGGATTCCTCCCAGGTTGTCTCTTTATTATCTGGCTGTGGTTGGAGCTGGATCAACAATGCAGCCTGGTTTCAGCCAGATAGAAGATGGAGGAATTGCTACTCTAGGACAGGAGTTCAGCAAGCTTTTTCTGTAAAGGGCCGGATGGTTAATATTTAAGTCTTTGTAGGCTACAGGGTCTCCATTTCAGCTACTCAACTCAAGCATTATACTGTGAAAGTAGTCATGGACAAGAAAATAAATAAACATGGCCATGTTCCAGGAAAACTCTTTTAGTTTGCCAACCTTGTGGTGTTTTTGTTTTTGTTTTTTATTTTATTTATTTATTTATTTTTTGAGATGGAGTTTCGCTCTTGTTGCCTAGGCCAGAGTGCAATGTTGCGATCTCAGCTCACTACAACCTCCATCTCCCAGGTTCAAGCGATTCTCCTGCCTCCACCTCCTGTGTAGCTGGCATTACAGGAACATGTCACCACGCCCAGCTAATTTTTTGTATTTCTAGTAGAGACAGGGTTTCACTATGTTGGCCAGGCTGGTCTCAAACTTCTGACCTCAGGTGATCCACTCGCCTCGGCCTCCCAAAGTGCTGGGATTACAGGCGTGAGCCACCGAGCCTGGCGCCAACCCTTGTTTTAACAGGTCACTATTTACATATAATACAATTAAGAGTTTGCTCGCCATTAGAGCATTTTGACTTATATTTTGAAAGCATTTTTTATTTTATTTATTTATTTTTTTAATTTGTTTGAGATGGAGCCTCACACTGTCACCTGGGCTGGAGTGCAGTGGCGTGATCTCGGCTCCCTGCAAGCTCTGCCTCCCAGGTTCAAGCAATTCTGCTGCCTCATCCTCCCAAGTAGCTGGGACTACAGGCGCCACCAGCACGCATAGCTAATTTTTTGTATTTTTAGTAGAGACGGGGTTTCACTATGTTGGCCAGACTGGTCTCAAACTCCTGACCTTGTGTTCTGCCTGCCTCCACCTCCCAAAGTGCTGGGATTACAGGCGTGAGCCACCGCACCCGGCCTTATTTTATTTTTTGAGACAGAGTCTTGCTGTGTCACCCAGGCTGGAGTGCAGTGGCACAATCTTGGCTCACTGCAACCTCTGCCTCCCGGGTTCAAGCGATTCTTTTGCCTCAGCCTCCTGAGTAGCTGGAATTTACAGGTGCCCACCACCATGCCTGGCTAATTTTTGTATTTTTAGTAGAGACAGAGTTTCACCATGTTGGCCAGACTGGTCTCGAACTCCTGACCTCAAGTGATCTGCCTGCCTCATCCTCCCCAAGTTCTGGGATTACAGGCATGTGCCACTGCGCCTGGTCCTGAGAATATTTTTTAAACCATGGGATAAATGTTGAAAGAACCATTTTACTTGTTATTCTGATTATGTTTTCTAGTTCAGTTCAGCATTGTCATTTACAGTGTTAAAAATTCAATTCTGACAAGTGTCTGAAGGATGTAGGGTTTTAATTACAGAGAAGATGTAATTTTTAATTTTCTTTTGGATTGTTTGGAATATAGTAGCATAAGTCCTGATCTGTTATGCATCATACCAATTTTCATGAATTTTTTAAAAGTAAATGGAAAACTTAAAATAAATAATACCATTATCTAATCAAAGTTTAGTAAAATTCACATCTAAGCCATCCATGCCTTGGGCTTTAAGGGGCAAGAGCTCTATTTTTTCCTTCTTTCTTTTTTTTTTTTTTTTTTTTTTTTTTGAGACAAGGTCTTACTCTGTCTCCCAGGCTGGAGTGCAGTGGCATGATCACAGCTCACTGCAGCCTTGAACTCCTGACTCAAGTAACCCTCCTACCTCAACCTTCTGAGCAGCTGGGACTACAGGCACCTGCCACTACGCCCACTAATTTTTAAATTGTTTGTAGAGACAGGGTCTCACGGTGTTGGCCAGGCTGGTCTTTTTTTTTTTTTTTTTTTGAGATGGAATCTCGCTCTGTCACCCAGGCTGGGGTGCAGTGGGGCGATCTCGGCTCACTGCAACCTCTGCCTCCTGGGTTCAAGTAATTCTTCTGCCTCAGCCTCCCGAGTAGCTGGGACTACAGGTGCCTGCCACCACGCCTAGCTAATTTTTTTTGTTTTTGTATTTTTAGTACAGTCGGGGTTTCACCGTGTTAGCCAGAGTGGTCTCGATCTCCTGACCTTGTGATCTGCCTGCCTTGGCCTCCCAAAGTGCTGGTCTTGAACTGCTGGGCTCAAATGATCTGCCTGCCTCAGCCTCCTAAAGTTCTGGGATTATAGGCGTGAGCCACCACACCCAGCCCTATTTTGTACTATGTTTATGTTTCTGTTTAGGTTTTTTGTCTTTTCTGTTTTCAGTTTGCATCGGTTATACTTGCTAAGTTTTCTGTTTGCATGAGGTTTAACAAAATTGTACTATCCATATTTTCTATCTATAGTTATTTCCAAATATCTTTTTCTTTTTTACTCTTACTTCTTTTAAGTTTTTCCCTAAGAATCCACTCATGGATTTATTATTTCTCTTTTTCTGTTTGTAATACATTAATTTCTTTTTCCTATTTTTACTAATTTTCTGTTTTTCTTTCCTTTTTCTTTTCTTTTCTTTGAGACAGAGTCTCACTCTGTTGCCCAGGCCAGAGTACAGTGGCACAATATTGGTTCACTGCAACTTCCTCCTCCCGGATTCAAGCAATTCTCCTGCCTCAGCCCCCCGAGTAGCTGGGATTACAGGTGCACACCACACCTGGCTAATTTTGTATTTTTAGTAGAGATGGGGTTTCACCATGTTGGCCAGGCTGGTCTCAATCGCCTAACCTCAAGTGATCTGCCCACCTTGGCCTCCCAAAGTGCTGGGATTACAGGCGTGAGTCACTATGCCTGGTCTGTTTTTCTTATATTTACTTTTTCTTATGTTAATTACTTTGAGTGCTTATTTTATTACTTTTTTTTTTAAATGATGTAAGCTTTTATGCTAAAACTTTATTCTCCAAGCATTAATTTTCCCTGGCCAAAGGGTTTGTTCAAACCAATAGATTCTGAAATTTACAAGTGAAAGGTTTTGTTTTTGTTCTGTCATTTCTATGTGTTGGGTTTTTTGTTTTTTTGGTCAGAGTATTTTGTCCATCCTTTACTACTTTGTGGAATAGGCTACTATATGGGCTGATTTTGAGAATGTTCTTTGGGCATTTAAAAAGGTGGTTTATAATCTATTTTCAAGATATAGGATAAACTGATTAATAAAATATGTTATAAATGTGTATACATTTTTCTTTTTATTTATATTGTATTTTATGGATTTGAATTCAGAGGTTGAAAGTGGTTGTTTTCTCAGTTACTAATGGGGTTCTGAAATGTTACCCCCAGTATGTTATACCCATACTTCCCCTTCTGACTTCTGATACTAGTAAGATCACTGCTTTTTTATTAAAGCATTTGTAAGCATTTACATAACTGTAACACTGTAAGCGTTATTGACTGGTAAACCAAATGATTTGCTATGACTCTGTTTGATTTCTTGTATAACCTTTTGCTTTTTCTTTTAATTAATATTTGCTTCTTTGTTTTGTTTGCTTAGTTTTCCATTTTTGTGTTTTGATTCTTCCCAAGCTTTCAAACAGAGCTGTAAAACCTAGAAGTCTAGGTTGGAAGTAACTTATGGTTAGGATTATCCATTGTCTTGCAATCTGATGCCTTTTTGATGTGGTATGTCTTTTTCTTTTATTTCCTTTTATATGATAAATGTTTTGGAACATTTAGGATTTTTTTTTTGTTTGTTAAGGTCTCACTCTTGCCCAAGCCGGAGTTCAGTAGCGTAATCATAGCTCACTCTCCTGGGCTCAAGCCATCGTACCATCTCAGCCTCCCCAAGTAGAAGGGAGTACATGTATATGCCACCACACCCAGATAATCTTTTTTATTTTTAGTAGAGACAAGATCACACTGTGTTGCACAGGCTGGTCTCAAACTAGGATCCTCTTTTTATCCCTAGCTGAAATTTTGTATTGATGTGCTTTCGCCGGGATCTTTTTAAATGGAATGTTCTTTGTACTCAATGGGACTGCTAAGTATGTGGACTCATGATTTGTAATTCTGGGAAGTGTTCTTTATTAGCTCTTTGAAAATGTCCTGTATTCATTTTTCTTCATACTTTCTTTGGAACTTCTTTAGTAGATGTTGATCCTTCCAGATTCTTCTACTAACCCACTAATGTTCCAATCATTACACTCTTTCTCCCTTCTTCCATTCTTCCTTTTTTTATTCTAGGAGATTTTCTAGACTTTCTTTCCCCAACATACTGAATTTTTAAGATCAATTTCATATTGTTTATTTCTAAAAACACCTCTTTGTAGAACACTGTTAATATTTCATTGCAGTGATAATAGTAATCTCCTAACTTTCCATGATATTAATTGTAGTATTATATGGGTGAGTTTTTCTGCTCTTTGCCTTGTATTTTGTTTGATCTGCCTTGGATGTTAGGGCTTTCATCAAATGTTTTCTGATCTTTAGCTCTACATTAATTTGTGTACATAAGCGGGGCTTATAAAATGGTGATTTTCACTGTGCATCAATCAGTAGTATAGATGTGTTTCGTTAGACGATTCCAAATGTTAGCATCTGTAGGTGTTCTCATGGTCTTCTCATTTTTTCAGAAAACAATTCTTCCGGGCCGGGTGCGGTGGCTCATGCCTGTATTCCCAGGACTTTGGGAGGCCAAGGCGGGTGGATCATGAGGTCAGGATTCAAGACCAGCCTGGCCAACATGGCGAAGCCCCATCTCTAACTAAAAATACAAAAATTAGCCGGGTGCAGTGGCAGGCGCCTGTAATCCCAGCTACTCGGGAGGCTGATGCAGGAGAATCCCTTCAACCCGGGAGGCAGAGGTTGCAGTGAGCCAAGATCGCACCACTGCACTCCAGCCTGGGCAACAGAGTGAGACTCTGTCCCAAAAAAAAAAAAAAAGAAAGAAAGAAAAAAGAAAATAATTCTTCCATCATCTGACACCTAGTAACCACCAGCATTCTCGGAATCTAACAGTAGAAGACCCTCTGTTACGTGTATAAACTTTTACTCATTCTTCTCTTACTAGGATGCTCTCATTACTTTGCTGGTCGTCACTAAATTTGGAGCCTCTTGGTTTTGTCTGGATGATAAACTTCACATTTCTGTCCAGCTAGGAGAGTTCAGGGCATTAGCTGGTCCTTTCACGGTCATTTTGTAAGCCCTGCCTTCCACTCTTGCCCAGTTTCTCCACTGATAGAGCCTATCTGTCAATATCTGTGTTACAGACCTGTGAAGATGGCACCCGCATCTGCTGGCTTTTCTTTAAACCACTCAGTTCTGCTGTTAATTTACAGTTCTTTATTTGCTTTCTTTCCAAAATTTCCTAATACTTTTTTTTTTTAGAGACAAGGTCATACTCTGTCACCTAGGCTGCATTGCAATGGCATGATCATAGCATACTGCAGCCTCGAACTCCTGGGCTCAAGCAATCCTCCTACTTCAACCTCCAAAGTAACTAAGACTACAGGTGTATGCTACTGCACCTACCTAATTTTTTAAATTTTTTAGAGATAAAGCCTTGCTGTGCTGCTTAGGCTGATCTCAAACTCCTGGCCTCAAGCAGTCCTCCTGCCTTGGCCTCCCAAATTGCTGGGATTACAGGAATGAGCCACTGTCCCTAGTCCTCCTAATACTTTTTGTCCACTGATATCTTCTTAACCTTTTAGTTCTTATGTGTCCCTCTTCACCCTTTTACTGTCATTTTAATGGTGTTTCGGGAAGACATAGAAATAAGCAACTTATTTAAACTTTTCTGTTCATTTTATTTTTGCCCTGTCTTCCTATGCACTCCCAGTGTTTTAAGTATTTGTCCTTTCATCCTGTTTCTCACCTATTCCTTATGTTTTAAAGACCGAGTCGGCCAGGCGCGGTGGCTCATGCCTGTAATCCCAGCACTTTGGGAGGGCAAGGCGGGCAGATCACGAGGTCAGGAGATCGAGACCATCCTGGCCAACGTGGTGAAACCCCGTTTCTACTAAAAATACAAAAAATTGGCAGGGCATGGTGGTGGGCGCTTGTAGTCCCAGCTACTCGGGAAGCTGAGGCAGGAGAATGGCATGAACCCAGGAGGCGGAGCTTGCAGTGAGCCGAGATCGCACCACTGTGCTCCAGCCTGGGCGACAGAGCAAGACTCCAACTCAAAAAAATAAAATAAAAGACCAATTCTTGCACTGTCACCCAGACACTGGCATGATCATAGCTTATTGCAGCCCTGAAATCCTGGGCTTAAGCAATCTGCCCACCTCAGTCTCCTCAGTAGCTAGTACTACAGGCACCATGCCTGGCTAGTTTTTAAATTTTTTATAGAGACGGGAATCTCGCTATATTACCAAGGTTGCTCTCAAACTCCTGGCCTCAAGCAATTTTCCTGCCTCACCCTTCCAAAGTGCTGGGATTATAGGTGTGAACCACCATACCTAGCCTTATTTTCTCTCATTTTACTGATTTATGAAGTGTGCTGGGTTACATTTAAAAGCAATTAAAATTACACATACCTGGGAATGTTATTTGTATTTGAACTTTATTTTATAATGAGACTAGGCTTGGATAAAGAATCTATTTTACAGCCGTGCGCAGTGGCTTATGCCTGTAATCCCAGCACTTTGGGAGGCTGAGGCAGGCGGATCACCCGAAGTCAGGAGTTCGAGACCATCCTGGCCCACATGGAGAAACCTCGTCTCTACTAAAAATACAAAAATTAGCCAGGCATGGTGGTGGGCTCCTGTAATCCCAGCTACTCAGGAGGCTGAGGCAGGAGAATTGCTTGAACCTGGAAGGCAGAGGTTGCGGTGAGCCAAAATCGCACCATTGCCCTCCAGCCTGGGCAACAAGAGCGAAATTCCATCTCAAAAAAAAAAAAATCTATTTTACAGTAACACATTTCTGAAATTATATTAATAATGGGAAACTTCAAAGGTGTTAGTGATATTATGTTGATGATAATGATGACCTAATTTATTGGACACTTATTACATGCCAGGCACTATATATTGTATTAACTCTTTTTCAATGATGATTTTTTTGTACTTCCTTTTAGAAGAAGCCTGGGAAGTTTATAAACAGATAAAGACGCAACATGAAAGACTTGTAAGTTAAGTCTCATCTTTCTCTGTGAAAATACAGACTGAGGGAAAATTTAGGAAACAGTATTTCCTCTGAACACAGTCATTGATTCTTCAAGACTACCCTTCTGTGTATGGGACTCAGTTTAAAAGAGTTTGAAACATAATTTATACACAATTTATACCTAAATATGAGAGAAGCTGTATAAGAACCATTAAGAATATAAAGAGAATGTTACATTTTATCCCTTTTTGTAATCATCTCATCTCAGGGTAATCAATGTGAGAAAAGTCTTCTATCATAAATTTAACTTCATTAGATACCCGAGAATTAATATTGAAAATACACCATATGAATTTAGTGAATGTGGGAAAGCTTTCATCCTTATTACATCTTATTTGATACTAGGGAAATCTCCTGATTAAATTCACATGCATGATAGGCATGTTGGAAAGTCTTCAGCATGAATCAGATCTCCTTCAGCATGATCAAATTCATACTGGAGAGAAACCTTATGAATGTAATGAATGTAGAAAAACCTTTAGCCTGAAGCAAAACCTCATAGAGCATAAGAAAATGCATACTGGAGAGAAATCTCATGAATGCACCGAATGTGGTAAAGTGTGCTCTCGAGTCTCATCCCTTACTCTACACCTTAGAAGTCACACAGGAAAGAAGGCATATAAATGTAATAAATGTGGAAAAGCCTTCAGCCAGAAGGAAAACTTCCTTTCTCATCAGAAACATCACACTGGAGAGAAACCTTATGAATGTGAAAAAGTTTCTATTCAGATGCCAACCATCATCAGACACCAGAAAAATCATACAGGAACCAAACCCTATGCATGTAAGGAATGTGGCAAAGCCTTTAACGGCAAAGCATATCTCACTGAGCATGAGAAAATTCATACTGGAGAAAAACCATTTGAATGTAATCAGTGTGGAAGAGCCTTCAGCCAGAAGCAATACCTCATTAAACATCAGAACATCCATACTGGAAAGAAGCCCTTTAAATGTAGTGAGTGTGGAAAAGCTTTTAGCCAGAAGGAAAACCTCATTATACATCAGAGAATCCATACTGGAGAGAAACCTTATGAATGTAAAGGGTGTGGGAAAGCTTTCATTCAGAAGTCAAGCCTCATTAGACACCAGAGAAGTCACACAGGAGAGAAACCTTATACATGTAAGGAATGTGGGAAAGCCTTCAGTGGCAAGTCAAATCTCACTGAGCATGAGAAAATTCATATTGGAGAGAAACCCTACAAATGTAATGAATGTGGAACAATCTTCAGGCAGAAGCAATACCTCATTAAACATCACAATATTCATACAGGAGAGAAACCCTATGAATGTAATAAATGTGGAAAAGCCTTCTCTCGAATCACATCACTTATTGTACATGTGAGAATTCATACGGGTGATAAGCCTTATGAGTGTAAGGTCTGTGGGAAAGCCTTCTGTCAAAGCTCATCTCTTACTGTGCATATGAGAAGCCATACAGGTGAGAAACCCTATGGTTGTAATGAATGTGGGAAAGCCTTTTCTCAGTTCTCAACCCTTGCTCTGCACATGAGAATCCATACTGGTGAAAAACCTTATCAGTGTAGTGAATGTGGGAAAGCTTTCAGCCAAAAGTCACATCACATTAGACACCAGAGAATTCATACTCATTAAAGTTCTCTATGAATGCCTTGGATTTAGCAAAATGTTCAGCAGATTTTACACTTAATAGTGTATTGGAAAATTCATTTTACATTAAAGTGACATGAATGTGGGAAGTCCTTCAGCAGCAATTCAAAACTTAAATACTGTGATGTTTAATAAGTATTATAGTATAAAGAAAACCCGTACCCCCAAAACTGCCACAACAAGCATTATCGATGCTGTACTTCTAGGAGTATTCTCATTAAAGTTAGGATCTAGTCATGGACACTACTTAATGTGTTCCTGGAAGGCGTACAGATGCATTAAGAAACAGATATGAGACGTATGAGGATTTGAAATTAAAAGACAAAATTATCATTTTTGTGATGTTTTGCTACATACATGATTTGTAAAACTAGAATCATCAAAATTATTTGTTGTTGAGGCAGTCATAAACTGAGACTGAGACAGAATATTGAATTCAGAAATATGTGCATGAATATATGGGGAACTGGTAATTGATAGAGGCAGTATCCGAGATTGGTGGGGGAATCATGGATTATTTAAAAATTAATTGACTCTTCATATGGAAAAATAATCTCTCCCATCATATGATAAAATATCTTTCTTACGAATTCTTAAAGTACTGAAGACTAAAATGCAAAAAGCAATACTTAATAATATAACAGTTTTATAAGAAAATGTTTTTAAAACCTTAGGGCAGGAAAGAATTTCTAAAACATTCCAGAATACCCGGTAGTTCCACTCTTGAGTATGGTAGTCCCCTATTTTCTGCAAGGGATGGACTCTAAGACCCCCAGTGGATACCTGAAACCCAGATAGGACCAAACTCTATGTCTATGTTTTTTTCTTATATATACATACCTATGATAAAATTTAGTTTACAGATTAGACACAGAAAGAGATTTAAAACAATAATAAACATAATATGGAACAATTATAACAATATACTGTAATCATAAAAGTTATGTGAATATGATCTTTCTCTCAGAATACCTTATTGTACTGTTCTCAACTATTTATGAACTGTGGTGACCACAGGTAACTGAAACCATGGAAAGCAAAGCTGTGGATAAGGGGGAACTACTATATATATGCATATACCCAAGAAACATGAACACAGGGAGTCATGTACTGGTCTGTAGCTGTATAATTCATTGCACCATGAGTTATAGTAGCCAGAAGTTGGGAAACAAATGCTGTCTCTTGTGAAATAGATGAATAAAATGTGATATAGTAACATAGTAGAGTACTCTCTAGCAGTTAAGTGACAAATTAAGTCTATATATTAACAGAAATATTTAAAAAAATTAGAGTGAAGGAAAATGATGAACATATTGTAGTGAAGCTTCTGTGAATTTGAATAAAATCAACACTAACCAGCCCTAGTACTAAGAATTGGTTATGGATAAATTACGTAAAACTAAAGAATGGATTGAAAGGATATGTATGTACTCAATTCCCAAAAGTGGAGCGGTTACCTCTAGGAAGAAAGGAGGTGGAAGGGAAATGTTACCAAGCATGGTAGTTAAAGGATACTTCAATTTTGTATCTATTTCTTATTAAAAAGAAATAAACATTCTAAGTAAACATAACGAAATATTAATTCTGGGTGGTGGTAATATTTGTGTTCATTCTATCATTCGTGCTATTTATTTCCTTAAACTTCTGAAAATTAAAAAGTCCAGATAAGAGTGAGGAAGCTGTACATGAAATATAATGGACTTACATTCCTAGTCAGATACTAATATTCTATAGAAGATATTTCTAAAATCATATATTTAAAATATGAAATAATTTTTAATTGGGGTGGCAACTTGATTGCAATTAAACCAACTCATGTGTCACAAGAGTAAATTTTACATAATCTGTACGTAGTTCTAATCTGTATATAGTCTTGAAGGTTATGATTTGCCACAGGTTGGTTGGATCACATACATTTAAGGATCATATTATTAAATAATATATGCACAGACATGGACAGAATTAGTTTTTACTAAAACATTTATCAGAAATTTTAATACTCTGCATAACCAGTATTAGCATTAGAAATTAGCCACTTTTAAAATGAGAAAACTGTGTCACTCTTAAAAATTTTTTATAAGCCGTTGAGTAAGACATTAACTCCTGAATTTCATCTTCACTTTTAACCTGCAGACTAAATTTCTTTCTCAATTGTGTCAGACACACTCAAGTCAATCGCAACCCCCTTGTTACCTTGGGAAGACAGTGCTGAAAAAGGAGATCTTCCACCTGAACAGTGTTCTTTTATTTGAAGCAAATCTTTTTGAGAATTTCTGTTTACTTGATTTCTTTCCACAATAAATTGACAGAGAAAGCTACTAATGATTTTTTTTTTTTTTTTTTTTTGAGACGGAGTTTTGTTCATGTTGCCCAGGCTGCAGTGCAATGGCACGATCTTGGCTCACTGCAACCTCCGCCTCCCAGGTTCAAGTGATTCTCCTGCCTCAGCCTCCTGAGTAGCTGGGATTACAGGCATGTGCCACAACGCCAGGTTAATTTTGTACTTTTAGTAGAGACAGAGTTTCACCACGTTGGCCAGGCTGGTCTCGAATTCCCGACCTCAGATGATCCACCTGCTTCGGCCTCCCAGAGTACTGGGATTACAGGCGTGAGCCACCACGCCCAGCTAATTTTGTATTTTTAGTAGAGATGGGGTTTCTCTATGTTGGTCAGGCTGGTCTTGAACTCCCGACCTCAGGGGATCTGCCCGCCTTGGCCTCCCAAAGTGCTGGGATTACAGGCGTGAGCCACTGTGCCTGGCCTGATATTTTTGAATGATTATGAAAATGGGTATACAGCATTAAAACCGTAGACTGATTTTAAATATATTAATTTCTTTTAAACTCAATATAATGTTAATATTACTATAGCATTATAATAAGCATTTCTTATTAGCATTCTGAAGGTTGGTCTTGAGATAAGATTAAAAATGATAGTTGTTGATTTTCTGAGGTAATATACCCAAATAAAATATATGTATATGTACATGAATCTAAACTGTCTTCTTCCGTTCCTCATTTTGCTTTACTTAAATAATCTTTCATATTTTTTAAGTGTTTTGCCCATGTGCTTGTGTAGCGTTGAAGCCACCAGAATAACTAGGACTCAAATTCAGACCAAACCAGGGCTATCTTTGTGCCATAAGTTAGCCATGGTCCTGGACCCAGCAAAAAGAATGATTACGATGGTCAGAGTAAGATGAGCAACTGCAACATCATATTCTCTAATATTATATACTGTAAATTTATTCAGCTGCCCCTTGTTTACTCACAGTTTGCTTGTTTGCCACCATAAGAAATGCTACAATAAAAATTCATGTAATCACCCCTTCAATTTCAGTTGTTTTTATTTCTGTGGGTCAGATTACAGGGAAGGGATTGGTAGATCAAAGGATAGATGTTATTTTAAATTTTTTAATAAATGTCAGAGTCAGGTCCAAAAGAACAACATATCCTCTGGCTCTGCAATAGATCCTATGATGCTACTTAATTGTATGCTTCTTTGATGAGTATAAACCTCATTTGCTCCCAGATTTGCTTCTTTGAGAGTTTTCATATTGTTAGCTCATTTTTCTATAGGATTATTTGTCTTTTTACCCCCCTTTTTCTTTTCTTGAGTTAAGGTCTGGCTCTGTCGCCCAGACTGGAGTATTGTGGCACAATCTTGGCTCACTGCAACCTCCACCTCCCAGGCTCAAGCCATCCTCCCACCTCAGCTTCCCAAGTAGCTGGGACTATAGGCATGCGCCACCATGCCTGGCTGCCTGGCTATTGTTTTCTTTTTTCTTTTTTTTTTTTTTTTGTTGAGACAGAGTGTTGCACTGTTGCCCAGGCTGGAGCGCAGTGGCACGACCTTGGCTCACCGCAACCTCTGCCTCCTGGGTTCAAGCGATTCTGCCTCAGCCTCCCGAGTAACTGGGACTGCAGGCGCGCACCACCATGCCCAACTAATTTTTATATTTTTAGTAGAGACTGGGTTTCACAATGTTGGCCAGGATGGTCTCGATCTCTTGACTTCATGATCCGCCCACCTCGGCCTCCCAAAGTGCTTGGGATTACAGGCGTGAGCCACCAGTGCCCAGCCTGGTTTTCTATTTTTTGTAGACAGGGTTCATGTTGCCCAGGCTGGTCTTGAAATTCTGAGCTCAAGTGATCCACCTACCTTGGCCTCCCAAAGTCCTGGGATTACAGGCGTGAGCCATTGCGCCTGGCCATTTTATATTAGTGTATTTTTAATATCAAAGCTAAATATTTAGACAAATAATTGTCTTCTAATTATAGCCAAGTTGGTCACACACAAAATTTCTTGCATAAATTTATCCTTCATGAATTTTATAGTTAAATGTAGTTAGGCATGAGCAAGGCAGGTGAGGGCTCTCCGCCCACCCACTAGGAATGTCAGGTAATAGTTTGGCAGTTTTGACATTGCCTCTTTAAAAATGATAATTCTGCCGGGTGCAGTGGCTCACACCTGTAATCTCAGCACTTTGGGAGGCCAAGGTGGGCAGATCATTTGAGGTCAGGAGTTCAAGACCATCCTGACCAACATGATGAAACTTTGCCTCTACTGAAAATACAAAAATTAGCCAGGCATGGTGGCATATGCTGTAGTCCCAGCTACTCGGGAGGCTGAGACAGGAGAATCGCTTGAACCCGAGAGGCAGTGAGCTGAGATTGCACCATGGCACTCCAGCCTGGGTGACGGAGTGAGACTCCATCTCAAAAAAAAAAAAAAAAAAAAAAAAGATAATTCCAAGGAGGGACAATCTCCTGATGGTCCACACCTGTTAACATTAAAAGTGTTAATTGATTGCAGGCCCAGGGAGAAGCAGCTTCTTGGCCATGTGTGTGAAGAGACAAAATGGCGACATGACGTTCCAGGGGCACATGCCACCAGATAAAGGAAAAAAGCCTCAGATGGGCATGTATATAACTCCCTAAACATGCTGCGTGTGCTCAGTTCCCAAGGGTAAGGAAAGCACTGTGCATTGGGGAGCCCACCCTAAGGGAAGAATCATGGGAAAGAGGTGAATCTATAAAGTCCTAGGATCAAGGCTAAAGTCTTTTTTTTTTTTTTTTTTTGAGACGAAGCCTTGCTCTGTCACCCAAGATGGAGTGCAGTGGCGTGATCTCGGCTCACTGCAACCTCCACCTCCCAGGTTCAAGCGATTATCCTGCCTCAGCCTCCCAAGTAGCTGGGATTACAGGTGTGCACCACCACGTCCAGCTAATTTTTGTATTTTTAGTAGAGACGGGGTTTCACCATGTTGGCCAGGATGGTCTCAATCTCCTGACCTCATGACCCACCCTTCTCGGCCTCCCAAAGTGCTGGGATTACAGGCGTGAGCCACTGCACCCGGCCAGAGACTCTTTTTTTTTTGGTCTTTTCTCTCTTGGACCTTCAGGCATCTGCTTGGCTCTCTTCCAAGTGAATTTTCCTTTCTTTACTGTTCTAAAGCCTTTTAAAATTAACTTCCACTCGTGCTCTGAAACTTGCCTTGGTCTCTTTCTCTGCTTCCCCTCAGTTGAATTCTTTCTTCTGAGAAGGCACGGGCTGAAGTTGCTGTGGTCTCCTATGAATACTGGTAATGGGGTAATTCAGATCTCTGTCTCCACTAACTTTATCACAACTTATTCAGACCTTTGACAACATGCTTTGACTTTCCACTTTGTCATATGCTTTAAAAAAAAAAAATCACTTTAGGACCAATATTTATCACATAAAATTCTTTCTCATACAAAGTTATTCTCTTTTGCTTTTAACTTGCCTTACCAAAAATGTATCTTCATATTAATAACTTTCTTTACATCTCTCTGTCTTATTGGTTCTTTTCCTTTTTTTTTTTTTTTTTTTTTTTGAGATGGAGTCTCACTCTGTCTGCCAGGCTGGAGTGCAGTGGTGCCATCGTGGCTCACTTCAACCTCTGCCTCCCAGGTTCAAGCAGTTCTCTGCCTCAGCCTCCCGAGTAGCTGGGATTACAGGCCCCTGCCACCATACCCAGCTAATTTTTGTATTTTTAGTAGAGACGGGGTTTCACCATGTTAGCAAGGCTGGTCTTGAACTCTTGACCTCATGATCCACCCGGCTTGGCCTCCCAAAGTGCTGGGATTACAGGCGTGAGCCACCACACCTGGCCTATTTACAGTTTTTATAGGATTTAAAATGCCAAGAACAAACATTTGTGTTCAACAATCCATATTTTGGTTTTTTAATCTTATTTGGTACCAACCAAGACATTTAGTAAATATCTATTAATTAACATAATGGTAAGATGTTAAATTACATGAAAAGTCTTTTTATGTCTACCCCATTTACATTTACCTAATTGATTTTTTTTTTTTTTTTTTTTGAGACGGAGTCTCGATCTCTTGCCCAGGCTGAGTGCAGTGAGTGGCACGATCTCGGCTCACTGCAAGCTCCGCCTCCCAGGTTCACGCCATTCTCCTGCCTCAGCCTCCCGAGTAGCTGGGACTACAGGTGCCTGCCACCACGCCTGGCTAATTTTTTGTATTTTCTAGTAGAGACAGGGTTTCACCGTGTTAGCCAGGATGGTCTCGATCTCCTGACCTTGTGATCCGCCCGCCTCGGCCTCCCAAAGTGCTGGGATTACAGGTGTGAGCCACCGCACCTGGCCCTAATTGATTTATTTTTAACAATTGTACTGAAATTCTGAAAACTGAGATATTAGACAAAGTCACTATTTGAAGTTATTCATGTATCTGATGTGTGATCAATATCCAGAATATATAGAAAATTCCTAATACTCAACAAGAAAGCAAACAACCAGATCAAAAGGGTAAATGACTTAAATAGCCATTTATGCAAAGAAGTTTTTGTTTGTTTGTTTTTTGTTTTGAGACAGAGTCTGGTTCTGTCGCCCAGGCTGCAGTGCAGCAGCATAATCTAGGCTCACTGCAACCTCTGCTTCCTGGGTTCAAGCAGTTCTCTGCCTCAGCCTCCCGAGTAGCTGGGATTACAGGCGCACACCACCATGCCTGGCTAATTTTTGTATTTTTAGTAGAGGTGAGAATTCGCCATGTTGGCCAGCCTGGTCTCGAACTCCTGACCTCAGGTGATCTGCCCGCCTCAGCCTCCCAAAGTGTTGGGATTACAGGCGTGAGCCACTGCACCCGGCCCAAGATTTTTTCATGTGCCAGTGCTTTGCAAACCAAAACTAAAATTTGATTACCAACTCATCCATTAGGATAGCTATTAAACAAAATACAGAAAGTAACAAGTGTTTACAAGGATAAAAAGAAATGGGAACCTGGCCTGGCAGGTGGCTCATGCCTATACTCCTAACACTTTGGAAGGCCAAGACAGGCAGATTGCCTGAGCTCAGGAGTTCGAGACCTGCCTGGGCAACATGCTGAAATCCCATCTCTACAAAATACAAAAAAATTAGCCACTGCACTCCAGTCTGGACGACAGAGCAAGACTCCGTTTCCAAAAAAAAAAAAAAAAAAGAAATGGGAACTCTTATGCCCTATTGATGAGGGTGTACAATGGTGCAGCCACTGTGGAAAAAATTAGAGTAGTTCCTCAAAAAATTAAACAGCACTTTGGAAGGCTGAGGCGAGAGGATCTCTTTTTTTTTTTTTTTTTTTTTTTTTTTTTTTGAGATGCAGTCTGGCTGTGTCACCCAGGCTGGAGTACAGTGGCGCGATCTCGGCTCACTGCAAGCTCCGCCTCCCAGGTTCACGCCATTCTCCTGCCTCAGCCTCCCAAGTAGCTGGGACTACAGGCACCCGCCACCACGCCCGGCTAATTTTTTTGTATTTTTAAGTAGAGATGGGGTTTCACCGTGTTAGCCAGGATGGTCTCAATCTCCTGACCTTGTGATCTGCCCACCTTGGCCTCCCAATGTGCTGGGATTACAGGCGTGAGCCACCGCGCCCAGCCGCTTACGAGGGGATCTCTTGAGCCCAGGAGTTCGAGATCAGCCTGGGCAACCTCTACAAAAATATAAAAATTAGCTGGCTGTGGTGGCATGCACCTGTACTTTAACTTTTTTTTTTTTTTTTTTTTTGAGACGGAGTTTTGCTCTTGTTGCCCAGGCTGGAGTGCAGTGGCATGATTCTCTTGCCTCAGCCTCTGGAGTAGCTGGGATTACAGGCATACACCACCACGCTTGGATAATTTTGTATTTTTAGTAGAGACAGCACTTCTCCATGTTGGTCAGGCTGTCTCGAACTCCCGACCTCAGGTGATCCACCTGCCTTGGCCTCCCAAAGTGCTGGGATTACAGGCGTGAGCCACCGCGCCTGGCCAGACTTTTTGAGTCTTGCTCTGTTGCCCAGGCTGGAGTGCAGTGGTGAGATCTCAGCTCACTGCAACCTCCACCTCCCGGGTTCAAGCGATTCTCCTGCCTCAGCCTCCTAAGTAGCTGGGATTACAGGCACCTGCCACCACACCCAGCTAATTTTTGTATTTTTGGTAGATACAGGGTTTCACCATGTTGGCCAGGTTGGTCTTGAACTCCTGACCTCAAGTGATCCGCCCACCTCAGCCTCCCAAAGTGCTGGGATTACAGGCGTCAGCCACCGCTCCCTGAATTCTTGATAATGTCATGATAATGTTAGCAGTGGCACAGATCCAAGTTATCCCAAGTTTCCAGCAGCATATTCATATCAGTTCACAGCAACTTCAGCCCTTGCCTCCTCAGAAGGCTGCTCAGGAGGTTGAGGTGGGAGGATTGCTTGAACCCTAGAGGTTGAGGCTGCAGTGAGCTGTGGTCTCACCACTGCCCTCCTGTCTGGGCAACAGAGAGAGACCCTGTCTCCAAAAGAAAAGAGACAAACATTAAACCTACAACTACCATATGATTCAACAATTCCATTTCTGAGTATATAGTTAAAAGAATTGAAAGAAAGGACTCAAATGCTCATGTTTATAGCAGTGTTATTCATAATACCGAAAACATGGAGGCCACCCCAGTGTCTATAGGTAGATGAATGGGTAAGCAAAATGTGGTATATACATACAGTGGAATAGTATTAGGCCTTCAAAATGAAGGACATTCTGTAATAGGCTACAATGTGGATGAACTTTGAGCACATAATGCTAAGTGAAATATTCCAGACACAAAAAGACAAATACTATATGATTCCACTTATACAAGGTACTTAAAGTAGTCAAAAATCATAGAGACAGTAGAATTACGGTTTTTAGCAGAAAAGAAGAATGGGGAGTTAATCGTTTAATGGGTATAGGT
The DNA here is from genome assembly GCF_028885625.2 of Pongo pygmaeus. Classification (NCBI taxonomy): domain Eukaryota; kingdom Metazoa; phylum Chordata; class Mammalia; order Primates; family Hominidae; genus Pongo; species Pongo pygmaeus. The sequence continues at coordinate 41,897,124 of NC_072393.2, read as the reverse complement.
TTTCATTATGACAGGATGAAAAGAATTATAAAGATGGGTGGTGGTGATGGTTGCACAACATTATGAATGTATTTAATACCACTGAACAGTACACTTTAAAATGTCTAAGATGGGGGCCGGGCGTTGTGGCTCACGCCTGTATTCCCAACAGTTTGGGAGGCTGAGGCGACCTGATCACGAGGTCAGGAGTGCGAGACCAGCCTGGCCAACGTAGTGAAACCCTGTCTCTACTAAAAATACAAAAAAAAAAGTAGCCGGGCGTGGTGGTGGGTGCCTGTAATCCTAGCTACTTGAGAGGCTGAAGCAGAAGAATTGCTTGAACCCAGGAGGTGGGGGTTGCAACGAGCCAAAATTGCGCCACTGCACTCCAGCCTGGGCAACAGTGCAAGACTCCATCTCAAAAAAGAAAAAAAGGGCCGGCCATGGTGGCTCACGCCTGTAATCCCAGCACTTTGGAAGGCCAAGGCGGGCAGATCACTGACGAAGTCCAAGACCAGTCTGGCCAACATGGTGAAACCCTGTCTCTACTAAAAATACAAAAATTAGCTGGGCATGGTGGCACATGCCTATAATCCAGCTACTTGGGAAGCTGAGGCAGGAGATTCGCTTGAACCCGCAAGGTGGAGGTTGCAGTGAGCAGAGATCGCACCACTGCATTCCAGCCTGGATGACAGAATGAGACTCCATCTCAAAAAAAACCAAAAAAACAAAAACGAACTTACAGGTAAAAAATAAGTACATTGTGAAATTCACAACACTCTAATACTGTAATGGTGAGGTGTAAATCAATTCTCTCTCTAGTTTGAAGATTAAAAGACAAAACTGGGGGCCAGGTGCGGTGGCTCACGCCTATAATCCCAGCACTTGGGAGGCCCAGGCAGGGGGATCACGAGGTCAGGAGTTCAAGACCAGCCTGCCCAGCATGGTGAAACCCCATCTCTACTAAAACTACAAAAAATTAGTTGGGCATAATGGCATGCACCTGTAGTCCCAGCTACTTGGGAGGCTGAGGCAGGAGAATTGCTTGAACCTGGAAGGTGGAGACTGCAGTGAGCCGAGATCACGCCACTGCACTCCAGCCTGGGCAACAGAGCAGGACTCTGACTTAAAAAAAAAAAAAAAAAGACAAAACTACTACAAAACACCCATAGGTACAACAATTTGTTAATTGATACAAATTATATGTAAATTGTGATATCAAACGTAAAACTTTTCTTTCCCCAAGATGGCAGATTAGAGCATGCCTCAGCCACTTGGGAATAGCATGATAGTGCATAAAGATAAACTCCGTGTACTTTATTTCAAGAAGAAAAATGGAAATCCACTGGAATCATGAACGATAACCCAGAACCTGGGGAAGGGAGTGGGAGCAATCAGCCCCTGCGGCAGTGTCCAGCTGATAAAAGTGAGTGAAACCCAAGCACATGAAAGAGAGCCTCCCTCTGTGACTCAACTTTCCACTGGGAATCAAAGCGACCCAGTTTAAGCGAGAGCACTTTGTTTCTCTCAAGGCCTGGGGCTAACTTGAGGAGAGGTTTGGAGGTGCTGAGAAGAAAACACACTTGGAAAAGCTGATTCAATCATTCCACAATGTACACGTGTCATTGTGTACACATCACGATGTATACAATGTATACATCAAATTGTACCCCATAATACATGCAATTATTACTTCTTAATAAAAAATAAAATGAAAATATAAAAAATATATATAGTAGATCCTGGAAATGTAATATAAGGAATAATTAATAATAAATGTTTGGGGCCAGGCGCGGCGGCTCAAAGCCTGTAATCCCAGCGCTTTGGGAGGCTGAGGTGGGCAGATAACCAGGTCAGGAGTTCGAGATTAGCATGACCAACAGGGTGAAACGCCGTCTCTACTAAAAATGCAAAAATTAACCAGGCATGGTGGTACATGCCTGTAATCCCAGTTAGTCAGGAGGCTGAGGCAGGAGAATCACTTGAACCCAGGAGGCAGAGGTTGCAGTGAGCCGAGAGTCCGTCTCAAAAAAATAAGAAATAGCCGGGCGCGGTGGCTTATGCCTGTAATCCCAGCACTTTAGGAGGCCGAGGCAGGCAGATCACAAGGTCAGGAGTTTGAGATCAGCCTGGCCAATATGGTGAAACCCCATCTCTACTAAAAGTATAAAAATTAGCTGGGCATGGTGGCGGGCACCTGTAGTCCCAGCTACTCTGGAGGCTGAGGCAGGAGAATCACTTGAACCCAGGAGGCAGAGGATGCAGTAAGCTGAGATTGTGCCAGTGCACTCTAGCCTGGGCAACAGAGCGAGACTCTGTCTCAAAAAAGAAAAAAAAAAAAAAAGAAAAGAAAAATAAAAAATAAATTAAAAAAATAAATGTTTAGACCAGGCTTGGTGGCTCATACCTGTAATCTTAGCACTTTGGGAGGCCAAGGAGAGTGGATCACCTGAGGTCAGGTGTTCAAGACCAGCCTGGCCAACATGGTGAAACCCTGTCTCTACCAAAAATACAAAAATTAGCTGGGCGTGGTGGCAGGTGCCTGTAATCCCAGCTACTTGGGAGGCTAAGGCAGGACAATTGCTTGAACCCAGGAGGCGGAGGTTGCAGTGAGCCAAAATTGCGCCACTGCAATCCAGCCTGGGCAACAACTGCAAGACTCCATCTGAAAAAAAAAAAAGATAATAATAATAATCCAAATTCAGTGTGTCATTTTAAGGTGGCTTGGGAGCAGCCCGAGGAGTGAGGGACTGAACCAGGAGCCATGCTGCGCTGAACTGAGGCAGCACAGCCTCCGGGAGGGGTGGGAGAGGCGAGAGCCTTTCCGCTGTGGACGCTGACTGCCCAGGACGAGGGTTTCATCACTTTAAGTGTTTTTGAACCAACGAAGCTTCATTCCCTTAAAAAGATGGACAGCTAGTGGCTCACACCTGTAATCCCAGCACTTTGGGAGGCCAAGGCAGGTGGATCACAAGTTCAGAAAATCGGGACCATCCTGTCCAACATGGTGAAACCCCATCTCTACTAAAATACAAAAATTAGCCAGGTGTGGTGGTGCGCACCTGTAATCCCAGCTCCTCGGGAGGCTGAGGCAGGACAATCACTTGAACCCGGGAGGTGGAGATTGCAGTGAGCTGAGATTGTGCCACTGCACTCCAGCCTGGTGACAAAAAGAAAGAAAGAAAGAAAGAAAAAAGATGGACAGCCCATCCTGTGAACTATAGTGTTTGTGGACAGATATATATTGGGTTCATAGTGGCGTCTTGCACACACACTCCTGCGAGTTTCCGTAAGTTTTTAGAGGACTGCTTTGCCTTTTGTTTTGTTGTTGTTGTTTGTTTTGGTTTGGTTTTTGGAGACAGAGTCTCACTCTGTCACTCAGGCTGGAGTGCAGTGGCATGATCTCAGCTCACGGCAAACTCTGACTCCCAGGTTCAAGCAATTCTCCTGCCTCAGCCTCCGGAGTAGCTGGGATTACAGGAGCGCGCCACCATGCCCAGCTAATTTTTATATTTTTAGTAAAGATAGTGTTTCCTCATGTTGGCCAGGCTGGTCTCAAACTCCTGACCTCAAGTGATCTGCCTGCCTCGGCCTCCCAAGTGCTGGGATTACAGGCATGAGCCACCATGCCGGGCCTGCTTTGCCTTTTGATCTGAGAGTTGCAAAGTTCCATAAAGAATGGCCCTGGTGGATAAGCACAAAATCACGAGACAGCGATTGGACAGAATTTGTGAAGCTATCCACCCCCAGATCACGAACAGCCCCCTGCACCCCCTCCCGCTGCTGGCGCTGCTGGATGGCTGCGACCGCACCGTGGAAGATGCCGGTCCTGAAGGAGCTGGCCACTGTGGCCTTCTGTGACGCACAGTCCACGCAGGAGATCCACGAGAAGATTCTAAACAAGGGAAGAGCTGGAGAAGTTCAATGCCCTGAGAGTGAACGTGTGGATAGGCAAGTGGCTATGACAACGTGGACATCAAGGCTGCCAGGGAGCTCCGGATTACTATGTGCAACACCCCCTCCGCAGCCGTGGAAGAGGCAGCCGACTCCACTGTCTGCCACATCCTCAATCTGTGCCGGAGGAACACGTGGCTGTACCAGGCACTGTGGGAAGGCATGTGGGTTCAGAGCGTGGAGCAGATCCTCGAGGTGGCCTCGGGAGTGGCCCTCATTCGTGGGAGACGCTAGGCCTCATGGGCTTCGGTTGCACGGGGCAAGCGTTTGCAGTTCGAGCCAAGGCCTTTGGATTCAGTGTCGTATTTTATCACCCCTACTTGTAGGATGGGATAGAGCGGTCCCAGGGCGTGCAGAGGGGACCCTGATACACCCTGCAGGGTTTGCTGTATCAGAGTGACTGCGTCTCCTTGCACTGCAATCTCAGTGAACATAACCACCACCTCGTCAAAGACTTTACTATAAAGCAGATGAGACAGGGAGCATTCCTTGTGAACGCAGCCCGTGGTGGCCTGGTGGACAAGAAAGCCTTAGCACAGGCCCTCAAGGAGGACAGGATACAAGGGGCAGCCCTTGGCTTGCACGAATCGGAGCCCTTTAGCTTTGCTCAGGCTCCATTGAAAGATGCGCCAAATCTCATCTTCATTCCTCGCACTGCCTGGGACAGCAAGCGGGCATCACTGGAGATGAAGGAGGCAGCTGCCACCGGGATCCGCCGAGCCATCACAGGTCGCGTCCCAGAAAGCTTAAGAAACTGTGTGAACAAGGAATTATTTGTCACATCAGCGCCTTGGTTAGCAATAGACCAGCAAGCAATTCATCCTGAGCTCAACGGTGCAACATACAGATATCTGCCAGGCATCGTGGGCGTGGCTCCAGGAGGACTTCCTGCAGCCGTGGAAGGAATCATCCCTGGAGGTGTCCCAATGACTTACAACCTCCTTCCCAAGCTCCCCCTCCCAACCAGCCCACATCCTTCCCAAGCTCCCCCTCCCAACCAGCCCACAAAACATGGGGACAATCGAGAGCACCCTAATAAGCAATAGCAGAGAATGCCCAAAGGTAATCATTCAGATACACTTGGGACCATGAGCCAGTGAAAAATAGATGAACTAAGAGAAAAAAATTATGTTCTTTTTAACTGATTCTGGACATAGGCATCATTGATAGTGCTATGCTAAAACTACAAGAGCTAGACAACTGAAGATGTCGTCTGCTTATGGAAGTGCTGAAAGACTAGGATGTGATTTACTAACAACCGACTTCCGTTATTGTGTGTTAAGTTTTTCATCTGTGCATCAAATCCCAAATAATAAATGGAGCTTTTTTCTTTATCGGTCCCTTGGGCACAGGAGGTCCTGAACACCCTTCTCTAGAATGCTGCATTGAGAGTTCAAACATCAGGCCATGCGCAGTGGCTCACGCCTGTAATCCCAGCACTTGGGAGCCCGAGGCGGGTGGATCACCTGAGGTAAGGAGTTCAAGACTAGCCTGGCCCACATGGTGAAACCCCATCTCTACTAAAAATACAAAAATTAGCTGGGTGTGGTGGTGAGCGCCTGTAATCCCAGCTACTCTGGAGGCTGAGGCAGGAGAATTGTTTGAACCCAGGAGGTGGAGGTTGCAGTAAGCCAAGATCGTGCCACTGCACTCTAGCCTGGGTGAAAGAGCAAGACTGTCTCAAGGAAAAAAAAAAAAGGGTTCAAACATCAGATTAAAAAATATTAAGAGGAAACCTTCATCCTATGACTCTAGTCCCATGACTCTAGTCCCGTGGCTCTAGTCCCTTCGTTCTACAGGGGCTGTTTACTTCTTTTTGCTAGTAGCAAGATCGTATTACTACAAAATGGGGAGAAACTCTTTGCCTGTGGTAGGTACCGGCACACATAGGACGGAAGACAGTACAGGCTCCTGTGAGACACCTCTCTCCTCTCACATCTGTTTTTCTTTGTTTTGTTTTGTTTTGTTTTGAGATGGAGTCTTGCTCTGTCACCCAGGCTGGAGTGCAATGGCGAGATCTGGACTCACTGAAATCTCTGCCTCCCAGGTTCAAGCAATTCTCCTGCCTCAGCCTCCCGAGTACCTAGGATTACAAGTGTACACCACCACGCCCAGCTAATTTTTGTATTTTTAGTAGAGACTGGGTTCCACCATGTTGGCCAGACTGGTCTCGAACTCCTGACCTCAGGTGATTCGCCCGCCTCGGCCTTCCAAAGTGCTGAGATTACAGGTGTGAGCCATTGCGCCCGGCCCCTTGCTCACATCTGAATTGCATACTGAGTGGGCAAGATGGTTATAAGTTCAGTAAAACCCTCTGATGATGCAAAAAAAAAAGTATTACGTTTCACAAGCTGTTTGTACTCAAATACATTTTCTCAATTTCAGATCCTTTCCTATTTTATTGAGTGGAAAGTCTTGAACTAAAAGTGTTCAGGAAGAATAATGTTGCATTTCCTTATGTCTCCCCAAACACTTTTTTTTTTTTTTTGAGACGGAGTCTCGCTCTGTTGCCCAGGCTGGAGTGCAGTGGCGCGATCTCAGCTCACTGCAGGCTCCACCTCCCAGGTTCACGCCATTCTCCTGCCTCAGCCTCCCGAGTAGCTGGGACTACAGGTGCCCGCCACCACGCCCGGCTAATTTTTTGTGTTTTTAGTAGAGACAGGGTTTCACTGTGTTAGCCAGGATGGTCCTGATCTTCTGATCTCATGATCCGCCCGCCTCGGCCTCCCAAAGTGCTGGGATTACAGGCGTGAGCCACCATGCCCAGCTGTCCCAAAACACTTTTAATGGTAACTTGTCATATTGTCTATGAAGAAACCGTTTTTTTTAAGACATTAACAAAGTCTTCTTTTCTTCATGTGATATTTTATACAAGAACACTTCAGATGTATTAGATTTGACTGACTTTTAACAAATCCTATTAGATTTTTATCAACTAGTTACATGTTCTATTCATAGACTTTTGTGAATCATTGCCTTTTTGTTTAAAAAGATGGCCTATTTTCCAGGCACGGTGGCTCATGCCTATAATCCCAGCACTTTCAGAGACCGAGGTGGATAGATCACCTGAGATCGGGAGTTCGAGACCAGCCTGACCAACATGGAGAAATCCCGTCTCTACTAGAAACACAAAATTAGCCAGGCGTAGTAGTGCATGCCTGTAATCCCAGCTACTTGGGAGGCTGAGGCAGGAGAATCGCGTGAACCCAGGAGATGGAAGTTGTGGTGAGACGAGATCGCGCCATTGCACTCCAGCCTGGGCAACAAGAGTGAAACTCCAACTCAAAAAAAAAAAAAAAGATGGCCTATTTCGAGCCTTTGCATAGGTACATTCCCGTTTTTGTGACAAAAGAAAAACTTTAAAATTGCCCCAAACAGAAAAATAATGGCTATATGTTTTATTTTATTTTAACTTTTTTTTTGAGATGGAGTCTTTGCTGTGTCACCCAGGCTTGAATGCAGTGGCGTGATCTCGGCTGACTGCAACCTCCGCCTCCCAAGTTCAAGCAGTTCTCCTGCCTTGGCCTCCCGAGTAGCTGGTATCACAGGTGTGCACCACCATGCCTAGCTAATTTTTGTATTTTTAGTAGAGACAGGGTTTCACCATGTTGCCCAGGCTGGTCTCAAACTCCTAACCTCAGGTGATCCGCCCACCTCAGCCTCACAAAGTGCTGGGATTACAGGCGTGAGCCACCGCGCCTGGCCCAGTTAATAGTTTCAACTATGTAAATCATTACACTGATTCCTACTCATCATTCTCATTGCCAGCATTCCTGAACTTAAATTGGCTCTGGAAATTCTCCAACCATAGTGAATCATATTTTCTATGACCCCATAAAGATTGGGCATTGTTGTGATATTTTAGAATATGAACCCGTGGTTGGGAAAGGCAGTATCATATATGCAGTCTTTCTACCTCTATGTAGCCACATAAGAATGACATCTGACTTGCAACATTTCCTTACCAAGAGATATGGATCCCACATGGGCTGTGCAATGTATTTGTGTTTTAAGCTAAGCAATATTACAGAAGAGTCAAAAAGTTTTTAAAAATTTGAACATTTATAAAGTAAAAAAGTTACAGCAAACAAGGGTTAATTTATTATGGAAGAAAAACTTTAAATACATGTAGTGTAGCCTAAGTGTACAGTGTTTATAAAGTCTAGAGTGTTGTACTGTAATGCCCTAGCCTTCACATTCACTCACCTCTCATCGACTCTCCAGAGCAACTTCCAGTCCTGCAGCCTCCATTCTTGGTAAGTACCCTATACAGGTGTACCATTTTTTACTTTTTATGCTGTTTTGTTTTACTGTACCTTTTGTGTGTTTAGATATGTTTAGATACATAAATACTTACCATTGTGTTCTGTGGGCGGCAAGCCACCCAGGTGCCGAGGCAAGAGACCAAGGGCATGAGCTGTTTCAGTATAATAAAATATATAAAATATCAAGAGTTATACTACATATAGATCACAGATATGATTATACATAGGTATCACTAATCATTAGTTTGTAGTAATTACTCTTTATTCAAATATTATAATAATCCTCACTCTACAATCATAACCTAGGAAAAACCAGGCCATACAGAGGTACGAGCTGAAGGGACATGGTGAGAAGTGACCAGAAGACAAGTGTGTGAGCCTCTGTTATGCCCGGACAGGGCCACCAGAGGACTCCTTGGTCTAGCAGAACGCCAGCATCTGGGAAGACGCCTGTTACCAAGCGGACTGTGGTCTAGCAGTAGCTTCAGTGCCAAGGAAAAGCACCTGCTACTTAGCAGACCGGCAAAGGGAGTCTCCCTTTCCCCTCGGGAGTTTAGAGAAGACTCTACTCCACCATGTCTTGTGGAGGGCCTGACATGAGTCAGGCCCGCCCGTAGTTATCTGGAGGCCTAACCGTCTCCCTGTGATGCTGTGCTTCAGCAGTCACACTACTGGTCCGCTTTCATGTTCCATCCTGTACACCTGGCTCTGCCTTCTAGATAGCAGTAACAAAATTACTGAAAGTACTAAAGTGTCCGATATGCAGAAATAATGCGTAAGCTGTCTTCTCTCTCTCCGCCTCAGCTGCCAAACAGGGAAGGGCCCCCTGTCCAGTGGACACGTGACCCACGTGACCTTACCTATCACTGGAGATGGCTCACACTCCTTACCCTGCCCCCTTGTCTTGTATCCAATAAATAACAGCGCAGCCTGGCATTCGAGGCCACTATCAGTCTCTGCGTCTTGGTGGTAGTGGTCCCCCGGGGGCCCAGCTGTCTTTTCTTTTATCTGTCTTGTGTCTTTATTTCTACCACCTCTAGTCTCTGCACACGGGGAGAAAAACCCACAGACGTTGTGGGGCTGGTCCCTACAGTGTTCCAACTGTATTCAGTACAGTAACATGCTGTATAGCTTTGTAGTTTAGGAGCAACAGGTTATACCATATAGCCTAAGTGTTCAGTCAGCTATACCGTCTAGGTTTGTGTCAGTACACTCTATAATGATGAAATTATTACACAGTAATGAAATTGCCCAACAACGCATTTCTCAGAATGTATCCTTCTTTTTTTTTGAGACCGAGTCTCACTCTGTCGCCCAGGCTGGAGTGCAGTGGCGCAATCTTGGCTCACTGCAACCTCGGCCTCCTGGGTTCAAGCGATTCTCCTGCCTCAGCCTCCCGAGTAGCTGGGACTACAGGCGCGCATCACCACGCCCGGCTAATTTTTCCAGTTTTAGTATAGACGGGGTTTACACCGTGTTGCCCAGGCTGGTCCTGAACCCCTCAGCCTCCTAAAGTGCTGGGATTTCAGGCGTGAACCACTGCACCCGGCCAGAATATATCCTTATTATTAAACTATGCTTGACTGTGTATACAATACCTTTACAGGTCAAAAGCAGTCAAATACTGGCCATGAGATACACTTAGTCCAAGTACATAAATAACTGCAGAAGGAGAAAGTGAAACTCCTCTTACTTCCTGTCCCACTCATTTATCACAAAGCACACAGAAGTCAGAATAACACCTGCCCTTTGCAATTCTCTTTCTGCCTCTCCAAACCCGTCCCACGTTTGGCGATTCCTTTCCCTTCGACCTCCCCGCATCAGGTCGCAGGTTCCTGGTCTACACCCCTTCTGCGTCCCCAACCAGTTTTGAGTCTCACAACCTCTGGTCCCATAACCCCTCTGCACTAAGGAGCACTAAAAATTCACGCCCGAACAAAGAGGCCAAAACAGCAACCCAGGATGTTTGCGCCTGCGCACTCTGGGCGCACAGTACTCAGGCCTGCAGCACAGCGCCGGCTTATCTGTGAGGGCAATTAAGATGACTTTCGGAGGGTCCAACCGCCTTCCCAGCTCCGAACTACATCTCCCAGAAGGCTCAGTGGTGCCATTATCTTTCCATGCAGACTTGTCCTCTTTCTGAGGCTGTCCAGCGCCTGGGGGCAGTAGGACAGGTCCGGGAACTAAGCCCATCTCAAACACGTCGGAGTGGCTTTCTTTGGGGGCCAAGGCCCAAGCCTGAGCCGGGGCTCCATGAGGCCTCTGGGGCGCGAGCGGTTTGACGAGGGGGGCGATCCTTTCCGCGGGGCTGACGCAAGGCGCGGGCAGGAATTTTGACGATCGGCAGCCATCTTCTCCGGCCTTGATACGTCTCTGACTACGCTTCCCGGAGGTCTCCTCGGCAAGACTGTACTTCTCGCGGTAATTCAGCCTCCAAGTCACGCGCTGGCGGGACCCTCAGGGCTTTACCAGCAACTACCCCAGTGCCGGGGAGGGTTCGGCTGCTTCGGAAGCTCGTAAGGCCTGAGGTGAGGAACCCGGGAGAGGGCGGGGCCGGGGGCCGAGCCTCGGCTTTGTGCGGCGGTGGAGGTGAGATTGAAAGTGTGCGCTTGCGTCTGTGTGGAGGTGTGTGGTGAATGATCGCGCGATTGTGACAGGCTGCTCTTGTGATGAGTGTGTTTCCAACGCTCACACCGTGTGCAGCACGGCCTCGGAGACTGTGGCTGCTGGTGTGTGTGAGAGGGAGCGGGACCACGTGCGGCATTGTGTGTGCGGCTGTGGGGAGCTTGTGCCTGGTTGAGTGTTACTGCGTTTGTCCCCGTAGTGGTGTGCGACTATGTGCTGTGTGACTGTGTGCGGCAGAGTTCAGGTGGGGATACCTGCGAGTAACTGCATGTTTCTATCTGTGTGTGTGGCTGTGGTTAATGTGTGATCGTGACTGTGACCCGGTACAAGTGTGCGCCGACTGTGACAATGTGGTTGTGACTGTGACCGTCTCCTCGGTAAGTGTGCACTTGTGCTTATGTGACCGATAGAGGCCCTGCGTGTGCGACCCTGTTGCTTTGGGCGTGGATTGTCTGTAGCTGAATGTCCCCATGGTGGGAGTGTGATCAGTTTTGTGTGGCTGGGTAAGTCACACAGTGTGAGGTTTTATCACTTATGTATACTTCTCTCGGCATTATACTCCAGTTTTTCCCCGTTTTAAAACTTTATATGAATGTTGTCTTATTGTCTTTGGTTTATTTTTACAGTTCTGTGAATCATCCCTATTAGATAAAATCGCGGTTAATTCAATTTCTTTTCTATATTGTATTCTCCCTTCTGAAGTATACGACAATTATGCATCCTTTCTAGTAATGATGCCCTATTAGTTATTTATAGCTTTTTATTTTATAAACAACATAGCCACAAACATTCTTTCACATGGGCTACACATGCTTGAGTTTATTTACCAGCAGAATTGCCAGTTCATATATCTTCCACTTTACTAAACAGTGTCAAAATACATACCCGAGTGGCTGCACAAATTTGTACTTGAACAGCAATGTTTGAAATATTTTACTGCTCCATATCCCTACTAAAGCATAGTTCCAAGAGTTAAAAAAAAATTTTGTAGGCCAGATGTGGGGGCTCGTGCGTGTAATCCCAGCACTTTGCCAGGCCAAGGTGAGAGGATCACTTGAGGCCAGGAGTTGGAGACCAGCCTGGGCAACATAGTGAGACCCTAACTCTACCATAAATACATACATACATAAAAAATTAGCCGGGCATGGTGGCTGGCACCTATAAGTCCTAGCTACTCAGGAGGTTGAGATGAGAGGATCCCTTGAGCCCAGTGCTTTGCAGCTGCAGGAAGCCGTGATCACACCACTGCCCTTCAGTCTGGGCAACAGAGCAGGAGGCTGTCAATAGATACATAGAGCCTATATAAAGTGTGCAAATCTTAAGTGTACAGCTGTGTAACACTCCTAGATCTATACAAAGAACTTTGCCAGGACCTGAGATGCTTCCCTCATACCCCTTCTCAGTAATTTCTCCCTCACACAATCTATTCAGAATTCTATCATTAACTAGTTTTACCCATTCTTTTTTTTTTTTTTTTTTTGAGACAGAGTCTTGCTCTTGTCATCCAGGCTGGAGTGCAGTGATGCAATCTTGGCTCACTGCAACCTCCGCCTCCTGGGTTCAAACGATTCTCCTGCCTCAGCCTCCTGAGTAGCTGGGATTACAGGCACCCACCATCACGCCTGGCTAATTTTTGTATTTTTAGTAGAGACAGGGTTTCCCCATGTTGGCCAAGCTAGTCCTGACCTCAGGTGATCCGCCCACCTTGGCCTCCCAAAGTGCTGGGATTACAGGCATGAGCCAGTGCGTCTGGCTGTCTTACACATTCTTGAACTTCATGTATATATGCAATTATACAGCATGTACTGTTTTATGCCAGGCTTCTTTTGTTATATATTATGTTTGTGAAATTCATTCATGTTGTTCAGTGTAATTGTACTTAGCTCTCACTATACTGGGGATATATTGTAGTATATTAGTCGATTACATTGTTGATGGATATTTGGGTAGCTTCCAATTTGGGGCTGTTACAAATGATGCTGCAGCTGTGAACACTCTACCGTGTTTTTGGTGAACACATGAAGGCTTTTCTCCTGGGTTAATACTTAGGAGTGGCATTGCTAGATCATAGGGTAGGCTAATGTTTAATAGATACTACCAAGCTCTCATGTGGTTGTTCCAGTTTACCCTCCATCCAGCAATCTATGAGAGTTCCAGTTGCTTCATATCCTCTCCGTAATTTGGTACGGTTAGTCTTTTAACTATTTTATTGGTTGTGTGGTGCAGTTTCATCATAGGTTTTTGTTTTGTTTTGTTTTGTCGTTTTGTTTTTTGAGACAGAGTCTCGCTTTGTCATCCAGGCTGGAGTGTAGTGGTGTGATATCAGCTCACTGCAACCTCCGCCTCCCAGGTTCAAGTGATTCTCCTGCCTCAGCCTCCTGAGTACCTGGGATTACAGGTGTGTGCCACCATGCACAGCTAATTTTTGTATTTTTAGTGGAGACAGAGTTTCACCATGTGAAACTCCCGCCCGCCTCAGCCTCCCAAAATCCTGGGATTATAAGTGTGAGCCACTGCACGCAGCCTCATCATAGTTTTAATTTGTATTTCCTTGATGTGAAATAATGTTCAGCACCTTTTTGTATGTTTACTGGCCATTTGTATATCCTCTTTTTTGTGTCCACTTTCCCCTTTGTAAATTTTTTTAAAATGTTCTTTTCTTTCTTTCTTTCTTTTTTTTTTTTTGAGACAGAGTTTCGCTGTTGCTGCCCAGGCTGGAGTGCAATGGCACGATCTCAGCTCACTGCAACCTCCACCTCCTAGGTTCAAGCGATCCTCCTGCCTCAGCCTCCCATGTAGCTGGGATTACAGGCTTGCACCACCACGGCCAGCTAATTTTGTATTTTTAGTAGAGACAGGGTTTCACCATGTTGGTCAGGCTGGTCTCAAACTCCTGACCTCAGGTGATGCAACTGCCTCGTCCTCCCAAAGTGCTGGGATTACAGGTGTGAGCCACTAAGCCTGGCCTAAAATTTTATTTTCATGTTGTGAACATAGTATAAGGAATTTGCAAATACTCTGCAGGTGCCCACAGTACAATGATGAAAACCAGGAAATTTATGCTGACAGAAGACTTTTAATTAAGTTAGAGCCCTTTTTCAAATTTTGCTAAATTTTCTTTACTGTTTCAGGGTCCAATCCAAGGTCCTGCATTGAATTTTATTGTTTCATTAGTCTCCTTCCATCTTTGAGAGTTCTTTAATCCTTTTTATCTTTAGGACTTTGACACTTTTGAAGAGTACTGGCCAGTTATTTTGTAAAATATCTTTTTTTTTTCTTTTCTCTGTCTCTCTCTGTCTTATTCTTTGAGACGGAGTCTCTGTCACCCAGGCTGGAGTGTAATGGCACGATCTTGGCTCACCACAACCTCCGCCTCCTGGATTCCAGCTATTCTCTTGCCTCAGCCTCCCGAGCAACTGGGACTATAGGAGCGCACCACCACGCCCAGCTAATTTTTGTATTTTTAGCAGAGACAGGGTTTCACCATATTGGCCAGCCTGGTCTCGAAATCCTGACCTCGTGATCTACCTGCCTCAGCCTCCCAAAGTGCTGGGATTACAGGTGTGAGCCACCGTGCCTGACCGCTTTTTTTTTTTTTTTTTTTTTTTTTTGAGACGAAGTCTCACTCTTGTCCCCCAGGCTGGAGTGCAATGGTGCGATCTCATCTTACTGCAGCCTCTGCCTCCTGGGTTCAAGCAATTCTCCTGCCTCAGCCTCCCAAGTAGCTGGGATTACACTCATCTGCCACCACCCCCGGCTGATTTTTGTATTTTTAGTAGAGATGGGGTTTCACCATGTTGGCCAGGCTGGTCTCGAACTCCTGACCTCAGGTGATCTGTCCGACCTGACCTCCCAAAGTAGTGGGATTACAGGCATGAGCTACCGCGCCCAGCCCTGGCCACTTTTTTTTTTTTTTTTTTTTTTTTTAACATAGACAAGGTCTTGCTCTGTCATCCAGGCTGGAGTGCAAATGCAGTGGCATGACCATGGCTCACTGCAGCCTCAACCTCCAGGGCTCAAGCAATTCTTCCATCTCAGCCCCTGAGTAGCTGGGACTACAGGTGCACACCACCACTCCTGGCTATTTTCTTTTCTTTTCTTTTTTTTTTTTTTTTTTTTGTAGAGATAGCATCTTGCTATATTGCCCAGGCTGGTCTTGAACTCCTGGTTTCAAGACATCCTCCTGCTTTGGCCTCCCAAAATGCTGGGATTGCCACACCTGGCCTGTAGAATATCGTTCAATTTGCGTTTGCCTGATGTTTCCTTATGGTTAGATTTAGACTGGGCAGTTTTGGCAAGAAGATCACAGAAATGATGGTGAACTCTTCTCAATGTGTCATATCAGGAGATATATATATTAGTATATCTCATTATTAGCAATGTTAACTTTGAAAACTTGGTAACAGTGTTGTTTGCCAGATTTTTCCTGTGTAAAATTACTGTTTTTCCCACTTTATTTAATAAATATCTTGTGGGGAAATAATTTGAAACTATGTAAAAATGACTGGGTGCAGTGGCTCACGCCTGTAATCCCAGCACTTTGGGAGGCCGAGGCGGGCGGATCACAAGGTCAGGAGATCGAGACCATCCTGGCTAACACGGTGAAACCCCGTCTCTACTAAAAATACAAAAAATTAGCTGGGCGTGGTGGCGGGCGCCTGTAGTCCCAGCTACTCAGGAGGCTGAGGCAGGAGAATGGCATGAACCCAGGAGGTGGAGTTTGCAGTGAGCTGAGATCGCGCCACTGCACTCCAGCCTGGGTGACAGGGCAAGACTCCATCTCAAAAAAAAAAAAAGAAACTATGCCAAAATCCTATTTCTCATCATGCTTTCTCACCCATTAGTTTTAACATTCATTGATAATTTTTACCTGTAACAATTATTACTGTGATGTTTGCCTAGTGGTGATTTTCTCCTTCTATCATTTCTTACACTTTGATAATTTAAATTCTACTATAAGGAAGAGCTGTCTCTTCTTCCTCCTGTTAAAAGTGAACTAAATGTGGCCTGAGAAGGACTTTGTACTTCTATATTTGAGTCCTTATGGACAAACTGTAACCTAATAGGTAGACAGAATTGGAAACCTAACTTGTGTGCCTGTAACAGTGTATGTGCCTGTAACAAGCTGAGTCTTGGCTAATCCCAGCAGCAATACTTCAACCACTCATACATTGCTGAGTGTTCAAACCATGTTAAGTAAGGCAAACACTGTCCAGGCACAGTGGCTTGCGCCTGTAATCCCAGCACTTTGGGAAGCCGAGGCAGGCGGATCACCTGAGGTCAGGAGTTGGAGACCAGCCTGACCAACATGGTGAAACCCCATTTCTACTAAAAATACAAAAAATTAGCCAGGTGTGGTGGAGTGCGCCTGTAATCCCAGCTACTCAGGAGGCTGACACAGGAGAATTGCAGTGAGCTGAGATCGCGCCATTGCACTCTAGCTTAGGCAACAAGAGCAAAACTCCGTCTCAAAAAAAAAAAAAAAGGGGGGGGGGCAAACAAGAACTTGTAACCAGTTGAGCTGTTTCTCCACCTCACTTCTGATTTTTGTATGTCACTTCCCTTTTTTTTGTCTATAAATTTGTTCTGACCACGAGGCATCCCTGGAGTGTCTCTGAATCTGCCGTGATTCTGGGGGCTGCCTGATTTGCGAATCGTTCATTGCTCAATGAAACTCCTTTACATTTAATTCAGCTGAAGTTTTTCTTTTGTCCCCATTTGTTTATTCAATTATTTACCTATGGACTCATGGATATTTATTTTATTCTATTCTCTATTATTATTATTTATTTTGCTGTTCAGATTTTCCCATATTTGGCCATCAGAAGCTCCTTAAGTTGGCTCTTGTGTCCTTTCAACGTGTGATCATTTTTTAAAGCTTCCCCCCGACCCTGCTTTCTGGGACATAAGATGTTCCAGGTTCATCTTGTATTTTCCCTCTTCCATCTCTGGGCTCAGCAATTTCTCCAAGCAGCGTTAGTTTCTTTTATTGGAGAATGAATTTATAAACCAAGATCTGGGCACTTGGTGTGCTTATTGCTACTGGTGTGTCTTTGCTCTGGTTCTGGTCAGTGGAGAGAGTGAGAAAATACACAAATGTCTACACACACATTTATGTCTATTTATTTGTTTATATGTATAAAACACACCAGTTTACACTCATATGTTTAATTCTATTCCAGTACCACAGGGTATTTTCTTTTCCCAAGAACTATGAACTATCTGAGATTTTACCCTAGTTGTAAGCTAGTAAGTTAGCTTGTCAGTTTCACAGATATGTTCAGAAGACATTCGACTTTCTGAGTCAGAGACAAAGGATGCTTTGTTGCTCATGGCAATCTTCAGATTGGCACTGATTCAGTCATCCACCCAGGATTATGCAAAATACACAGGTATCTGTGTGTTCCCTTGACCTTAGGAAACCTGAATTTTTTATAATGGATAGTTAGAATGCCTACCTTTTGCTGTAGAAGGAGACCAACTCTGTCTTCCAAGACTGTTCACTGTATAAACAACTTGGTAAAATAGTGCAGAACAAAAACACTTAGTACCTCTGCTTGCAAGATATGCAGAAACATGCAAGACCCATGGAGAATTGTCCCCCATCAAATTTGGCCATTTCCTTGTTACTTCATTTTCCAACAGTGAGAAACCTGCTTCTCAGAATCAATAATTAGCTCTATCCTAGAATACATGCAAATTAGTTCAGAGTTGCCAACCTGGACCTGTGTAAAAAACATTTACTAACTACAGTAGAGAATCTCTGTGTAGCTCTTTTTCTTTAAGCTTATAGTATATAGTAAAAAAAATCTTCCAAAGTTACTCAATTTAGTTCTTTTCTTTGCCACTCTTTTCAGTGTGGTTTTTTTTTTCTTACATTTAAGGATCATTTGTTGCATTTTGGGTTCCCCCACATCCTGGTTGATTGTCGCAGGCTACACTATTTTGAATATGAAAACATTCGCAGGGGACAGTGGCTCACTCCTGTAATCCCAACACTTTGGGAGGCCGCGGCGGGCGGATCACGAGGTCGGGAGATCAAGACCATCCTGGCTAACACGGTGAAACCCCGTCTCTACTAAAAATACAAAAAATTAGCCGGGCGTGGTGGCGGGCGCCTGTAGTCCCAGCTACTCGGGAGGCTGAGGCAGGATAATGGCGTGAACCTGGGAGGCGGAGCTTGCAGTGAGCCGAGATCGCGTCACTGCACTCCAGCCTGGGCGACAGAGCGAGACTCCGTCTCAAAATAAATAAATAAATAAAAATTAACTTAGTTCCCACAGACTCCTTGTATATATTCAACTTCATTTGTTTCTGCTTTATCCTTGCTGTGTTTCTTTTGCACAAATGAAGAGTTACCTGTATTCTTTTTACATTAAAGATAGCATTCTCTAGGCACTCTTTTGTACATTGTTTCTTTCTCTTAATGGTACATTCTGGATAACACTTAGCCAGTTAAAGAGATATTCATAATTCTTTTCTAATTGTTACATAATACTGCAGCCTGTGGATTTATCATAGTTTATTGAACCACTTTCCTACGTATGGATATTTAGGTCATTTATAATATTTTGTTACTAGAAACAGTGCTGCAATAACCTTGTATATATGTATTTTTCTATTGCTGGAGGAGTATCTTTAGGGTAGATTCCTAGAAGCGGTATTGCTGGGTCAAAAGGTAAGTGCTTTGTAGTTTTGTTAAGTATTGCAAAATTTCCCTCTAGAACTTTTGTACCAGTTTTTATTCGTACTTGCTGTGTATGAGCATGTCTGTTTCCCTTCACAGCCCACCTAACAGAATATGTTGTCATGTTTTTTACTTTTCACCAGTCTAATAAATGAGAAATAGTACCTCAGTGTTATTTTCTTTTTCTTTTCTTTTCTTTTTTTTTTTTTTTCCGAGACAGGGTCTTGCTCTGTTGCCCGGGCTGGAGTGCAGTGGCGCGATCTCGGCTCACTGCAACCTCCGCCTGCCGGGTTCAAGTGATTCTCCTGCCTCAGCCTCCCGAGTAGCTGGGACTACAGGCACGTGCCACCACGCCCAGCTAATTTTTGTATTTTTAGTAGAGATGGGGTTCCACCATGTTGGCCAGGCTGGTCCCAAATTCCTGACCTCAGATGATCCACCAGACTCGGCCTCCCAAAGTGCTGGGATTACAGGTATGAGCCACTGTGCCCAGCCCTCATTGTTGTTTTCTTATTTCTCTCATTATGAGTGTGTTTGAACATTTCAGAGTCTTTTTAAAGATTGCCTGTTTATGTCTTTCCCCATTTTTGTCACAGATATTTATTTAGTGCTTTGTCTTTTATGACTAGTGGTTTTTTTTTTTGAAACGAAGTCTCACTCTTGTTGCCCAGGCTGGAGTTCAGTGGTGTGATCTCAGCTTACTGCAACCTCTACCTCCTGGGTTCAAGCGATTTTCCTGCCTCAGCCTCCTGAGTAGCTGGGATTACAGGTGTCTGCCACCATGCCCGGCTAATTTTTTTTGTATTTTTAGTAGAGACGGGGTTTCAACATGTTGCCCAGGCTGGTCTCGAACTCCTGACCTCAGGTGTTCCGCCTGCCTCGGTGGGTCTTGGCCTGCCAAAGTGCTGGGATTACAGGCATGAGCCACCACGCCTGGCCCCGAAGCTTTTAAACATTCACATTCACACTTAAGTCTGTGATCCCTCTTGAATTAATTCTTATGTATGGGGTAAAGGTTAATTTTTTTTTCCAGTTGGGTGCCTAGTTGTTCCGGCACTGTTTATTGAAAAGATTGTCCTTGCCCATCTAAACTGCATGGAGGCTGGGCAAGGTGGCTCACGCCTGTAATCCCAGCACTTTGGGAGGCCGAGGCAGGCAGATCACCTGAGGTCAGGAATTTGAGACCAGCCTGGCCAACGTGGTGAAACCCTGACTCCACTAAAAATACAAAAATTAGCTGGGCATGGTGGCAGCCACCTGTAATCCCAGCTACTCCGGAGGCTGAGGCAGGAGAATCACTTGAACCTGGGAGGCAGAGGTTACAGTAAACCAAGATCATGCCACTGCACTCCAGCCTGCGTGACAGAGTGAGACTCTGTCTCAAAAAAAAAAAAAAAAAGAAAAAAATTTCATGGAGTCTTTGTCATAAATCAGGTGACAGTATATACATGTGGCTATGTGGCTCTCTTTCTGGACTCTATATTCTAATTTGGTTTTATTTTTTTGTCTGTACTGCTGTCTTGAAATCTGTAGTTTTAGTCCTACTTTTTTTCTTTTCCAAGCTATCTCGGCTATTATAAGCTCTTCTAATTTCCAAATAAATGTTAGAATCAACTTGCTAATTTTTACCTTATTCCCCCCAAAGCCTTGCTGGGGTTTTGTTTACAAATATATGTGTTCATTTTGGGGCCTGATGCAGTGGCTGACACCTGTAATCCCAGCACTTTGGGAGTCCAAGGCTGGAGGATTGCTTGAGCCCAGGAGTTTAAGACAAGCCTGGGTAACATAGTGAGACCCTGTCTCTACAAAACAAAAAACAAAAAAACAACTAAAACCAAGCAAACATGCAAACAAACAAAGAAACAAAACCCCAAACATGTAGCTGGACTTGATGGCGTGCTTCTACTCCTCGCTTCTCAGGAGGCTGGGGTGGGAGAATCGCTTGAGCCCCACAGGTTGAGGCTACAGCGAGCTTTGATCGTGCCACAGCACTCCAACCTGGGTGATAAAGCAAGACCCAGGGAGAATTGACATCAATTTTGGGAGAATTGACATCAATATTCAATCTATAGTACATATGGTATATGTCTACATTTGTTAAGATCCTTAATTTCTCTTACCAATTTGTTGTCGTTTTTAGTAACATTTTTTGATAGCTTTATACCTGGGTATTTGATGTTTATTATTGAAACTCTGAATACTATTTACATTTTAAACAATTTTCCAATTACTTGTTACTAGGAATGCAATTGATTTTTGTATATTGTCCCTATATGAGACCATGTTGTTTAATTCACTTGCTAATTTTAAGAATTTATTATTTAGGATTTTCTATGTTGGCAACTTATCATCTGTGAATAATGATAGTTTTCTTCCTTTTCTACCAATCTTTATACCTTTTATTTCTTCATCGTGCCCTATTGTACTGGCCAAGCCCTTTATTACATTGTTAAAAAGAAATGATGATAATACACATTATTCTTTTTTTCCTGGATTCAGGGGGACATTTTTCAGTGTTTCAACATTAGGTATAATATTAGCTCTAGGATTTGATATTTTCCTACATACAAGCTCATACATTAGCCTGTTAGTTTCATGAATGCTGGCAGAAAACATGAGACCCCTGGATCAGAGACAAAGACTTTATTACTCATGGCACAGCAAGCAGCATAGGCATCAGTGTTCATCAGTTCCTCTTTCTCTCAGCTCCCATGGGGACAGCATGTGGGTCTACATGGATGCTATTCATGCAGTGCATGGGCATAGCCACTGAGGAACACTGAGCCTGGATAATCCATTGCTTTTATAATCAGCAGTAAGCAACCCTGCTGTTTGTGCTCTTATCTCAACTCTCAGGGTTATCAGCTGCATAAATAACCCTGGGAAATGAGTAGTTAGAATCTTGCATTCTAGGCATACCCAGCAAGACGCCTAAGAATGTGGAGACCCATGGTGACTGTCTCTCCCAACAGGAGGTATTTTGTAGATGCTACTCATCAAGTTGAGGAAGTTTTCTTTCTTATTTCATGAGACTTTTTTTTTTTACATTAATGAGGGCTGAATGTAAAAGAGAAGAGCATATCCCCCGATGTAAGAATTCAGCATGGGAGGCTGCCCTCTGGGGCAATGATGAGGAGTGCTGAGAATGCAACAAGCAAGGTATGGAGCTGTTGAAGTGGGAATGTTTCATGGCATCCTGCTTGGAAGGTACAGCATTTGAAGACATCCCTTTAACCAGAGGAAGGCCAGGAGGAGAGACCAGAAAGGAGGGCTTAAAATGAGGAATATAGAAGAAGGAACAATGTTTCCAGATCTTTCTGGATTATTTTTGACTTTTTAGTATCTAGCACAATGCCTGGCTATTATATATCATAGGCTATTTGGTTTATAAAAGAATGCTAAGAGCTTAATATGTGGTAGTAAGAATAATAATATCAAAGGGTGCATTTAGGTTTTGAAGAAGAGACACTTGTATTCCTTTGGTATTCATCTGGGGAAATGCAGTGAGTGAGTGCCTGTGGGTAGAGGAAGCCATTAGATAATTGATAACATGGTGCTACTTTCTGGGTGGTCAGTTTTATATGAAATAATTGATGAATTGTTTAATGATCAAGCAGCTTGGTGCATAGAGAAGAATAGTGCTCTTTATAGTTTGTATAATTTTAAGTTTATTAAGTTCTTGTAGCTAATAAGCAAAACACCAAAATTTTCTTAAACATTTAAACATTGATCACTAATTCAGTTCTTCCCCTTAAACAATGTAGTCTTCCTTTAGTATTTTAGTATAACTTATTCTTTTGGGCACTTTAAACATCTTAAAGTGAAGATGTTTATAAAGAATACACCCAAGGCTGGGTGTGGT
Source organism: Pongo pygmaeus (assembly GCF_028885625.2). Lineage (NCBI taxonomy): Eukaryota > Metazoa > Chordata > Mammalia > Primates > Hominidae > Pongo > Pongo pygmaeus. The sequence continues at coordinate 41,874,752 of NC_072393.2, read as the reverse complement.
GACTCACACTTGTAATCCCAGCACTTTGGAAGGTCAGGAGTTTGAGACCAGCCTGGCCAACATGGTGAAACCCCGTCTCTACTAAAAATGTAAAAGTTAGCCGGGCGTGGTGGTGGGAGCCTGTAGTCCCAGCTACTTGGGAGGCTGAGGCAGAAGAATGGCGTGAACCTGGGAGGCGGAGCTTGCAGTGAGCTGAGATTGTGCCACTGCACTCCAGCCTGGGCGACAGAGCAAGACTCGGTCTCAAAAAAAAAAAAGAAAAAGAAAACTGGTTTGACCCAGGTATATCCAAACTTAAAATGTGTAATCTCTGAGCAATTATACTTTTAGGAATTAATTGTGAAGAATTCATATACAGGTAAAATGATATATGCACAAGGATATTTATTACAGCATTGTTTGTAACAGTGAAAAACTAGAAAAAGCCTAAATGATGATTTGCCACAGATTGGTTAAATAAGTTATGGCCAGGCGCAGCGGCTCATACTTGCAATCTCAGCACTTTGGGAGGTGGAGTCGGGTGGATCACAAGGACAGGAGATCGAGACCATCCTGGCTAACACAGTGAAACCCCATCACTACTAAAGATATAAAAAATTAGCTGGGCGTGGTGGCACATGCCTGTAGTCCCAGCTCCTTGGGAGGCTGAGGCAGAAGAATCGCTTGAACCCAGGACACGGAGGTTGCAGTGAGCCAAGATTGCACCACTGCACTCCAGCCTGGGGGACAGAGTGAGACTCTGTCTCAAAAAGAAAAAAAAAAATTAAGTTATATCCATTTAATGGACTACAATGTAGCTATTAAACCAGTTATGTAACACAGTATGTGCTAATTGGGACTTCATTCCAAGATATATTAAGTAAAAATAGCAATGTGTATAAGTAGTGTGTATAATATGAGTTAAAAAAATCTTTATATGTATGTATGTGTGTGTATATAAACATATATTCTCCAAGCCATATTGAGTTGCCCTAATCCATCCTGCTCCAGTTACAGCCTGGTATCTTTGAAGCTAGGGATGATAGAGACATTTGCCCATTCTCCTCAATGATACCCCACAAGCATTTCTGAAGCATGAACAGAAGGGAAATGATCATTCTGGGCCAGGAGCTGTGAGGAAAGTGGGGTCTTATCTATCTTCTTTTGCCTCTCCCAGCTCTACCCTTCTCCAAAAGAAGAGCCAAGAGAAGGTCCTTTTCTACAAATATCAGAGCCATGGCTCAGGTGAGATACTGTTTCCTTTTGCTCAGATAGGGTGATTTTTACCTCTAGTACCTGTAAACATTTGCTTTCCTCATGATGATGCTTTTTGATGTTAGAAAGAAAAACAACACCTTTCAAAAAGTTTGGTTGTGAGCAATGCCAGAATTTTGCTGTAAAGGAAAGGATCTCTAACAGGCCAATTCATAAAAAAAAAATTGATTACATGATCATTGTTAGAAAATTTACACTTTTTTTTTTTTTGAGATGGAGTCTCGCTCTGTCTTCTAGGCTGGAGTACAGTGGCATGATCTTGGCTCACTGCAACCTCTGCCTCCCGGGTTCAAGTGATTCTCCTACTTCAGTCTCCTGAGTAGCTGGGATTACAGGTGCCCACAACCACACCCAGCTAATTTTTGTATTTTTAGTAGAGATGAGGTTTTGCCATGTTGCCCAGGCTGGCCTCGAATTCCTGACCTCAAGTGATCTACCTGCCTCAGCCTCCCAAAGAGCTGGAATTATAGGCATGAGCCACTGCACCCAGCAAAAAATTTATATTCTTAACTCACAGTTAAGTATTAGTCAGCCAACTGGTTGAATAACAAATTTCTCTGAAGAAGTTTTAATTTAGATTAATGTCCATCAGAAAATCCCCTATCAATTTCATCAAGAATACTTATTTCTTTCCATAAAGAGATTAAGAATTATGTAATGTAAAAATGGTCTGACCCAGATCAGGTTTGGAATAATTTTTTTTACACTGGTTTCCAGGGTCCCCTGTTAGGAAAAGGACATGCATTTCCTCCTAAACAACCCCAGTCTCCTCTCCAGTTCCCCACCCCCCGGCTTTTAAACAATGTTTACATACTTGTTTACAAGTCCTTCAGCATCTCCTATCTCAGACTTCTACCAAAAATCCTGATAGGGCAGAAATGTGTTCCCCACATTGAATTAATATGAATTTAATTTGCTTGGACAGTGATTTGATGGGATGAAAATAAGTAATTAGGGGCACCTTATAGGGAAAAGCCCTCATTAGCTCCGTAGACCTGGGTTTTCCAATAAGAAAATACATGCTGTGGTTTTGTTTGATTTCAGTCCTAGTACATGGCAAGGTCTCCTGGTTAACAAGCCTTTTATGTTTGAAAGTATGACTAGTGGTTGGTACAAAGCTCTCACACCTCACTAAGCATCCATGAAAAATTGATGTCAGTGGCCAAATGTGGTGACTCACACCTGTAATTCCAGCATTTTGGGAGGTTGAGGCTAGTGGTTTGCTTGAACCCAGGTGACTAGCCTGGGCAACACGGCAAACCCCATCTCTACAAAAAAATACAAAAATTAGCCAGGCATGTTGGTGCATGCCTGTAGTCCCAGCTACTCAGGAAGCTGAGGTGGGAGGATCACTTGAGCCCAGGAGGTCATGGCTGCAGTGAGATGTGATCATGCCACTGCACTTCGGCCTGGGTGACAGAGGAAGATCCTGTTTAAAAAACAAAAGCAATGATGTCAGTAATACCAACGGTGAAACTGGATCATCCTTCACCAGTTTTCTGTAGCTTAGTTATAAGGGGAATTTACAGCTGGGCAGTAGGTGGTTATAAATAAGATTGGGCCAATGTTGGCGAGGTCTTTAAAGATCACCTCTAGCCTGAATTTCTAAAGGCAAAAGGATAGATGTCATTTATAGCCTTATAATAGAATATTATTCAGTGAGAAACATACGAATAGCATTTGTTGTAACACGGAACATTTCTTATTATATAATAGTCTGGCATAGGAATGGATCAGAGTCTTAAATTATATGCAAATTTAATTTTCTAAGATACAAAATTTTTAAAACTAATTTTACACATGTCTACAAGGGAAGTAGTTCAATTCTGGTTTTGTCCCATTACCAGACCTACTCCAAGTGGCCACTGCCCTCAACTCTTGAAAATTGGTTAACTACCATTTTTTGATAAACCCACTTTAGTCATTATCTCTTGACTGATTGCAAAGTTAAAGGGAACATTGTATTCCCATACTGCGCTTTCGTTTTTCCTGACTGTTACCATATCACCATTTTTGGTTGAATCAATAGTATACACCTTATTATGGCTGCAAATATTATTCTCTGCCAAGCGAGCTCATGGCTTTGTTCTATACAATCCTTCATTTTCCTGGGGTTAATTGCTTCCCCCCCTAATTTGCCTAGTCATTTGTGTGTTTATATCCAGAATCTCCAGCATCACTGCCACAGGCCAATGAATAAGTTTTCCCTCTGGTCAGACACATCAGTTCCTTTTGATGTAGAGACTTGATTCCCCATTTCCTGTTTTCTTGTTCCCATCTGGTCTGGTTTATTCTCTCAGTCACAGCTTCCCTGAAACTTTACCTACTTCCTGAATCCTATGTTGTCTTCTTTTTTTGTTTACTCCCTCGTTTTTGTGGAGCACATCCTCTAGAAGTTTCCGAAGAAACTCTTCTTGAGTCCTTGGATGTCTACAAATGTCTTTTCTCAACACTCAAAACAGAATGATAGTTTGTTTATGAAAGTCTAGGTCAGAGTTTATTTTCTCCATCAGAATATTGAAGAATTGTTCTTATTGTTTCTTGCTTTTAGAGGTGTTCTTGAGAATTCCATTGCCCCTCTAATTTTTGATGCCTTTTATATGACCTGCTCTTCTCTCTGGAGGCTTTTAATGTCTTTATCCCTTATTCTGAAATTTGACTCTCAGCTATTTGGGAAAAGAGAGGGGGAAAGATCACATGTATCGTTGATTTATTATATGACAGGTATAGTGCGAGGCATTGCATATACAATTTCATTTAATTGGGAAAGGCCTCTTAGCTGAATTTTTGTACCTTCCCAACCTTGTTTGGATAATGAAGGTGTCCTAGCATACTCAGGCAGTTTCATTTGGAGGAAACAGAATGACCTGGAAACCCAGTGATTCAGTTGTGCTTATTTGTTTACAGTCCTCCACTGTTTCCCAGACATTGAAATGCTCACTATATTTTATTTCCTCTACCTTAATCCTTTTCTTCTCTCTTTCCTTCACAAAAATACTTTTTTAAAAATTAATCAAGTCATATACGTGGTTATTGTTCCAGGAGTCAGTGATGTTCAGTGATGTGTCCGTAGACTTCTCTCAGGAGGAGTGGGAATGCCTGAATGATGATCAGAGAGATTTATACAGAGATGTGATGTTGGAGAATTACAGCAACCTGGTTTCAATGGGTAAGGACATCTGTCCATAGTAATTTAGATTCTGCCCTTGGAAGGCCTACTTCCTCCAATGTGAAATGCTCACCTGGCTTTCAAAAACCAGTCGAATTTTGACATTCTGTTCCACAGGAATGTTCTGAATATGGTAGAGTTAGAAAAAGGAAGCTGCATTGAGTTTTTGGGGATGTTTTACATCTTCCGTTATGTTTCATAAGTCCGTTGTACCTCTCTTTGACTCTTCTCATAATGCCATGTCTTTCTTTATAATGAAGGGACTGGATTTGAATTCTAGGATATTCTCATGATAAATCTGTTTTGTTACTTCTTTTGTAAGCAGGGCATTCTGTTTCTAAACCAAATGTGATCTCCTACTTGGAGCAAGGGAAGGAGCCCTGGTTGGTTGACAGAGAGCTAACAAGAGGCCAGTGGCCAGGTAAGTGAGGCACAGCAGGTAATGCGTGATTTGGCCAGTAGAGAGACTGCATCTTTTAGATGCTATCTGGGAAACTCTCCTCAAAGGCTTTTGGCCTGTTGTGCAAATGTAAGACCTTTTCTACATGAGCTTTCAAATGAAGGAACCTTTCCCCTTTACCTAAGACACTTTACCTGCTTTTCTCCTCTTATCCTTCTCTCTCAGTTCTAACCAGCTGGTGCCCTCCTCCACCCTTTCTAGTGATATTCCTTTCTATCCATATTTTGGATCCATTTCCTTCCTAGCTTCTCATCCTCCTTTGTATTTAGTCTAATAAAAGCATCACTGTCTCCAGAAATAGATTTTTTCCTACCCTGCCAAAGACTTATTTTCTTTTACTAAGTTTTTTGGGATAGGGATTTATGCCCTCATTGATTCATTCATATTTTTTACCAACATTTACTAATTTTCTAACATGTATAAGGCACTCAGCTAGGTGCTGCAGAGTTTAAAAAAGGAATAAGCAATTTCAGAACTTACTGCCTAGTAGAAGTACTAGAACATGTCTACAAATAACACCACCATAAGCGAAGTTAAAATAGGGAGCTTAGCAGAAAGTGAGGGCTAACGAGGTAGAAGAGGGGTTGATCCACATAGAAGTCATGGGGGAGATTTTGGTGTGAGCGTCATTGACTTTATATAGAGGGTTGGAAATAAAGGGCCTGTGTCTCCATGGAGAAGGTAAGAGCTGGCAAAGAGAGATTTGGTATGATGGAGGAGGAACAGAACAGCACATTCATTCATTTAGTTTATGTTTCTGGAGTGCCTATGGTATGCCCAGCACTATTCTCAACACTGAGGTTACAGTAATGAATAGAACATGTGTGATTGGGTGCGGTGGCTCACACCTGTCATCCCAGCACTTTGGGAGGCTGAAGCAGGAGGATTGCCTGAGGTCAAGAGTTCGAGACCAGCCTGGCCAACGTGATGAAACCCCATCTCTACTAAAAAATACAAAAATCAGCTGGGTGTGGTGGCATGCGCCTGTAATCCCAGCTACTCAGGAGGCTGAGGCAGGAGAATCACTTGAACCCAGGAGGTGGAGGTTGCAGTGAGCCAAGATTACGCCACTGCACTCCAGCCTGAGTGACAGAGAGAGACTCTATCTCAAAAAAAGAAAAAAAAGAACATGCGTCATCTCTGTTCCCAGAACCTACCCCACAGTGTAGGGAGAGATATGAAAATAGATGAATATATAACATACCAGGTAATAGTAAATACTAAAAAGAAATAAGAAGTAGAGGAAGGGGATAAAGGATGATATTTTATGTGAAGAGGCAAGAGAAATTTACCGTATCTTACCAAATGATATGGTAACGTTTGGGCAGAGACCTGAAGAAGCACCATAGTAAGTTATTGTATATGGGTACTGGGCGGAAGACCACTCCAGATGGAGGAACGCAGACCTTCAAGGGCCTGAGGCAGCTGTGCATTGGCTGTGTTTGAGGAGCAGCCCCAGAGGCCAGTGACTGAAGGAGTGAGAGCAGAGGGGTACATGGGTGGGAGATGAGATCAAAGAGGCAGGAGTGGGAAAGAGTGGGTCAGTTTATGTACTGTCTGCCATACAGGCCATGGGAAATCTTTTCATCTAAGACAAGAAGTCATCAGAAGGCTGTGCACCTAGAAATGGCTTGATGCAACTCATTATTTTTTTGTTTTTTTTTGAGACAGAGTCTCGCTCTGTCTCCCAAGCTGGAGTGCAGTGGCATGATCTCGGCTTACTGCAACCTCCGCTTCCCAGGTTCAAGCGATTCTCCTGCCTCAGCCTCTCGAGTAGCTGGGATTACAGGCACATACCACCACACCCGGCTAATTTTTTTGTATTTTTTTTTTAGTAAAGACGGGGTTTCACCGTGTTAGCCAGGATGATCTCAATCTCCTGACCTTGTGATCCACCTGCCTCGGCCTCCCAAAGTGCTGGGATTACAGGCGTGA